>NC_045163.1:4333820-4669653 GCF_900700415.2 Clupea harengus | reverse complement strand
AGTTATACCATATAATAAAACTAACCCCTGCACACCGTTGAAATACAGGATAAATGTCTACTATGTTTGACCTATTTCTTGTTCTATAACCAATGTAACATCAAATGTTATTTTGCATATTGCATAGTCTATAACCAACAACATTACATTGAATGCTCAAACTGTGATTCTAAATGTGCAAAAGTATGGGGCTCCATGTGTAACAGACCTAAGCAGAATGCTTTCTGCACTAGAAATGCATAAATTAAAATCCATCTTAATGCGTTTTGTCCAGGAAATACACAAACGCCTTAGCATTGTGTCCAAAAAATATTGAAGAGAGCACATTCTTTCGTACACAGAAAACGAATGCCCTTCACCAAATTGTTTGTTGTGCTTTTCATTTTGTGGACAAAAGGCTGAATGCACTTCTCACTTTATGGACAAAGTAATTAATAACAAATAAATAATTGATTACTGCGTTTCGTAGCACAGAATGCATTCTGTTTACAAAAAAATGTTTGTTACACTTGGCGTCCCTCCTTTCTCCTACCTCTCTAAAAATCTCTTAGACACAAAACACTTTAAACATGCAGTATATGCTTTCTAGTTACCCAAATTATTCTTGACAAATGTGATTTCCTTTTTTGGAGTAAATGTAATGCAGGATCCACTTTGCACTGGGAGTCCACCCGCTATTGAGCAATTTGAGCGCACTGAGACATCTATGCTCTTCCATTGGCCAGGACAGCTAAATGCGCTGGGCAGGCAGTGTCACCACTCAGTTCAGCGCAAAATCACTGGCTAGGAGGAGGAAGTCTGCTTATCTTGTCCGAGCACCAGCAGCGCGTCAGGGAAGTTGAAGTCGTCTCTCATCGAGCACGAACGGATTTGTTGCTTTGTCGTTGCATAGATCCTGTTGATCTACGAAACAATGGAAAACTTTTCCGGGGCGAGCTTCTGGAGAATTTCCTCACCGATTTGGACTCTTAGTCTGGTCTTAGTCGTTGCTGTGTGTGAGGCATCCGAATACGAGTACCTGAGCTGGAACGGGGGACACAGCTACGGTAAAGCCCAGCAGTGTATTGACATTCCAGAGGAACTTAGACTATGCCACAATGTAGGCTACCAACAGATGCTGTTGCCCAACTTATTGGAGCACGAGAGCATGGCCGAGATCAAGCAACAAGCTGGCAGCTGGGTGCCACTGGTTCATAAGGCTTGCCATCCGGGTACCCAGGTGTTCCTCTGCTCCCTCTTTGCCCCGGTATGCATGGACCGACCCGTGTTCCCGTGCCGCTGGCTGTGCGAGGCGGTCCGTGACGGTTGCACTCCCATCATGGAGTCGTTTGGCTTTCCCTGGCCCGAGATGCTTACCTGCAGCAAATTCCCCGTGGGTGATGTGTGTATTGCCATGAATGTAACCAGTACCTCAGAGTCACCTATTTCTGGTAAGTATGTTTAGGCCAGTTTTACACGGTTTTTTCTAATGTGGTATATGTAAACGATTATCTTAATTACAGTTATTCAGTTTCACATGCGAATTGTTCAGTGACATCATAGGAGCTGGGTAGTAGCATAACCGATACAAAAAATATAAGAGAAACTGCCAGTAACTAATTGAATAAGACCTAAAAAAAAATATGTTGTTCCAACAGGGACTCAAAAACGTTCAAAAAGTTATTTTTTAAGATAAACCAACTGTAAAAGGCAGTTACACAACATGGAATTATGCCAGGCTTAACAATGTTGTAAGCACATTTGCTGAGGGTAATGAATTCCTATGCATATTCCTAAAAACATGAGTTTTGATCCAAATAAAGTGGACCAGTGCAACACACCACTGTTGTGTACCAGTGCTTTGAAGAGGTCTCATCCTATAAATGGGATATCTGTACAGGAATGTTTCAGGTGTAATTACCCTTGTGTGCTGGATCTGTTCCAAAAGTAACGGTGGACCTCTCTCAAAATGGTCCTGTTTGGGCCTTCAGCTGCAGACCAAGCTATTTTTCGTGACAGGAAATCCTCATTTAAACATGAAAACACATATGGTATGCCACTAAAGCCAAGTAAGACAAACATTTAATCGACTCTGAATCTCGGACTTGTGGACTAAACTCCACAGGTGATCGAGTGCATCTAGATATGTTGTTGTAGGCAGTTTAAAAATGCACCCTCAATTACTCATTTCATTTTAAATGTCACACACATCTGTAAATATGCATTTAGTACTTCCGTGTGCCCTTTTAGCATGTCTTTCAAATGAGCAGTGCTTCACTGTATCACTTTGAAAGTTTAAATCTCTTTCAGGAGTCATCGCCAGGAACTTTATGTGTAAAAGTTATGTGTAATTTTTAACTGATTGTAGTTTTGAGAAATGTGTCTCAAGGTTGACTGGTGTTAAAATGAATGTGTTTTCAAAATACGTTTTGGAATAGCCAGTTGTGTGTCTGATTTCATCCTAACTAAGGAACTAAGATCTGTCCACCCCACCCCCACGCAGATTTCCTGCCAGGATTTTGCAATTTCCACCACACAATGCTGACAGTGATTAATGATTTCTTTTGAGCCTGTCACTGTTAACTGCTGCAATTATGTTTTATGTGTATATGAGTATTCGTGGTGGGGTGTTTTGATAGTATAAGCCATAAATCTTGATCATGTTTATTTTACACTGATGCGTAAAAAACTATTTACATGGATGCACTACTATACTCCACGTGTCTAGAGTTAACTTTGTGTTTGGAGAAAGGGTTGAATGTATTTTGTATTTGTGTGTTAATTGTGGTTCATGTCTGTTTTGCAGGCCCCTCTCCTGTATGCCCACCATGTGATAATGAGCAGAGCATAGATGCTGTACTGGAGCATATGTGTGCTAGTGAATTTGGTGAGGACACTTGTGATATATATGTTATTATGTGTTGTCAGGAATGGTTTATATTATTTTAACGTGACCCACATTGTCACATTCCTTGAGTAGAACTTGCGCTGTGTTCAATTTTGAGATCTGTCAAACTAATTAGACAAATATTTGGACTGAGCAGTAGTACTGTAATTACACAGTAATTGATCAGCAATAAATAGTGTTCCCACATTAGCAAAACAACTCCAGAAGATCTCCAGATCTAAGGCAAAGACAGTATTCAGGCTGCTGAATAAGACATCTCTATAAAGAGTCCACACACACTGGGCCTAGGCATCACATCTATTAAATGAATTACGACCAAAAGAAAAATAACAATATTTTGAGAGCCATGCAAAGCAGAATACGTAAAGAGTGTGTGTATTGCACAATATAAAAAGACCAAACATGAAGCCTTCTCTGAGGCATGTTCCACTACACAAGTCTGGAAGGTCTTACTGTCAAGCGTATGAAATGTTTTGGAGCTTGTGTGTTGTGGGTTTTTAATTGAGTTTCAACAAAAAGACAAACATCAGCAGTGTGGGCCGTGATGCAAGTCAATGTGCATTGTATAGACTGCACACAATAAATCAGGAAAACACAGATTTGGAAAATATGTGTGCTGGAGAACTCTGACTGATTGTGTGCACAAGTGACATCTTTAACACAGTAGTTAAGAGGAACAAAAACAGCTGGCTTGAAAACAGATACCAGAAAATGGGACTGCGAGGGAAATGGTCTCTCAGCAACAATAATCAAATGTTAGTCATTCACAAAATAAGCTGGAGAAGCTTCAGCCACTTCAGAGATATTAATTTCATCAGATTTGGCATTGACCACAATGGAAGAACTCGGTCATATGGTCAGTAATACCTTCACTTATCAAAATCCCGTCAACAGCATCCTATCGTGATGAGTCGCACAGATTGCCAAGTTTATGGCTTTTTAACATTTGCTTTCAATAATAATCTTGTTGTGTTGTCTTGTGTAATATTGCAATATTGTGCCAGGATTCTAGCACATGTTAGTAATACACATCCTCACTGACAATGTGAATCCAGCAGCTGACATGTGTGCTGCTGAAGTGCAACAATGTGTGAGTGGGGAGAGTGCCGGAGTAAACAAGGGCCAGAGTGTGGCTAGCTCTGTTTATTTTTGAGGACCTTCTTTTTGTCATCTTGCTGCTGGTGGTTTTTTCAAATGCAATGCAATCGGCCAAACCACCGGGAACCACTTCTCTTCTCTTCTCATTTCTTTCTTTTTTTTCCTTCACAGTAAATAGATTACTTCTTGCTTTGCCATAACTACAGAATGGGCTCGGTGAATGATCTCTCTGCTGTTTTTTTTTGTCGATGGGAAATTTCTACATTTTTGTGCCCTCCAAACCCAGAACTATTCTCTTCTTGTGCTGCCTGTAATCAGGACACATTGATGTTGTTGATACTTCGTCATAATCAGTCCCTTCTTTTAAATCTCTGAAGCTTGTCAAATTCAGGAAGTTTAGCTATGGTTGCTGATGGCAACAGTTTCATGGGACCTTTTATTGTACATCATAAAACACAAACACTGCAAGGACCTTTTGCCAACCACCAGAGAGTGATTTAAGCCACAACTTTCAGCATGGTACCAGCATTGCTCAACAATCAATAGGAGATCATTGTTGTCTACTTGTTGATTTAACTGTTGGTTGAAGTGATTGCAGATGTCAGAGACCATTCAAAGTTTTATGTTATTTTCACTCTTATACTGCTGTTAAAAAAGGTTTCAAGAGACAAGTGGTGAATAATTAATACATTTTATTCCCCTAGAACAGATTGAGGCATGGTTGGTTTGCTCATGAAACATGGAAACCTGTCAAAATCATGTTGACAGCACTAGAAATGTATGCCAAGGCTGTTTCAACAGCACGCCTGCTAGTTGGTGCAAAATAAAAGGCATAAACACAGTGTGTGTAGGGGAGAAATGGAACAACTAGTAGCACTTAAACAATCATCAAAATCTCAACGGACTGAACTGGTCTTTGGAACGTGCTACATAGCCCTAACATTATAGGGCCTAATTTTGTAATTTACCGACAAGGATTCCTTGAATAGTCTAGAATGAGCAAATTACATTTTTAACCTTTCCAAATAGTCTGTTTGTACCCAGTATATTACACACTCTTGTATGCATAGCGGTCTGTGTGTTTAGTTTTACATGAGTATATTAGAGCTTTGGAGAAGCCTCCTCTGCACAGCCAGGGCTTGGAGCACGAGTGAGTGTGTGGGCCTCCGCTGTTTCTCTTCAAAGTGTCACAACATGCAGCCGTATTGTTTGCAAACCCATAAGCAGGGTGTGCGTATATATGGCGAAATATTGAGAGTGATAGTATGGCCCCTTGTCCTGAGCACCATTCTGGAACAGCGTTTAGGATTTTTGAAACTCGCCCAAGAATCTTATCCTCACAAACCCCAGTGGACAGTAGTGGAGTGCATCACATGTCTTCACTTGACACAATTAACAGAGAACAGCATCTGAAAAACATAAACCAGGGGAAAAGCGCCTTGGAACATAAAATGCATTTATCAAAAGCAGCTGAGCCGTGCTCCAATTCGTGGCGTACATTAAGGAATTACAGACTGAAAAGAAAACACACCTTTCAAGTGTTGTGTAAAGCCGTAGGACCGTAAATGAGGCATTTATTGTTGCCAAAACTTTAGCCACAAACTACAATCTGGTTTCCAAGGGCTTCTTGGATGATGACTGGTTTTCTAATATTTATAGATTTAGAATTAGTCTTCAAAGGCATTTTCATGACTTTTTGGTCTTTCTTCTGCCTGGCCTTCCCTTTGGTGGTGTTGATGATAAGGATTACAGTTTATTACAAGTATCATTGTCATATATCTTTGCTATGTTTAAGCTGTTTCAAGATTTTATTGTTCTGTTTTAGCCATTAAGACCAAGATTAAGGAGGTGAAAAAGGAGAATGCAGACCGAAAAGTAATTCTACAGAAGAGGAAGAAGATTGTGAAGCTTGGCAATTTTAACAAGAACGACTTGAAAAAGCTTGTGCTGATCCTGAAGAATGGAGCAGACTGTCCTTGCCAGCAGCTGGACAACCTGGGGACCAACTACTTGATTATGGGTCGCAAAGTAGGCAAACAGTACCTCCTGACCGGCATCCACAAATGGGACAAATCTGGCAAGTTCAGGAAGGCCTTGAAGAAACTGAAAAGCCACAAGTGCCCCGCTTTTGAAGCCGTCTTCTAATGGTGTAGTGTCATATCTTGCACCATTACTTTGAGAAACGGAGCAAACTAGTTTGCTTTTTTAATAGTTTGTTTTATTATACACATAAAGATGTATGGTTGAATTCACATTAATATACAGTGTATTGATTTCATCAGGGTTTTATTTCACTCATTTGCCCAAGTGGATTGTGTTGTATCTTAGTACAAAAAATGTTGCAGATGTTGTTTCACGTTAACACTGGTAATGGATGAGTCACAGTATATACTGATATATATATAGTCATAAATTATGTTGGAAGTGTGAATATTCATATATCATAGCAATGTTTTGTTCATTTATCAAGTCAATTTCATCGTACACTCATTTAATCTATAAAACAATGGCATGATATGGTTCATTTAAATCTGTAAACAATATAATATCAAATGACCTCAGTATTTACATACTTCTATACAGTTTACATATTTTTAGTACAAAATGCTTTTAATCTCCTGGGTATATTCGCCATCTGGTCATGTATTTGTTTGAACAGCTGTTTTTAACCAGTCCCTCACTGACTGGAGGTCTGTGTGTCCATTTACCCTCGCTCTTGTGGTAATGCAGTGTATGACGGAGATTCCTCATTTGTTTCAGATGCCCATTCAGTTTCATTAAAAATATGGAGTTGAGTTACCACACAAACGCCAGTGACCCACCAAATGTGTTGTTATTTCCAGAACACACCCACCCCTTCTCATATTTGTTATGTTCCCAGGGGATATGTGGTCCTCGATTGTCTCTGTGCTTGTGATCGCTGAAAAAGTAGTGCATTCAAAAAGAAGTCTAGCTATTGAAATATTCCCCGCTCCAAGCTAGCAGAAGGCCTTTAACGAGGTGTTTGGAACAAGCTGGAGCATCACATAAGTGTAAGGAGTACTTCAAGTAATGAGTCGAGCAAATGGCAAGTGAAACCCCTGAGGAGCCTGAAGGTGTGTTAGCGTGACACTCAGACAGTTATCTGGCATAGCTGCCGCCAGATGGATAGAGGATGGGAATGCAAAGTTAACTCGGTTCACACAAAGATGAGCCTGTCCACACTGTGTTCAAGTATGACATCAAGATTTAATTGAAAAAAATGGTCTCTAACTGTTATTAAAATGTTCACACGGTCAGAGGGCATGCTGGAACGATTTCCCAAATCACTGGGGCTCCGCGGGTGACACCAAAATATTCTCAATCATTTAATGACAAACATTGTGTTTCCACCCAGTCTGAAGCGAGCCACTGAGACACCCCAAATGACACCCCAAATTGAGCTGTCAGGCCCGCACGTTCCTTCCAGTTTCCTGCCAGATCGATGGTCTCACGAGCATCTGCGGTGCTTTTGTCTTGTCAACAGTGATGTGAAATGCCCCAAGATTGAGCTGTGAGTAAGAAATGCCTGGAGCACAGTCAAGACTGTGAGCCTGGCGTTTCAACCGTGTGCGCATGCTGTTTGTGACCGAAAGCTCTTGGAGTACTGGCATCTTGTGTACAGAGACTGCAGATCTCATTATTTGTTTTGGATGAGGCGAGAGGATGGAATTTTCCCTCACACCCCAGGCTGCTTAAGACCCGCCATTTTGGTCATGACTAACTTCACCTTGCACAGGGCTGTTATATTTTATGTGGGCAGCCCCAGTGGGCTTAAGTATCAGTGCGTGTTTTTGGAGGATTAATGATCCAGCATTAGTGTATGGCTCTTATTGTGCAGACATCTGAGCTTAAGCACAAGTACATTGGGATCGAACATCACATAGTTAAGAGTAATTGTAGAAATTGCTAAAAAAAAAAAAAGGTCTTCAGCTGAGCTCATGTTCCAGAGAAACCTCTCTCAAAGCACATGGCTTGTTTGGCCTTGTAGGATTACAAGCAGATGTACTGTAATTTTGCATCATTGCGCGGTTCAGCTAAGCCTATTGTGCAATAGTCCCTCCATGTTCAGGACCTGTCAGGACGCTGTGACAAGAGAGTACAATTGAGATAGCATGGTGAGGCAAGACAGCTATGATGTCAGAACATCTATGGTGTCAAACACTTCTGGGTGTGCTACACCCATGGAATTAGAAAATATATGTAAATAAATATCCATGGTTACTGTGCAGTACAATGCAAATTAACTCTAAAAAGATCTTATCGAAGCCACCGGAAGATGGCGAGGTGAAAGTGCAGAGATCCGCTGATAATTGCCGATGACTAGATGTAGAGGAGAGGTTTGTAAAGTTTATACTCAGAACCACACAGCACAGCAGTGGATGTACATGGCCTGAAACTTATGGTTTGGGCTTTTAAGAGTGAAATAAATATTTCTCTAGTTGTCACCCTTTTCATCATTTCAAAACAACCAAATGCGGTTGTGGCGTGATGGTCTGTTTGTGAAAATGTGGAGTATGCATGGCTGACTGTTGCGGCTGACTGGGACCTATCAGTGTAGCTAAGAAAACACCCATTGACAGGCTTGTCAGATTCATGAACTCTGGCTCCATCTTGGACAAGGGTACTTTACTTTTGGATGGTAGCCATGACGACTGTGACCTGTGCATACCTGCATGTAGCCTACCTTGGCAGAGCTGACACTAGATTTGAGAGAATTACTTTCAAAGATGGTAGAAACTTAACCTGATTGGGTTCTTCCACTTTCAGTATTACCAGTCTGAAACATTGTTTATAAAGCCAGGAATGTGCTCGGTCATTAAATGAGGATAGGAGGATTACATGCTACTGTAAGCAGGGCTTGTGAGACTGATTAGAAACGGGACACTGCTATCACTTTTATCATCAACGTGGCATTTTCTTTGGCCCCGGTCCCGTTTACATGCTTACTTCAAGAGATAGCATCAAAATAACAGCGGTGGTGTTGACATAAGGAGTGAGATTATTTTCACTGAATGGTTAGGTGGTTAGGGAGGAGAAACAACGAGACATACTGTGTGCTTGTACACGCTTGTTTGTGAGGTTGGACTCAGCGTCAGCAGACTTCTTACCGAGCACTGCCATTAAAACAGAAAGGATGAACTTCAGAAATACACTTCTAAACATGGCCGCGGGTTATAGTTATTCCTCTGATGAAACTTTGAAATGCTATTCACAGTAGTCTTTCAATTAAAGTAAAGCAGTCCAACATTGTTTCAGCTGTACTCAATTAGCAGGAATTAACCATTTTCAAGCACTAATTAAACCTGAATATGTTCATAAATGGTCTTATCTGTAAGTAGAACTTGCACAAAAGCAAATGCCAGTTTATTCCAGGTAGTTTTGTTGTTCGGGTCGGAACAAAAATGTTAGTAAAGTCTTCAAAGCACGACATCGCCAATAATGTCACCAAAGAAATGTCAGTTAGCATGTTAGAAAGGTTTTATCAGTGACAACTGGGCTGTTGGTGGGGTGTTTGCAAGGTTTTGCATGCTTTTTAGGTAGATTGATAGTTTTAGACCAAAACTCCACAATGCTTGCTTTAAGTCAATAGTTTAGCAGTGTCAATATGAGGCTATCACTGATTGCCAGACAGCATGGGCTGATTATGAGGGCCAGCTGTTGGCGTTGCCTCTGCATACTTTCTGTCTGTGATGAGTGAGAGTGCCTAACTTCTCAGCCTCCAGCTCTCCTTAAGCGTCCATAAATAATGTGATGGTCTCACAGGATGTGTCCACAGCCAGCTGAGTTATAAGTGCTCTTCCAAGTGAGGACTGCAGATCTGACATGGCAAGTTTGAGGCCCTCTCGACATGCTCCTCCAGTATTTAACAGTGATGTTGATCACTGACAGAAACAAGAGACATAGTACAGATACGTTTGCACACAAGTCGATAAGAGGAACGACAAAGACAAGGCGTTCTGCTGACTGTGCTTGCAAGTACACGTATCCCCGATGACAGTACAAGAGTGCGAGATGAAGAGAACAGTTGTCGGTGCCAGGATCTGTTCATATCAACAGGCGTGGATCGCTTGCCGTCTGTTGGGCTTGGAGGATGACTCAGGCCTCTATCTGCTCTCTGTCACATCCACCTCTGCATCTCTCACTGGTGGTCAGAGGAGGGTTTTATGAGGGTGCACTCTTATGTGTTATGAATGCGTGAAACCAGGCAGTAAGACAAGGGGTGTTGAGTTGACAACATATCCATATGTTGTTTTATTTAACATTTCATTTCAGTACCCAATAAAAAGTCATTTTTATTAAATCCATCATGGTATGCATGTGGGGTGGCATGTGGTTGCAGAAGAACATTAAAAAATGGTTGACCAAACAGCTGGAACACTCTCAAGCATTTTTTCTTATGACTCCACTTTATTTATTTATTTTTGCCTCTACATGCCAGCCAACTTTATCGTCACTCCATCATCTCCTGCAGAGAAACCGCAAGAGTTTGGGAGAAATGAATATATTAAGTGAACGCAGCAGGGCCACTTCCTCAATTTATATTGTATCAGAAGAAAATTGGACTGGCGAGGGAGCGAGGAGAAGCTTAGATCATGTTTTTGGCTGGGACAGCAGCAGCAGACACCCACTGATCTGGCTGTGGTTTGCCATAGCCACTCATGAGATATGTCAGTGAACCCTACTGTGAGGTTGGAGAGAGCTGGAGAACACTTGGCATGGCCGGGCCGGACTGTAAATCCGACAGCTGGAGCCTCTGACACTGTGGACTCCATGCCATGAAAGCAATCCCACATTAAAGACTGGGGTGCAACGGAGGTTGGCGACCCTCTGCCTGGTGACGCTTGAACAGATTTAAAGCTGTAATGACTTTTTTTTTTTTTTTTTGGTTTTCATCTGATGTTCAAGTAATGTTTCGCTGTAACAGTGAGTCATAATCTTAAGAATGTTTGGCTTTAATGTGAGCTCGCTAAACAACACAAATGCTTTGTGAAAGCCATACAAATGCTAAAAGCATTCTGGCTTTTACCTCGTCTATTTTAGTCTCCATGATTTGTTGAATCTAGCAAGGGTGAAATCCTACTTTCCATGATGACAAATTTTCCAAAAGAATTTATGTCTTTCCTCCTTATTCCCGCTACTCTGCTTCATTTTTTGGCCCCGTTGAGTCCCCGATGATAAAATCTGGTTTTAACTGAATTTTGGTTTGGAATGCTAGGATCGTTTCATTCACTACCAGGAGGAATGATTCTGCTCTGCCAAAAGGAACAGAAATCAAGAAGCAGAAATCCATCTCAGGAGTCTGAAAGCCAGGCTTGTACAACATACCTTAAAGGGCTCAGTTATGGTCTGAAAAAAAATAAACATCAACCTCTGCTGTTTCGTGTGCTTTACCAAATCCATTTATTTGAAAAGAAAAGAGTGAACTAGTGTCTGTTCCAAGCCCTTGTATAAACATTATGGAGGTACCAGTATGTATGAATCCCCCTCTACTGGTATTCTCTGGAACAACACTTCTCTGAATTTATCTAGATATTTCACTTCCTTCACTACAATGAAAATGAGTTTTGGTAAGATGCTCACTGAGGGCACATTTAGAGCCTGATCTGGACCTGTAACTGTCATTCTTTTCTGAAAGACTTAATGATGTAACACTGTGCAACACAGAATATTTACCATTTGTCTCACAAGATATTGTAATTATAACTATGCATTTTGCTAACAATTTAATTCAACATATGGATGTCTAGTTCCATGTCTAAACAAACCAAGAAACAGACAGAGAGACAGACAGACAGACGCTGCACACATTGCTGTTGGCTGTTGTGGTGTCCCTACTCGTGGTATAATTTCTTTCATAAATGATTACCCATTCAAAGTGGCCTTCCCCTGTTCAAACAGTGATTTGGAGCTGGGGCATAGGAATAGGTCAATGGATTGTGCCTAAACAGCAGTTACATGCTAGTACACCAAAAAGGTTCAAGCCTACAGAAACACAACACATGCAACTCATCAAACTAATTATGATTAATTACTATTAATTATGATGTAATTATCGAACATATAATATTTTAATTGCCTGAATATGCCAAACATGATTATATGATTAGGCTCTGTTTTTAGGATGGCCCAAAAGACATGCAGTTAGACTGATTAGTCAGTAGATGGGACTATTTTCAAGACAATGCCCTCTACTGTCAACGTTGCACTGCATTAAATATGCCATACTCAAGGATTTGTCATTGAATATTTTGACCTGCACAGTCTATTCAGCATATTACAAAACAGCTGTAGTACATGCATTAGTAGCTTTAGGTTGCAAATGTTTAGGACGAAAATTAATGAAATAAATGTGATTACATTACAGGCCTACTGTACAATTGATAAGTAATTAACAGTTAATTGTATTGGCTACACACCATCTGATTAATCTTACATTATCAATTTACTTTAGCTGTATATTTCTTTGAGCAACAGCAGAGGTTAAGCTTTCCCTGGGACTAATACATATGCAGAGAAATCCATGAATTATTCTCCTCATGGACACCATTGGAGCCATCTGAAACATGCAAATGACTGCTGACAGAAGAGGAGCTGTTTGAAACTGCAGTTCAGTTGGCCATATTGAAAACCACTCAGACACAGAACTAAATGGATTACTATAGGCTGAAAATATCTAAAACATCATCCCACTACTGATACTCCTTCAAGCCATAGACTCCCTTCATGTTTCTCATGCGGCAACAAACACACCAGTTGTCATAGGTACCATTCATTGTAATGGTAACAATGTGGTTAGGTTATGGTAATGTCATGCAGACAAATATGTATTTACCTCTCCAGATCAGTATGAGTGATTCACCCATTAGAATGACCACAGCAACAGAGCGTAGGCTTGAGATGGTGCAGAGTCTGCCCTGTGACTATTAACCCCAGTCGTGCCAGGCCTCCGTAACACCAAAACGCGTGGAGGTGGTTTTGCCACCTCCAAATAGTGGAAAGCCGCCTGGTTCACACAGCATATGTTATGATCTCGAGAGTCTTTTACCACCGTGTGAATTCATTTAAGATAGCTTTTGCGTGCAGTGACAGATTAATGAAATGATCGCCTAAATGAATTCGTAACGAAAGGAGCGCAGGTGTCCCTCTTGTGTACTTTGTGATGACTAAATGACATATGGCAAAATGGCATAATGCCAGTCACCAACCAACAGAAACAAGAAGTGATGGGTCAATTAGATTACGCATCCAAATGACATCAGTGACCCTCCACTAACACTTTCGCAATCAAACAAGATCCAGCAGTTGTTAATTATTTACACAGTAAAGGACACCTTTTGACATTCGCAGTCCGGGAGAGAGCTGTCGGTTCTGACTCCTCTAAATCTATTGGCTCTTCATAATTTACAACTTGGCTGTGGGGGCGAGGGCGTTGACATTACACAGCAAGGGGAAAGGTACCAATTTCACCCTGCTCCGTAGTAGAGACTGCCAGCCAATGGGGATTATGTGGGGCGGAGAGCATCTCCCTTCATCGCCCACCCTTCTCTTATTGCCGTCTCTCGGCGTGTGTTGTTGATGCAGTCTCCAACTGCACGCCGCCTATTTTCATGCCAATGGACTGTACGGTTTCTCTTCAGGTGCAGCATCATCTGACAGTTTATCCCAACCAGCTGTACGAAGGATACAGTTTTGAACTACAGGTATGGTCCTTGTGCGCAATCTGGAGGTACCGTAATGTTTTGAGGTAGTATCTTTTATTTATTAACTTGATTTCAAGATGATGTCCTGTTTATTAATCTCTACTTACTGCCTAAATATCGTCTGCAGTTAACAGTTCCAGACAGTCGGGATGTGTGGGTCGGTGGTCATAATATTATTATATATTATATCATGCATGATATTATTGTGTCGTGTAAGACTGTATAGAGACGGTTGCCAAACACGTTTATCCTCACCTCTGCTATAACTTGTGCCTTCGCCTTTCTTCGGCTGTCTTTGTTTTGAGAATCCAGCACTGCAGTCTGCTATTCAGGTTTGTTTGCTGTGAAAGTTACTGGAAGGCAGAAATAGTTTTTACTTTCTTAACTTTTTTTATTTAAGTTTTTACTGCTCCAAATGACAGTACTAATGCTAACGAACGTCTAATCAAAACTCATTCAAATGGCATTGGCTTGTTGCATATTGCTATAACATCTTTAGTCGAATAAGCAGAATTCCAAAATCTGAAATAATACTGATCAAACCTTGTACTCAACGAAAGTTGTCCTCTGGCTATTTACAGGTGCATTTGGTAAAGCATGGGGTATGAAAACCAGTCTTCACTCAGTTGGCCAGTTGGACAGTTGCATTTCTATGAGCCAATTTGGTTTACATCTTCATATAAAGATGTGCCTGCAGTTTCTGTCAGGGGTCTGTATGTCATTTGTTCCATCTTACTAATTTATCTGTCTCTCCGTTTACCCTTCTCCGTCAAGATCATTAAATAATGAATTTAACTGCATCTCCGACAACTTGACCTTAGCTCAAGGAGATCAATACTTGTTTCAGTGCCATAGATGAACACAGTAGGCATTTCTCCTTCACGGTGATACGTTGCACCAGGATGGATCTCTGAGCAGCCTCTGATTTGATTAACTTGACTGACAGCATGACTTGGAACTGATACATTTCGATACGGTCTGTCTCCAGAGAACCCTCTTCCTCTCCATATGATCGCTCTCCAACATACACCTCCTCTAACCCCGTTCACCCTTCATATGATTACCTCTGCTAGGTCAAAATGGCTCAACGCATACTTTCCTATATCTCAGAATGCTATTAGGTAGAATTGGAGTTTTAATCACTTCCAAGAGTGAAGAGGACATCTCCAGCTGCATAAAGGGCACTATCAGATCAATCATACTTAGTTAAAATGATTATTGATTTGGCCTGCAGTCTCAGAGCTGTCTCTTTGTTCTCACACCATATGTTATGGTTATGGACCAGCCAGAGGCCTTCACTGTTTGACCTTTTGGCCTCTCTCAGTCCTTATACACCATTGCTATCAATGCAGTCTGCACGTCATATGATGTGAATGCATTAACAGCATGATGTTGCTGAGGGGAATACAACTTGGAGGCCATGTTATGATAAGAAACATGGGCTTCGTTTGATTTCAGAGGAATGACTGTGTTTTTCTCATTGGTGGCTTACCTTGTAGTTTAAGACCAATATTTTTTTCAAACAATTGTTCAACAGAAATTACATTCAAAAAAAGAATTACGTCCTTACGTTTTAGTGGGTTGAAGTTACCCTTGAGTGAATGTAAAAACATCTGAAAAGAGTCCCTGAGTTCCCTATTCTGTCTGAGATGCAAAACCCTTTTATCAGTATTCACATTTCTGACTGCTGTGCCCTTGAATCACAACTGTGCCCCAAGCAGAGAATGTTTTTACTTTAGATCTGTTCCTCCCAAGCAAAATCTGGAGCTCCATAACACGTCCCATGACATCTTTACAAATGACAGTGAATGAATAATTTCTCAAGAGTTCACTGCGCAAGATAGTATTAGTTTGTATTTGAATGTAACACATTCATGAAGCCACGTGTTTACCGATATATTTTGATGAGATCAGAAGTGGTGTTTGTGTTGCAGGTGTGACCAGACTACAATGCAAGCTAAGGCCCCTTTGGAATCCTTAG
The DNA here is from genome assembly GCF_900700415.2 of Clupea harengus. Classification (NCBI taxonomy): domain Eukaryota; kingdom Metazoa; phylum Chordata; class Actinopteri; order Clupeiformes; family Clupeidae; genus Clupea; species Clupea harengus. The sequence goes on along the minus strand of NC_045163.1, from coordinate 4,653,965 downwards.
ATCATAAGCAACTCAAAGGGGGATTTGTTTTTCTTTCCTCCTGAGAATGAGTGAAACAAGCCTAGGTTCCTCTGAGGTATCTTTTCCCCCCACAGCATGAGAGACAGAGCGCTGGTGCTTTGATACACCACAGCGACAAATTTATCTTTCATCTTGTCAGTATCATTATTCCTCTTCCTCTGGGCTCACTCCTATGAGAAATCCAAATGTCAGGGAATTCAGCAGCTTGCAGACAGGGTATCTGCAGGATCATTTATCAGTGTCACAAAATACGGTGGCACACGTAAGTTGTGGTATTGAGCTTCTGCATTTATTTCTGACTTATTTGAAGCGCTATATATGGACTTGCCTTTATTAAAGGCTCAACAGCATTGTATGCCTAGGCAGTGGCGATTGGACTGGATGCTGGTGGAATAAGGCTAGTCATAATTTCCTCTTTGCCATGTTCTGTTGAAATAATGCTTTGTAACTTTTCAGCTTTAGGAACAAAGTAATGCTGCTGAGTTTTTGTTTAAGAGGCTGCTGGTAAGATAGCTTGCTGATTAACTTGGTGTATTACATCGTCTGCATGCGGATACGCTTAACCTAATTCTTTAGGCAAAGTTCAACATAACAGCCTACCTTAGGCTGTTACTAGCTGTAATTATAGCCTAGAGTAGGCTCCTGCCCCTGCACTGTAGTGTAGGTGTTCTTGTTAAGGTAGACCTGGCTCACAACAAATGGAGATGATATTTTATAACTGTATCAGCCCCTTTGTTTTGGAGTCTAAAATGTAGCCGATGTGTTTATGCAGCCTTAACTCTAAACTGGAGAGGTTTCATTCAGTTAGTAGTTGTTGCTGTTTAACTGTAGTTTAAATTTAAACTGTGGTCTACAAGTAGTATCTTGCTAGCATTCTCATATTAACTTTCGTTAATGTCTGAAGGCTGGGCTCAGTTTATGTTTACATGCACCAGAAAGGTTTCAACTCATCATTACTAGTTTAGCACTCTCAGATTAGAGCCCATCATCTTTATAATGCATAAGCGATCTGTCAGAACTTACTACTATACGATATTTAATGCAGATAAAGGAACCTAAATCACAGGGAAACTTTAAGACCAGTTCTCAATAACTGACAAAAAAATCCTATAGATCCAAACACTCACTTGCCACTTGAGGGAACTAAGAAAAACCTCATTTGTGCACAAATTGCAGTTGAAGAATACAGCTCATTTTTTTCAACATTGAATGGTTAGGTTGTGTTTGCAGCAAAAACATTGTTTCTCTAAATTCTGTGTCGTAGGACTCTTCCTCAAATCTAATTAGAAATTTGCAGAGTCCAAGGCTGAGGGGGGTTATGTACTCTGAGTATGTACTGCTGGCCAAATTACAGGTCATATCCAGAAGTGCTATTCAGCTTCTAGACATCATCAATTATCAAAATAAAGCAAAGAGCTTTGTAGTGACAGCCATTGCTATTATGTAAAGTTAATTTTCAATCAATGTTTGAGAATAGGAATGTGTTTTACTGGTAAATACTGGCAAATACAAATTCGATTTTTTTTTTCCCTGTTCAAAGATGAAGTCTACTGAAGTGGATCAGGCACTCTTCACTGACACCTACTGCAGAGTCTGCAGCGCACAGCTCATCTCTGAGTCCCAGAGGGTCGCCCACTATGAGGTGAGTAATGCCATGCATGCCAATCCGAAGCACATGCCATCCAATCACAAAGCTCGTAGCTGTTGCTGAATTAGGACAGGCATATAGATTCATCTTTTTTCAGTTGGCTAAATGCAACTTTGAATGCTTTACGGGTTCCACATGACACATAATACTATCCCAGGCAAACCCACACAAGTTATGTGTGGGTATGCACATGCTAGAGCAAATATGTGGGCAGGGATACGTAACAGTTTGAGGAAGAGTGTGTGAGTGTGCATGCATGCAATCACAATCACACCGCAGATATGCAGTATGAATGCTAGTGTGATGATTTATGAAACAGAATAATTATTATGGAGAGAAAGGCAATTTCAGAGACGCAATGACCCATGTAGCTTTGCTCGCCTCTTATAGGGTGTCAGTTAGATAGATGAAGTTACTAAAGAGAGATAGTGTGGTTCAGACTAACCCATTAAACAGTGTTTAATGCATCAGTGTATTAGCTGCAATTAATTAGAACTTGACATGTAACTAGAATAATGACAAGTGACCAGCGTGGGTCTGTACACAACATTTGCACATTTGCACATTATGCACATTTAGGCAATGAGAGACTCACATGCAACTAAATTGCTTGGAGTTGATGTGACCTTTCTGTGCTTAGCTGGTGTGTGATTACTTCATGAGCATGTTGTGTGTAAAATTAGGCAATCTCTTGCTAATCATTTTTTTCATAATAATATTACACGGTTTGATGTATGAAACACTCATTCATTCAACAATCATTGTTTTGAATTACATGTCATTGAAAAGCTGTCCTAGTTGCTACACTCAGTTTTCTACAAACTAGGGTGTTAAACCTTATAAACAGAAAACAAATTGGTGAATGATTATGAAAAGAAGAAAAGCTATAATTCCTTTATTAATACCGAGATCTTTCTTCCATGTTCACAATGCAGGGCATTTCTTTTCATGTATTGTTCAAGAATCACCATTCATTATTCCCCCATTTCTGTTCCCAAATCATTTCTGTTTGTCACATAATCACAAAAACAACTCATATTGGCTTTCATGCAAAGTATGAACACATCTCGTTATAGGCTTCTGGGGATAACAGTATTTTCAGGACCAGAAAGAGGTCTCTAAACTTTCATCAAATGTGAATCACCCTCTCCTTCCATCCAAATTTATATGACTGGCTTTCATTTGAACACACTGCCTATTCATACAAACTTTAACACAACAGTACAAAACTTTAAGGAGATACTTTGTTTCCACCCTCTGTATTATAGAGGTCAAACTAGTGCTTTCCAAAATTCACTTACATTTGGGGTAGAAGCAACAACAGGGATTACCATGCCATGCATCAAGTAAGAGCAGAACCGTTTCTGGCTTCCCGCCGTGAGGATGCCAGTCTGCACATAGGGCTCGTCCTGTCAGTCAACTCTGGTCATGGCATTTGTCACCTATCAAGTGAGCAGAGTGTAGCCGTCCTCCACTGAGTGTGTTCACCAAAAGCTGCATTAAAGGTTCCCATTTGATAGGCTCTCGGCCAGCCAGACAGTGGGTCTGAATGATAAGTGGCCGGTGTTAATCTAACAGAATAGATTAAGGGGAGGCAGGTGACAGTAATACTAGAGCACTGCTCCGCTGTGAGGCTGTGATCCCAGCGTGAAGAGGGAGCAGCAGATTGGGATCAATTAGTCCACTGCTGTTCTTCTTTGAAGTATCCCACCGAGAGGTGAGGTAGCGACACACACACACACACACACACACACACTTGCTCACCTACACACACACACACACACACACACACACACACACACACACACACACACACACACACACACACACACACACACACACACACACACACACACACACACACACACTCCACATACACATACACACACACACACACTAAAAAGGTCTTGTAATCACTTGGGAGGACAAATACATTTACAAAGGAAGATAAGTGAGAAGTAACTAGGAAAAAGAAGGCCAGCAGAGGACATCTTATGCCTCATGTACTATGCAGAAATGCAAAAATGGCTGAGCAATTTGGGTGCAGTCCAGCAGTACCACAAATGAAGACAGCAAATAGGAATGTGATGAAGTCTGTCTGCTGCACTGGAAGTAGGCTGACAGCCTGACTGGAAATTGCATTAACACAACATATTTAATCCAACCACAAAACTGTAAATGTACGCCTAATTAATTTAGATTTAGATGAATTTCATTGAACTGCCACATCAGTATTACCTCACAAATAGAAAACAGCTAACTACAGAATATGACTAAATGTCAAAATGACTCTACGTTGCTAATTAGATGAAGGAATTTTGCCCTCTTCTCTAATCACTCTCCAAGTTAGAAAACACAATTAAATGTGTTTATTCATTGAATGTAAATGTCTGACCGTATCATGACCACCCCTCTGCCTTATAAACGAGCTGAGATGGCGCAGACTTCATGGCGCCACCATTGTGAAAATGTAATACACCAGCTGAAAATGCCTGCTCTGGCCGTGCTGTAACAAAGATGTCTTACGGTAATATAAATAACCACCGTGGTACATGGCTTTGTCTAGGTCATGCATCTCGGAGAGCAGCGTAGCAATCAATAAATCCCAGTATTATTGCTCAGGGGTCAGCATAAAAATGGAGATGCCCGAAAGGCTTTCAGAAATTATGACAGTAGGCTTTAAACAATCCCTTTCGTTTTAGTGCTGAAAACGATGATGATGAGAAATAGTTCCTCTCAAATAGGTTCTGTATTGTTTCTCCACAAATATCATCTCAGACTTGCATCGAAGCGTACATCTTTATTATTTTCATGAAATATTTAGAATGACTGTGGCACAACCAATGTTGCACATCCGAATCTCTTGTCTTCGTTTCCCAGAGCCGAAAACATGCAAACAAAGTGCGCCTGTACTACATGCTGCATCCGGTGGATGGAGGCTGCCCGGCCAAGAAGCTACGGACAGAGGTAACCTCACTTGTCCCAGATGTTAAGTCTAATCCTCATTCACATACTGTAACCAGCCATTTCACCCAGCAGGAATTCACAGTCATATTAATCAGTGATGCTTTGAATTAAGGACGTCTTAATCAGTCTATCCATTAGATAACGTTAATAAACCATTGCCATTTAGTTAACGAACCATAAGCGATGAAAGTGTATGGTTTATTAATGTGGGTTAATGCATAATGCTTTCGTCTATGAGTTTACATCAAAACCATTTACCGTACCGTACCGTACCGCACTTAGCTGGCACAGATACAGCCAATAATGGTTTACTATCTATTTGCGTTCAGGAGAGTCCCTTGGGACAATATATAGCCGAGAGTTCAGGGTGACACTGAAAATTTTATTGCTTTCCACTTTATGTGGCTTATACCAGTGACACCAGTTCACACTGACTAACAGCATATGCACATGCTGCTTATGCGGTGTGTGTGGTCATCTGTGTCCTCTACTAAACAAGCAGGACTGTAGGACTCTACTGAAGTACTGTTTTAGCGTATCAACATAGACATGCTTTTCTACATGGTGAACCCAGAGATGAATACATCAAGTGTCACCCCATGGTGTTTTGTTATCTTATTTTTCACATCTTTCGCTTCACAAGCTTTTTTCAGCATCCCATAGCAACTGTCCAGGCAGTAATTTCACACCCACAGTGTATTGATCCGTTCAAAACTCCCCCACTTCCATTGTGTTTTAGAGCCATGCCTCCGATTATTTTGCAATCACAATGGACATAGCTTCGGGGGCCTATGGCTAAATGTACACATCTATTGTCAGCCAGATGTGAAGGGAAAGGGAAGCCGGCTGCTACGAGACGGCAGTGATTGTTACAGGCGGTGAGTGTCGAGAGGTAGGAGAGTGAAAATGTCTCCCTCCTGGGCCATTTGGGGATGCAGAATTGGACTGTCCTCTCCCTGCCCACCCACTCTGTGACAGCTCGCCAAGCACAGGATGATTTGGGGGCACAGTGCATGAGTCCCTGAGGACATATGAAACTCCTCCTCCAGCACTGGCAAACGGAACCTGGAACCATCTGGAGCCGGAGGTGGTGAGGTGGTGATAGAGGGAGGCTTTCTGGCTGATTAAATGATACCTGCAGCACCAGCACCAATTTTAACGGGCTTTGCCTAAATCACTCCTGTCCTGTGGGCAACCTGTGTTATTTTAATTTTTCAAATTGAACTCACTATAATGGGTCACATTCAATCCCCCCTGGAAAATGTAGTCCGCTCAGTAATGCATAGGAGACACATCTATCCATGAAAGGTCTTAAAAATGTAAATGGGCTGAAACACTGAGACAGGGCTTGTTGCTTAGGCAGTAATAGATTCACTTGTGATTATTTGTGATTCACAAATGATTATTTACTTGGGGAAATCAAATCGATTCAGTCTCCTGTCCTCTTAAGGATCTGAGTAGGCACAATAGTAATATTCTTGTAAACTAATAGTCAGTGTGTTTACATGATCGTATAATTCGAATCTTTGCTTAGTCGGACTATGCTTTCTTTCGAGGGTAGGTGCTATTATCCCAATGTACATGGCAGTGAATAAATCGAATCATTGGCCGAAAGCATGTCATATCCGATACGATAGGTGGCGCTGTTTTTATTACAACTAGTGGTGATACAGCCCTTTCCGCTTGACCTCTTCACCACTACCAATAACAACAACAGTTGATTGAGCATGAATCGCGTCTGTTCATCGGTCCAGAAATGCGTGTTGCCTCTTGGGTTGTTTGTTTGTTTGTTTGTTTGTTTCTTTCTGCCAGGCCGATGTGTTTATAAGTTACATTATTCAAAGGTGAAAGATAAAAGGCGAGAGAAACGGACGCACATTCACACACGCGCGCAAATAATGGGTTACAGCCTAAACGCATTGCCCTTCTGCCAGTTGCATCAAATTGTTTTAGTACTTCTTCGCTGTCGATTTCCAAATCTGTGTGAATATTCATGAGTGCAAGTCCAGTCAGTCTTTTCGTAGATAGATACAAGACCTTCAGGACGCAATGAATGTTTGGCTAGAAATTTGCCGAACTTTCCAGGGCTTGATAAAGTTCACTGCGTAACTCATTTAGCTGTTTCCAGCTCTGTATCTGCATCGTCAACACTGGGCATTAGTTGTCTGTACTCCGATTTTATAGTTTCCCCATTTTAATAAATATTCGTTCATGATATATTTTTTTTCTTCTCGCGTAGCAGAAGGTACGCACAGTGCGTACGGCTGCATGCGCCACTGGAACTCTGTGCAATTAATACAATACATAATAGGCTAATTGATACAATATCTCCTTGTTTGAGTGTGGTTGTTTGAGTGCAATGGGAGTGTATGATCGATGTTGTCTATAAAGGTATTTAGGTAAAGGTATTTACGGGAAAATATCTCGATCCACCTGTCACGTCTCTGTCTTTAGAGGGCAGCGCCAGATAACTGAACACAACTAAAGTCAGGCGTGCCTCGCGGGCACAATACCAAATTTCATCATATTTGATAGAATGAAGGACATATTAGTTGTGAATAGTATCACCGAGTTTGATAGGTATTGGTCAGGTAATAGCCGAGTGACAGCTGATTTGCTTTCTGATTTGACAGTACCTTTTCGTGGTTTTTTTCAGCGCCAGATAACTGAACACAACTAAAGTCAGGCGTGCCTCGCGGGCACAATACCAAATTTCATCATATTTGATAGAATGAAGGACATATTAGTTGTGAATAGTATCACCGAGTTTGATAGGTATTGGTCAGGTAATAGCCGAGTGACAGCTGATTTGCTTTCTGATTTGACAGTACCTTTTCGTGGTTTTTTTCAGCGCCAGATAACTGAACACAACTAAAGTCAGGCGTGCCTCGCGGGCACAATACCAAATTTCATCATATTTGATCAAATGAAGGACAAATTAGTTGTGAATAGTATCACCAAGTTTGACAGGTATTGGTCAGGGGAGACGGCCCAGTGTTCCGAAAGCCCGATATTCCGAAATCTCAATATTCCGAAAAATAGTCCCCCTGGCAAAATTTAGAAATATTTTAAGTGGCACAAAACACTCAAAGCATTTCGTTTGCACAGCAGAGCGGAGACGCTCACCGGGCTATCACGCATATAACTTTTCCTAGGCAATATTTGTTAACTTAGCCTACTCTGGTTTTGAATATGGGGTAGGCTACCACTCATGCGAAGGAAATCACCGGCAGATCTTGTCAAGCACTGACAAAGCATGCATGCGTTGGCAATCATACAAATATTTTTGTATCATCGCGATGCAAATGCATGTGTGTATAATAATATTCTGAATTCAAGTTAATGCTTGTGAAATAAAGGCATTTATATGTTTATGATTGTGTGATTCATTGGGATGTGCATGTGGGCAATAGTGGTTCACGTTGCTGTACTCACAATTTCGGAACAGCGGGCTGTCGGAAAAATGGGCTTTCGGAACATTGCCATGGAACCTTGGTCAGGTAATAGCCGAGTGACAGCTGATTTGACAGTACTGCTGTTGTTTTAAGCAAATAAAATGTGGAACGTCCTTATACGTGTTTAAGGAGGGGTTGTAAAGGTGCTCATATCTTCGGTCCTCTTCTGTTATGTTTGTTCATAATCAACAAGAATAAGCTTGTGAGACAGTCTGCAGGATATTCATAAAAAACCGTGTCATTAGTATGAACATTTGAGACAACTTATCCCTCTTTCGTCTTCCGGGTCACGACCTGGCAGGGAGAGAGGGAGCATGCGCAAAGACGCAAAATCCAGTTCCTTATCCAATTCACCGTTACATGCCGCAATAGTCGAACTATCAACTGGATCGGATCGAGTTATCCAGGGGTGTTAGTCCGATTATGTGCGGTCCGACTACGATCCGACTAAGGTGCTTACATGAAACGGATAATGCGATTTCAGTCCGACTAAGGCAGTTATTCGAATCCATGTAACCACGGTGAGTGATAATAATCCATAATCATGCAATGGCAAGGATTAGCTGATCATCTTAAAGTATCCATGCATGATATTATGTTGTAATGTGGACCTGCCTTGATAGACAGGCATTTGTCACCTCACTTATCCTTGCGCCCAATTCAGGGCACTGCCCTATTGTAACCACTGTTAGACTGGGATCAAAGCAGTGGTGCAAGCAGTAGGAGTCAATCACCATCTCCATGAGGGCTGGTGCATGCCACGAACTTTGATGTCTGAAGAGGGTGCACTGCAGAGTTCCCCACTGCCCTGACTCCCCTACATCAGTGAATTAAATCCACTGAGAGTCTCTCGAGGTCACATGTCTGTACAACATAGCAATATGCTTCATTTACTGCTGCTCACATGAGGCACTAATAAATATCCAGGATAAATACTTGAAGACACTTTTTATTACAACTTGAATGGAATGCTCAAAGATATTACGCTCAAATCAAGCTGGAGTATTTCAGTGCATTTGTCAGTATATCATTTTTGGAGAAGAGTAATTTAATACGTTATATTTGAATCTCAGAGGTTTGTTTGTTTGTTTACCAACATTTAATATGTTATATTTGAATCTCAGAGGTTTGTACCTAGATACATAGTTTAATTCATATATAGTATACGCATATGTTGGCTTGCGGGCTGGGGAATTATTGAAATGCTACAGTGCGTGTTATGAGGGCCTTATATTCCCAAGATAATTACAGTATTTGCTCAACCTATGAACACTTGAGATGTGAACCTGACCATGAACGTGAAAACCCATGGGGGTTGGGGGGGATGTAGGATATCATCAGATGTTTACCAACAACTCATGCACTGTTTTGTATCCAAGGTGAGAGTGAGGCAGTGGGGCGATGGAAACTAGCGTAGGCTTTGCCATGGGGAGAACAGAGAAAGACATTACGGACAGGACTAACACGGCCCGAGTGGGAGTGGACACGGATGAATGCCTGGCAGCTAAAGAGATGCATGTGGGAGAAATACATTAGAGTGTTTTTGGCCTATTGCTGATTAGATATGAACTCTCACACGGTTTTATTCATTGAATAATTCATAGAATAGAATGGTTTTATTCATAGAATAATGTGTTTAATAGAGTCATCTTACGACACAATGAATGGGCACATATGTTGTCCCTGTGTGTGTGTGTGTGTGTGTGTGTGCTGCAGGGATATTTAACCCTGGCAGTGTCTGCTCAACCAGCTGAGCAGAAGTTAAACTATGCTCATCCATATGTGTACACAGTACTCAGGAGCTCACCAAGGGCTTAGTACGCAGGCAGGCCACAGGCAACTATTGACTCATTTTAACAGGTCATATTGACTTCTGACCATTATGTGAGTAAAGCCATGGGGTCTATGGAGGTTAACGTGACATCTGCCCCATTTTCATCCTGTCATCATGCTCTTAATAAGCAACACTTCTGAAAGCATGAACAGTCTGACTCTTTCAAAAGCTTAAAAAAAAAATGCTGTACTCTTTGTCCTTTGGTTGTAGTGCATTTTTGGGGGTACCCTGAAGGAGCATGGGTAATCATCCCTCTTTTCCTTTGAAAAAAAGAAGGAAGAACGGATGAAGAAGAACCACATCCGTGTTATAACCGTGTCACAGTTAGGGGTTGGAAAGCGCTAGGCTCTCTGTTTTTAGAAGTGTGGAAATTACTTTTCCACACCATGACCTATATGCATTGAACGGGCGAGGCACAGATTCGTTGGGATAAATATATAAATATAAATAATAACCACCTTCCATGCCCCAAGACAATCATCACCGCAATGGATCCTATTTTCATATTTACTTACAAACTGCACAGAGTAGCTATTTATATAAAAACAACATACTCCTGTTTCTATTGGGCCAAATGTGCTTATGCCTTATTTATGTGATTGGTTATGCTGGCGTCTTACTTTGTGTGTATGTATGTGTATGTATGTGTGTGTGTGTGTGTGTGTCTTTTGTGTGTTCATACGTGCTCCTGCAGGGCAGTGAAGAGGGCGATGTGGATAAGAACAAGTGCTGTACTCTGTGCAACATGTCCTTCACCTCCGCTGTGGTGGCAGAGTCCCACTACCAGGGCAAGATCCACGCCAAGAGGCTAAGACTGCTCCTAGGGGAGCCCCCAGCCATCATCTCCAAAGGTGTGACTCTTCGAACCCTCAACACACACACACATACACACACACACACACAGGTAGAGAGTGAAAGAAAGAAAGAAAGAAAGAAAGAAAGAAAGAAAGAAAGAAAGAAAAAGGGAAGAAGGAATAAGATACGAGAGAAATACAGTCTGACAGGGAGATCAATCTGAGTTGGTTAAAGTGGAGCCGCAGTGGCCTTTTTGTCCCATAAGCCCCCCAGTTGGAGCTGTGAGTCGTGGAGCTCGTCTCGGTGGGGGCCCGGGCTGGGGGTGGGGGTGGGGGAGTGGAGGAGGCTGCGTGGGGGCTGAGAGGCCCATATGCGGAGCTTTCTGACAGAGTGGCCCTGACTGCACACCTGATGCTCACTCACCCGAGAGAGGCGCATGTGAGGACACATGACTGCAGGCTCTGCTGTAATACCACATCTCCTCTCCGCCACCCATGCCGGCTGCACAGGAGAGCTCTGGCCTGGAAGAGGAGATCAACTGTGCCTTCGCACACCTTTGTGTGTACGCACCCACAATGCAGACACTGGCAATGTGTTAGAGTTTGAAGGGATTTTTGCTTGTGTGATGCAAGAATGTCTTGTTGAAGGAGCATACCGATAAAATTCTCAAAGGGAACATTGTGTGCAAATGACCTCCATATGACCTTGAAGCAACTCAGTGAGACTGTTACACCTGTTCCTATTTACCACAGATAACACAAAGATGGAATAAAGGGATTAAAATAGAAAATTTAGGTTAATTTCATCCTGGAGCTTTTATTGCAGACAAATGGCAAATTTTAAGTTAGCTATGGAAATACTAGCGTAAAAGAATAGTGTTTTTAGTTTCATTTTCACGCATCATTTCTAGCCGTAGTAAACACAAAGCTACTCCATTTTAAGTCGTGAAGTAAACAGGAGGAGACATTATGGTGGGATGCCCTTTTAAATTATCTCAAGCTCATTTGCTCACCCTGTGTAAAAGCAGGGTAGCTCTGAACCCTGGCCTCGTCCCAGTGGTGTGGAGCACATGGCTGGGGTTTAGGTAACAGGCATCGGCCCAAGCCGGAGCAACACTGAGTCACTTACTCAGCACGCATCAGTGTTCACGAGCAGGATGGCCTGCGGTAAGAATTGACCCCAAAAAAGAAGGAATGACTGGGTTAGAGCAGGAGAGAGCTCTGCTTCCGCCCTCTGGGGATGTGAGGGGAGCGGAAAGCAGGACAGGCCCCGTCCCCAGAGTGCACTGATGGGTCACTATGAGCTAAGAGTAGGGTCATCATCTTTGGGATTGTGTGTGTATTTATATGAGTGTGTGTGTGGGTGTGTGTTTGTGTGTATGGGTGTGTGTTTGTGTGTATGCGTGTGCGTTTGTGCAGACTGCCTCACAATTTTTCTGCCCAAAAACAAAGACTGAAATCTTCTCTGTCCTCAGACTGTTTTGGGATCTGAAATGGGAACCCCTTGTGCGAAGAGTGTGAAGAGGAATATCTTTAAATGTTTCCCCATTCTCTGCCCATTTATATGCTCTGCCTATCCCTCTTGAATGTGAATACTTGAGACTTAGCAAAAGCCCTTTACTTTAGCCCTTTATTCATTTCTGAAAGCTTTCTAAAACTCAAAAGCATATTTCTCACCAATGTATGAATGAAATAACAATAAAGGTAGATTGGATTAAGTGTCCATTAATGTTGCAAGTGGCTATGTGAGATGCATTCTCTCTGTGCAATGAAGAATGTTGTTGGAATGAGGAAAGGCCAAACAGCATTAACAGTCCATTTTATCATGATGGAGAATTGGCTCCTGCCATAGCCAAGGTTATAGGCATTGCACAGGTGACTCATACAGGGTTATCTCAAAGGAATGGACATAGCAGAACATTTATTCAAACTTCTGTATACTTTTAAAAGTAAGGTTGTCAGTCAAAGTCGTGAAAGAAGGTACAGACCAAAGAAAAAAATGGCCATGGCCAAAAAAAATGTCCACTTTGCCAGTCTTCTTGCCAGTCAGGGTGAAATATTTGTTCTTTATGTGTACTTTGGCCAACACCAGTAGTGAAACCTTGAGCCGGGGGCTTTAATAATCCATCACAGCTGATGTTTCTGCCGACACAGTGCAACTCTGGAGGTGGTCTGGCCTTAACCCGAAAACGACGTCTTTCCATTTTGTTTTTACTGTGGTGGCAATTCATTCAGTTTGATTTGTTTCCTCATAGTGGTTATCATTTTGAGGTCTCAGAACTGTTTTTGCTTGTGAGCTGACCTTGGCATGGATTACTTGGGCCTGGAAAAATCCTGTGATGTATTTGCATCCAGTCTTGGAATCTCTGAGTTTTACAGCTGCCAGGGGAATTGCAGTCTAAAAGAAGATAGCGGTTTAGCACACTGGCTACTGACAGTCACAATGTGCAGTGAACCATTCCAGAGGGGCAGTGTCATTGATTTGTTTTTTACTCAGAGCGCTGTCATTATTCCCTCTTTCTCTTTCTCTCTCTCTCTCTCTCTCTCTCTCTCTCTCTCTCTCTCTCCCTCTGTCTCCATGCCCAAGCACAGACCCCCTGTCGAGGACTCCCTCAGACAGCTTTGTCCTCTCGCCTCTCGCTGTGTGAAGTCTGGTCTCAAAATCTGCTCACTTGTTTTACAAAGCACTGACTTGCCTGGTAGTTATTCAGAACGCCATGAATATTTCAGATCTGACTGCAGCAGGTGTCACTGTTTGTGAGCTTTTACTGAAAAAAAACCAAAATGAACATGACCCCATGTGTTCCAACAGAAACCACAAACGGTATCTCTACATAAAACATTACACAGTGCACACGCACAACTGCTACCTCCTCGCTGATTGGTTGATTTAATTAGACAGCTATGAAAGAAAACATAATGTGTGGAGTTGGTTATATGCCATTTCATGCAAAATAATGCCTCTAATATAGACAAAAAATTTTCATAGGGTTCCTTTTCTATAACTTTCATCAGCAAAATGCCCACCAGTAATGAACCACTTACTAGTTCCCTGTTATAAGGGTCGCTGGTGTAATCTCAGCCTATGAGGATACACATATGACTTGTGATCCTGGGTATCTCTTAGTGCCTTTAATCATTACTGATATGAATGTTGATCACTATATATAATGCCTCAGGACCCCAAAGATGACATTAATGAAAATGATAATCAAACTGATTTTAATGTTTGGCTAATATAAATAATAGTTTTTAAGCTTATAGTGCTTTGAAGAAGACAATCTGGCCCCTGGTTATTGTATTAACACTTGTGCAGTGTATTAGCAAATTGAAAGCTCCTGAGGAAAATCAAATCCCAGTTAGCCGCTGGATGCCTTTGTGTAAAAAGCTGCAAATGCACTTCTGATTACAGCAGCTGTTCCCTTCAAATCCGTTTGAACTGTGATGACAAAGAGGGGATGTGAAATTTGTACAAGCAGCCTTTTTTCATCACACACAAGAAACGAGTGTCACACAATGGCTGGTGATTTTCATTTGAGTGCAATTTATAAGCTCAACGAGACGAGTGCACATCCTTGGCAATTCAGTGTTCTTTCCCTCAAAGATTTCCCGCAACACAAAAAATCAAGCTGGTGACTCATCCCTTATTCTTGCTTTCATTTGAGAGTGCAGTTAATGTCTATCACTCAGTCTATCACATTTATAAGGCAGCATGGCCATTGTAGCATTTGATGCCTTTTGTACTGGCAGGGATGCACGGTAATTAAAGAGACTTAACAGCGAGGGAGCTTGTCTGTAGTGTCCCAGAAATGAGAAGCCCATTTGTCTTGCTAACAAACGTATGTGTCCTGTACCTGAAGCCTGCAGACACATTGCCTCATGTGTCTGCTGGTGAAACCTATTCATCACATTAGCATCACCACTCTCCCAATGCATCTCATTAAATGCTCCCCCCCCAGGGGGGCGTATACTGTAGGTCTAATTTGTGCACCGTGGACCAGAAAATGCTCAAAGTGACAAAAGGCTTTCAGACCCTCTGACAATGCTCTGACACGTGAGGTAAAATTGCCAAGAAAAACATCCCGGTGCAATTATCTCCTCCTGTCACGACCCTTTTATTTATATACTGTCATACCGTCTATATTGGCCCGCTAGATTGCTCTTTTTAAGCAAATATTGATTGCCACAATTAGGGGACTTCTCCACTGGGGAGCATTGCCTCATCACAGTGCTGATCACTTAGACTGGACCTGATCGCCGATCCAGATGCATGTTGTCATCATATCCACGTGCATCTCTCATAATGTAAACCAAGAATCAAAACTTAACCCTACTTAATCCCCACTTAATCTTACAGTGGTATCTCTCCCTCCCTGTCTGGACCCCTCTCTGCAGAGGTGATTCTTCTTCTCTCTCTCTCTGCATTTCTCTGCAGAGGTAACGGCCGGCGCCGAGCAGGTGGCAGCTGGGGAGATCCCCCCACTGGTGCCCTCCAGGCCGGGCCGTGTGTCCCACCGCTACTGCCAGCTGTGCAAGGCCTGGTTCAACAACCCCGGCATGGCCCAGCAGCACTACGACGGCAAGAAGCACAAGAAGAACGCGGCACGGGCCCAGCTTCTGGAACAGCTCGGGGAGAGCCTGGAGCCGGGCGAGCTGAACGGTGAGCAGACTGAAGTCTGTTTGGAAATGGAAGGGGGTATGTTTGTGTGAGAGCCCTTGTGCTATTATTTATAGTGGTCACCTTTGTTATCATGCGTGTGTGTCACAACCCAGCGGCTCCCAGTATAGATTTAGGTAATTGTAAATGCTGTTTAATTTGCGCAGCACTGCTTGTGAAGGAAAGTCTTGTGCAGGCCTTTTAGTCACACATGAAAGCTCACACAAAAGGCAGCCATTTCATTAAGACTTTACATTATTTAGCAGAGATCAAATGAGACTTCCCTGCGTGGCAATTATCAGGAGGTAATTAACCTCGAGGCGAAGCGCTCACGCTTACCTGCACCACCTGAATACTATTGACCAAAGGCTGGACCAAAAAAAAGGTCAAGAAAACAGAGCAGCTCCACGTATTGGCAGGTGCCCAGAAGGACAGGGGTGCAGGCTCACCTCACGCTGAGGGAACATTAGTGGCTGTGTGTGTGATATGAGCAGTGAGCGTAGCCAACGCACTCCCCCGCCCCCCGCCGCCGAGGCTCTGACTCACCAGTGACTCATTGCTGTGGCTACAGCTAGGCTCTCAGCATTACTCCCTTTCTGTAGGGCCTCTCTCTCTCCCCCCCCTCCTCTCTCTGTCTGTCTCTCTCGTTCTCCCCCACTCTGTCTGTCTCTCTGTTCGTCTCCCTCTTTCCTCTCGCTCTCAGGATGGTTGAAATAAGCCTGGCTTGTGTTCCGCTCCCCCATGATTACTAATCTGCTCAGTGCTCACACTGCTCAGCTGTATTTATTTTGACCAAAAAAAATAAAAAACCCTACTTGGAATTGACACACATGGAATTGACCCACTTTATTGGTGTCCAAAAACATGCACCGAACTGGAGCGGTCTCCATGCCTTGTAAATGTGTGCGACTGAAGCCACTGCAGTATTTGTCCTCATATGTGCACAGATAGGAAGTGTGTAGCTGATCCATTATCGAAGCCGAATTAAAAATCGAAATGAACAAAACTGTAATTGTTTAGGGCCTTTTTTGCCTGGATTGGAAGAAAGCAGTAAAAAAGAGAGGGAGGGGGAGAGAGGGATGGGAGCACTGAGATAGAGGGCAGGAAAGAGATAAAAAGAGGGAGGGGAGGGGGAGAAGTTGCAACAAATTGGCCAGCTAATCACTTGGCAAGAAATTGGGCCATTAGTGATAAGGGCAGTGTATTGTGCTGATTAGTAATGGATCCAGGTGAAACTGTATTGATGATCCTCAGAATGCCCATTTGTTATCTGAACACAGTGTGAACCGCTTTCCTTGGCTCAGGTGGGGCTTCTTACTCACTAATGTAACTCACACAAGGAGATATCACAGGTGATCACAGGTGATTCACAACCCACGATATAGGACAGGCTTCATTGATTCAACTATTTGTGCTTTTGAGCATTTATTTTGGTATAGTTAACGTTAGATAGAAGCCATCAGACACCGCATGTGAATGGAGGTTTTACATTGTTTACTGTACCATGGGTTTTAACATGTGCCGTGTCAACGGCCCCTTTGCGTGAAGTGATTAGCGCGTCAGTAGGCAGCAGACGTGCTCCTGTGTAACAGATGTGAAGGATGCGTTTAACGCCACGCCATCCCACCGCCCTGCAGCTAATCTCACTGCACGAAAGGACTCAGCAGCACGCATGTATGCAACACATGAGTCACCTCCAGTTCTGTTCTGTTCTGTTCTGTTCCAAAAGAACTGGATCAACATTTGTGTTGGTGTGGGTGCATTGTGTATGTTTCAGGTTCCCGAGGCATTAAAGTGTTCATTATGAGGTTATTGTTACGTTCCCATGTGTGTCTCTGTGTGCGTGAGTGAGTGTGTGTGTGTGTGTGTGTGTGTGTGTGTGTGTGTGTGTGTGTGTGTGTGTGTGTGTGTGTGTGTATGGGCACTGCGTACCTCATATACTCTTTGAACATTGTATATCCGCCAGCCTATCTACTGAGAGGGAAAACTATTGATTTTGCACAGCTGCATCTGTATTGCTTCTACTTGAGCTTGTTTGATAGATGATATTATGGTGCATCCTTGTAATCCCTGCCTGTGTGTGTGTGTGTGTGTGTGTGTGTGTGTGTGTGTGTGTGTGTGTGTGTGTGTGTGTGTGTGTGTGTGTGTGTGTGTGTGTATATTCTCTCCTCAGGGCTGAAGCGAAGCCACACATGTGATGTCTGCCATGTCACCCTCAACTCAGTGGCACAGTACCACGCACACCTGCAGGGCTCCAAACACCAGAATAAGTGAGTATAGCCTGACACGCTCAGTGGAGTCACTGCCGCTAGCAGACGTAACATAGTGAACCTATAGGGGCCCTCAGCCATTCACCCTCAGTGTGTAGACAACATGTACCACTAGAAAAACAAAGGAATGTTACCAAGGCATACAAAGGTGTGCCAGGGTACACAAGGGTGTCAAAGAACACAGTCCAATACAAGCAATGCCATTGTTTTAATGTAGAATATTCTCACGTGAAAAGATGAAATTGAGAAGAGAACTTTGTGTTAAATAAATGAAGACAACCTGTACCCTTGATGTGTAGAGTGAGAATGTGGAGCGGAGGTGAGAGGGAGGTGTGAACGCAGCGGCAGGCTTTCGCGAGGAGAGCCAGAGTGTGAGCGGCCTAACAAATTTGGCCGGCTTGTCTGAGTTTTTTGCCGAGCACGTGGCAGAATTACTTCAACCCTGTCGCTTCTGATGACTTTTGCACGGGTGGGCAGGGACGCGGGCGACAGGCCCAGCCATTTCGTGTGGCAGGCGTGCTTCTGCTTGGTCACACTGGAATTCCCATGGGCTGCTCTGGGTCCGTTCCGTGAGACCTCCGCTGCCCCCAACACCACCACCACCACCACCACCACTTCCTCCTCCTACCTCCCTCTCAGGTTCAGCTTCGAGAGTGCAGAGAGAGGATGTGTTGCAGAGCACAGATTCATGCTCGATTATCTTCAGATGCCCCTAGTACTGGGGGTTAAAACATGCAAATCAGCTGCTGCCCTCACGCAATGCCAGCGTATGCACAGGCCTCCTTAGTGTGTTTTAGTCACGGGCTCTTACACAATCACACTTCTTCATGTTGTGGACACGCACACACACACGCACACGCACACGCACACGCACACGTACACGCACACGCACGCGCACACGCACACTCTCGCACTCGCACACGCACACTCTCACGCACGCACACGCACACGCACACGCACACGCACACGCACACGCACACGCACACGCACACGCACACACACACACACACACACACACACACACACTAATATGGGCTTTTTCCATGTTCCAAGCCAGGCTGTGCTGAGCCGGGCCGTGCCGAGCTAACTTGCGTTTCCATTACAAGTCGTTTGGCGCCAAACTGTGCAGTGCTTATTTTGGACCCTCTCCAAACCTCATTTTGGACCCTCTCCAAGCAGGGCCAAACCGCACCAGTCAGCCTCCAAACGCACCAAATTGTTATTATTGGAGAACTAGCAAGCTGGCAAGCTAGCCCACATAGAATTAGAAACATTAATGTTAACAAGGATTTGGGCTTAGAAATGATGGAATCAATTTGAACCAAGCAACCTCCGGTATCTTTGACTATCTAAAGAAAGAAGTGCTAGCCTTGAAACTAAACAGGTTGGTTTCTTTTTAGACTAATGGATGAAACTAACATTATGCTTTGCGTTGTGGAGTTCTTGTTTTTGGAATATTTAGGTGGGACACCTCCACCTCCGCTGTGCGTTGAGGTCCTGTTCGTCCTGTCGGGAGTTATTTTCCGACATTGACTGGCAGACTATACATTATCCCTTACTTAAAGGCACACCCTCAAGCGAGACCCTGATGTATGGAAATGCAAATCCAGGCTGTGCTTGCTGTGCAAGCTAAGCCCGTATGGAAAAACAGCAATAGACATTCATTCCTACACACGCACATGCACACGCACACACACACACACACACACACACACACACACACACACACACATCCAAGTCCCATCTGTATTAACGGGTTGTTATTTGCAGCAGCTTCTCTGCCCTGTGTGTGTGTGTGTTGTGCACACACATGGGAGAGGGAGGGTGGCTGAGGTCGTGTCACGAGAGATCAAGTCTGCTCTGCTTCCTGAACGCTGCCCAGCTATGTAGGGCTTTCATTCTGTGGCCTTGAAAAGGTCATGCTTCTTTAGTCATGCAACCAGGTTTTTTTTATAAACTAAAGCATTGACCCTGTTGACCTACTTCCGCATAGTCTTCTGGTGCATGCACGAGGCTATCCATGTAAACAACAATACACTCGTATTTGTGAGTCCAGAGCGTGAGTGAGAGTGAGTTCCATTGTGCCTTATGGAATCAATACGTGAAAATCACGGCATGGGCTCTGGTGAGGTAAGTTATCAATACTTCACTAATGGGCCCGTCACATCCAATAACCCGTACCCCCAAATGACCCCACTGAGGTGTGTGCAGTCAAACCACATTATTATTATTAGAGCTGTGAGTTTACTAGAGGACACCACACAAGCTTCCGGAAGGGGGTTGCAGAGCACAGATCTGAGGCCTGTAATGTATTATTTATCATCATTAGGAAAAACATGCCATTTCTGAGATGGATCATTTGCGCCATGGGGAAAGCTCTCTATTGATCTGCTGTGGTCAGGTTGTGATCTGCTGCAAGCCCTATTATTAGCATGTCAGACAACAGGCACACAGTGGACTCATCTATCACAGCAAGTGACCAAGCCTGCCTACCAACATAGCCTGCCTGAATCATTGCTGTTCACTAAGCATGCCCATTTTTTTTTGTTGATAATCATAAATGCATCGTGTTTTCATGTTTTAAGAATTGTTTTTTCCTGCAATGTAAATAATTGCCACTATCGACATAGTTACCCTCACGAGCACACTGAATATCACTTAGCTGTTCCACAATACTTAAATACTCTCTCCACACCTTTTCCGCTACCAATTTTGTATGCATCATATACAGTATATATACCATATTATGTTTGATGTATTATGTTTACATTTACATTTACATTGAGTCATTTAGCAGACGTACAAGGGAGAGAACAGTCAAGCTACGAGCAATAGAGACCTAGAATAACAATAAATACTATTTAACATAAGAAATAGAAAAAAAGTGCAGGAATGTAACTGCTGTAAGTGCAAGTTAAGTACTAGTAGAGGTGCAAGTTAGGAAGGGAGGTGCTCTCTGAAGAGTTGGGTCTTCAAGAGCTTCTTAAAGGTAGAGAGGGACACCCCTGCTCTGGTAGTGCTAGGCAGCCCGTTCCACCAACGTGGAACTACGAATGAGAATAGTCTGGAGTGCCGTACTTGCACAGACGACAGTGCTAAACGACGCTCATTAGACGAGCGCAGCATCCTGGGGGTAACATTTGCCCTTACAAGTAGGTGGGAGCAGAACCAGCAATCACTCTGTAAGCAAGCATAATTGACTTGAACTTAATGCGAGCAGCTACAGGCAGCCAGTGGAGCTCAATGAGTAGCTGGTTGACGTGTGCCCTCTTCCGTTGTACATTTACCACATGTATGCTGTGTACATGTACCACACGTATGCTAGCATGCTCATCATGATTCATGCATGATTTCTTTCGCTTTGTTCCTGATTGATTCCCCTCCCCTTCTTCCCCCTCCCCTTCTTCCCCCTCCCCTTCTTCCCCCTCCCCTTCTTTTTCTATCTCTACCCGGCCCGTGTCAAGCAGATCCCCCCCGCCCCATATGTGCTGCGGTTCTGCTTAAGGTTCCTTTCTGATTAACAGGGAGTTTTTCCTTGCCCCTGTCGCCATTGTGCTCTAAGGGGGTTCAGGCCCTGGGCTCTGTAAAGTGACTAGAGACAATGTTATTGTTTTGGCCCTTTATAAATAAAATTGAATTGAACTGAATTTAATTTTTTCATAACTCTCACTGTCTGCAGAATAAAGGGGTTGTTCTCAAAGGTGTTAATCATTATTACTTTTGTCATTCTCACCCCTTGTATACTAAGAAAGGAGTAACAGGTCTCTCTCTCTCTCTCTCTCTCTCTCTCTCTCTCTCCCTCTCCCTCCCAGCTTGAAGAACCAGTGAATTTCAGATTCTCACCAAGTGTTGGATTTCCTGTCAGGCTGCCTCAGCTGTTGCCTGCCCAGTTCTCACTCTAAGTCTCCTCCTGTGTTGATCTCTCCTCCTCCATCACTGTGTTTCCCTACAAAAAGAAAAAAAAAACTTCAGGTGTTCTTTGCCATGTGAAAAAAACCCTTTAACCATCCTGAGATACTGATGTCAACACTTCATGGCAGAACTAAAGACTGCTGGCGGATGTCAAACCATAGATGTGACTAAAGACACAGACTTTTGACTAACATTCCTCGTGGCACTGGCGCCGTCCTCATGGGGATCAGTGCTGGGGTGATTTTTGTGAAGACAAGCAGAGATCCTGCGGAGCGAACCATGTTTCATACAGACTGTGTTGGTAGCAAATATATAAAGTACCCGCGTACATTGCATCAGAACCATATTGTGAGGCTTCTTTTCTTTAAAAAAGGAAATGCTGCTCTTGGGACAGGTATGTGCTGTGTCTATGTTTTGAATTAAGTTTAGGTTTAATGTGTAAGCTTTGATAGGTACATCCATACCATGAACTGCTTGTATTACGCCGTCTCTATGGTCACCTTTTGTCAACCCTGAAGGGTACATACTATGCTAAATGTGATAATATTCATTAGTTTTGGTTGGATTTCAGTCCTGAAGGGTTTTTTGCTTGCTCTTGCGGATATAAATAATTCATGTTTTCTCTCATTTGATTTCATTTTGTCGTGACAGATGTGTTCTTTGTCTCAGGGATGTCTGATTGATCACATACCATGACAGCGAAAAGGGCATTCAGTTGCTGTTTAATCATGTCTGTTGAACAAGGAAATGTGAATAATTCCCTTCTATTGTATAGTCTAGAGCCTGTGTTTGAAATTCCAGTCATTTATATTAATTTATCTGACTAGATTATACGTATGGACTAGAACACTGTGTCTATGTCCTATTGTGACAGATTTTATTTTTCTCAACTCAATTCTTAGTAATATAATGATATACTTTGCCTCAGTAATTGACTTGGACTGTGCTCTAATACTGTATATATGTTCTGTCTGCTGGCCTTACAGGATGCTGGTAAATAACTGTATTAGCTCAGTGAATGACTTTTAAATCGCCTTCATGCGCTTCTCTGCTTTATTAGATAGCACTGAAATCTGTTTGGGGATTTTGGGGGGTAAACCATGGTACAGGTAATAGTCAAATCCAGAAGTAAATGTCATTTGGTATGGTGCTACAACTTATGCTAGTTTGAAGAGAAAGCATCATTCAACAAAGTTGAAAAACCCATAGTCCCTCTGTTATGTTTTTTTTTAGGGCTATGTACCATGTTGTCTTGCCTCTTTTGAAGAGCATCTTTGGAAATAAAAGATTGGGACAACCAAATGTGGGGGAATCCCTTTTCTTGTGTTTTGAATTTTTGAACAGCCACAAAACAACCCAACACATTCACACTGTCACTTGTCAGGCATTTGTAGAGATTTTAGATTCTTTGTCATGTGCTTCATTAGAGGCAGTTAATGGACAAAGGCTGTTGCAGCCTGGTGCACATCAAACACAATGGGCCAGCCGATAAACTGTTTTTTCAGTTCCTAACACTTCTTCATAGTTTAGAGATTTTTATGTGGTGTGAATACTGTTTGTACATTAGACTAAAATTATAATAATAATAAAAAAAACATCTGACTACATTCGTTTATCAGGTGTTTTGACCACTGCATATACATTACTACAATTAATAAATTACTTTATTGGATATATTTCTATAATCTCAAAGAGAGTTCAGAGCCAATATTACATTATACAAGATTATTGAACTTGTGTCTAATATCACAAAGCATGTGTATATGTAATGTGATTAAAAGTGTAAGATATGTGTAAGATACGTTTGACAAAGAGGGAGTGTGATGGAGTACCTCATCAGATGGCCTGGTTACCACAGTAACCTAGCCTACACCCAGTGAATATGATTTAGTTTAGGAGGAATTGGAACACAGAAAAAAGGAACAGCTGCCAACCAGTGCTTAACATATGTGGGAAGGCCTCTGGGACTGCTGAAAGGAGCGTTCTTGGTCTAAATAAGTCAAAATGAAGCAAATCCTCCTTGGAGTAGCTTTGTGCAGACCTCTGACTCCTGGTACTGTATGTCGAGTGCTGGCTTACACAAGACTGCTCTCATTTCAGCTCATGTCATTGGATCCAAAGTATTGCCATTATGAACAACACATGTGACCTAAATCTCAGGTTATTTATCAGGCAGTGTATACTCAGGCAGCAATAACTCACAGATGCTTTTCAAGTCCCAGTCGGAGGAGAGAAGAAAGAGTCTAGGAAGTACAAAAAGAAACCCCCTTTTTTCTCAATTAGAATGCAAAATGAATTCAGAAGTCACACAGTGACTCAGTACTTCAATCGAGTCATGGCAAAGTCTTTGAGACACACCCGAATAAAATGTATCACATGCATATAGAAATTCTTGCTAGACTGTCAACAGTGACACAAAAAATGTTCCTCGATTTAGACTTTTTAAGAGTATATTTACATCAGCATGGATTTTAAGAGTATATTTACACATTACACATTATATTTATATATTTTTTTTTAACCAAACACTAGACTCTTAGAACTAACTCAGATATCTTAAACAGTTTCAGATAACACATAACGACCCCAACCAGGCACCCGGGTGTTCACTCATGTCACCCTTGTAGGCAGCACCCAGAGGGCATGTTTAGTAGGCAGTGGTTAATGTGATCTGTAATTTGGCACCTTCTATCAGCACCTTGTCTTGCATATTTTAGTCCCACTGTGATTGTGCAGGCCCAATGCAAATACGCCTCGACGGCGTCACCGCAAGAGGAGCTGATGACGCATTCACTGTCTCAGCGTATGAATAATGGAACAGTCAAAAGGGTGAGAGAGTATTTTTTGTAAAAGTGAGAAACAAACAGAGTGCCATGATCTGATCGGGAAAATAGAATATATTAGCCTGTTGTGTCCTGTGATCTGGTCATAAACCCTTAGCGTTGGCCTTCGAGAAGCATCAGAGTGTTCTGTCAGAGAGTTGCCTTTCCATGCCAGGAGAACAATACAATTAGATTGCAATAACTTCCAGGAATGTGATCGCTAAAGGCACTAATGCACAGCTGACCTCAGCACTTTCCATTGATGCGATTGCTTTTCCCAGTAGCTTGGAGGGACCCACTTGAAGGCTACACATATAGGCATGATAGAGCAACCGTAACTCCAACACAACCCACTGTGTTACGACTGTTGTTGTTTTGGCCATAAAGACTCCAATTGCATCTACACAGAGCATCGGAGCAGCGTAGCAGACTGTCTCCGGTGTTTCCAATCCACTGTCTTTCCAATTTGCAGTATATTTGCTCCTGTGTGTCAAAACAAATATAAAACTTTTTTTTTCTAATCAAGACATCCAAGGCCCCTGTGCATGTTTAATTCACACAAGCATCTAAATGTGTGGCAGTGGCTAATTGTATTTGTGTTTGAGGCTATTGAAATGCCTGCTTTCTGTCGGAGGGTCATCAGTATGCAATCCCCTGCTAGGATGGCCTGCTGCAGAGCCATGTTGGGTGATTTGTTTTTGCGGCTCTAACTGGGGTAGCAGCTGGGCAAAAACTCACAGCTTCTCTCACGTACTGGGTGAAGTGGATGGCTTTCGCTATGCTTTGTCACGGAGGGCTGCATTTAACTGGAAGTGTCTGACTCATTCATTCAGGATGGATGGACTCAAGTGGATGCATTTGTTTAGGAGAGGAGAGGCAGATTAGAATGGCACATGCATTTGTACACACACACACACACACACACACACACACCCACACACACCCACACACACACACACACACATACTACGCACACACCCATTTGCATTTTGAATGGCATGGCAACATTCACATGTCCCCATTTTTCTCTTGGGTTATCAATAGTGAGGATAGTAGTAGGCTCATAATGACTGCTTCTGCTATTACTACTAATATATAAAGTTTAAATATAATGATACATTTCAAATACACTAAATGCTAAATGATCCCTTCACCAGCAACATTATGCTGCAGAGACCAGGTTGGAGAAATCTCAGGAGGTCACTAATATAGTCAACCGTCACCAATTGTAGAATTTTGGTTTACATAAGAGTTGGAAAACAACTGTGATTGAATTTGAATCTACAGTAATTCAAAAATAAAGATAACAACAAAATAGGTGTTGTTTTCTGTGTTTCGAACACAGCAGTGTGGTGTGTGTGAAAACATCAAGTGAACCGTTCTCCAGAACCTTCTTGGTTCACAGACCCTCCCCATGTGCAGTTGGTTCAAACATCACATGATTGGTTGTATTGCTGCAGTTTTCTTGGCTCATCACTTTACCCAGTTGTGTCAGAAAATTACATTACCCATAGGTTGCCAACAGGGTATTTGCCTGTGCTTCCTTCCAGCGAATTCCAGCCATTGATTAAGATCAATAGTATCTAATTAGGCGAGATAATCTAGCAGGACCAAGACAGAGCACACTCCAAAGTCAGCGCCAGAGGTCATTTCTGTCGCTTAGCAGGGCAGTGTCTGGTCTTTGTTGGAACTCAAACTTAGACAGGATTTGACAAGAATGTCTCAGTTGCTTAATACATTGCAAGGTCATCCACTCTCCTCATATCTGAGATTTGAAGCCAATTTAGAGAAACAAGCCCACATTTCGTAATAGGAAGTTGCACACTATCTAACCCAACCAGAGGTATCGTTTCTGACAGTAAGCAGATCAGGTTTATAGGCACTATTACATACTTCAATGGTTTTTTGACTGTGCTGTTCATTGCTAACCTCCTGATGCCCCTGTGATTTTTAGGGATATATTTGTAATATCCCCAGACTAGCCTAAGATCTTCCACACTGATAGAGATAAACAAGAGCTTTCTGCCAGTGTAGTCTGCGTGTAGTGTGATCCTGCCAAGGATGGGTATCATCCTGATCACAACTGCACTGGCTCAAACGCCCACTAATCCCTATCCAGGCACCCTGCCGAGAGACAATAACATTACACCTGATATGTCTCGGGTTTTAATCACCTGCTTAATGGTCTTATGTTTCTTGTGTACAAGGCCTGGATTGCGTCCCGCAGAGAGAGTGGCTTGACATTTGGCATGTGAACCAAGTACACAGAAAAGGTCAAGGCCGTGGTCAGCTTGTTGTATGCACAGATATGGAATCTTTGCCATGGCTCAGGCCTATATTAGCGGCTAACAGACAGTGCACCTGCTCCCATGAGCCCCTCAGTCAGACCCAGGGCCGTCCCACACAATACAGCAAAGGAATATTGCCTGCTGTTCTTACCGCCGTGTGGCATGAAGTTCCAATCCAGACTCCTTTCTGTTGTGGTTCCTCTGCAGTCAAATACTTAAGTACTCAGCTCCATTTGATGGTCCAGTTCCTCCATATTTTGTTTAGTTACACACATGAAATAATAAATGCCTTGTGTTATTGATGAGGGGGACTTCCCACAGCGGCCAAACCTCTCACTGTCATATGCAAGCACTCACACCCAACAACCCAGCCCGAGTATTATAACACAACAGGGTACCCTACAACCATCATACCGATACTTAGCAATATTTAACAACACCAACAGTCCACTTTTCTGCCCCTCTCTCTTTAACCCAACCACAGAAACATCTGAACTGTTATCATCTCTAACCCATGTACTTTAAAGTATCTGTTGCTTACTTAGGCATATGTGTTGTCCTTTCTTTCTATGTATAATGCACTTGTGAATTATTCCTGTTTGGTTCTGTCATCTTGGCTAGTGGTTTGTGTAGCATTCTACCTCAATAATCACTAGTCACTTTAGAAAAAAAAAAACATCTGCCACATAAATAAATATGTAAATCATCAAGCCTAATGTAAGACACCTAATTGCCAATGCATCTGACTGTAATCATCCATTTTCATGAGCTGTTGAGATCTGGAGGATCTCTGATCTGATTCTCATCATCTCACTCCGAGGGGAGTCAATCACATACAGTACTGTACCAGAGAGGAATCACGCAGAGACGGTTTGCATTCTTAGTTCTGTATTTAATTATAAACACAACAATATGACTTTATCAAAGTGGAAACAAATGTCTCTCTCTTCACATCTGCATGCTGTGTGTGTACAGTAGATTCCAGAATATTGTGTGTGTGTGTGTGTGTGTGTGTGTGTGTGTGTGTGTGCGTTTGTATGGGTGTGTGATAATTGACGTATGAGATGTGTACAGTCATCATAGCCCTGGGGAGTGATGGCCCTATGATGCACACATGAAATTGCTCGGCCTTCAGGTTTCCGTTTTTCCGTCCAGAAGCGCAGATGGAGTGAGCCGCTGCAGACAGCCCCCGTGGGCTCCAACAGGAGGATGAGACCTTGCTAACAAGAGGCGCCCTGTGGGTTAACGTGCAGTCATGCTCAAGCACCCTGTGGGTTAACGTGCAGTCATGCTCAAGTTCACAGGAGGGTGAAGGGCCACAGCCTGCCTTGGCAGAAAGGTCAAGGGGACGAGCTGTGACTTGTTGGAGCATATTTGTCAGTGGTGTTTTGACAACAAACATCCATTCCTGTCTTGTTTGTTTGGTTCAACACACACTTACAAATCCGTATACTGTAGATGTATAAATTTGTGTGTATGTCTACATGCATCAAATTGGCATCTTGAATATTCACACAACAACAACAAGTATAATAATAATGATAAGAACATGAAATATTTTTCCTGCCTACAGCCTATACCTCAGCATAAAAAATGAAAGCATATGTGGACGCTCAAAGGGGTTTAGAACGAACTGCACCCTGTTGACAAGCCTTATCAAAAACAGAGCAGAAGAACAGCAGAGTTAATTGACAGGCTTTCATTTTTTTCTCTCTCTAAGCACTGAAGTGACCAGGAAGCAGCATCGCTGAGTGACTCTTTCTCCCCACCGCATGTTCCTGTCTCCACGCTGGCCCGTCGCACATGAGGCTGTGAGCAGGAGATAAGGCTGCCTCCCGGCAAAGGGCAGCTGACACTCTCATCCAACCCCCCACCCAGCCTGACCACATTACAGCAGGTTGTTAAGTCTGTCCGCGGTGCAAATGTGGACATTAAAAATTCATGCCTTCACATAAGTGGTGTGTGTGTGCGCTGCTGTGTCTGTGTGTCCTACAGCCTGTTTGATTAAAGACACCTACCAAGGAGAGGTGGGCGGGGTGGTTTCCTCACTAACCTTCACACCAGATGAGACCACAGGACGTAGATTAACTCTGTTTGTGTCCAGTTCAGCATGAGACTACAGGACGTAGATTAACTCTGTTTGTGTCCAGTTCAGCATGTTGCAATCTAGAGTTAGTCGAAGTGCAGTCAGAGAGAACAATGTGAAGGAGCTCCGCTGGTAACTCAGATTGCATGGAGGTTAAGGGTACATTATGTAGCTTTATTTATCGAAAGAAAAATTATTCTTTAATTGATAAATCAACACAATCTGGTTCTGAATGCAAGAAAGATAATACTGCATTTAACAATATTTCTGTGCGTTGTATGTATGTATGCTATATTATTTGCCTTTTGCATTTCTCTCTCCCTGGAAAAAATGTCTCCCTCACTGTTCAATGCTTTCTCACTATACTTCCTAGTCTTTGTTTGTGTTCACAGAGTTGAGAAGTAAACAAGGAATCGGGGGGGGGGGGGGGGGGACCACTGTTCTGTGAGGTGCCCCTAGACATCGTCACAAAGATTATCTGCACTACAGATTATGACCATTGGGTGGCATTAAAGCAATGATGTTTATACATCAACTTCTTCCAGTTACATTTCAACTCACATTGACCACAGGAGGGAGTCGTCGTTTTCATTTTTCGGCGCTTTGCCCTGGCTGTGGTGAACCAACAACTTTTGTACCGAAGTGTGCTGCCAAGTGACCCTTATCTGTTGCAAAGTCTTTGTACAGTCTGTTCCCTGAAATCTCTTTTGAAAGATTGAATGACTCTGTTGCACAGACAGTAGAGGTGGGTAGCTGCTGTAAATGTACTTGTGGGCCTGAAGTATCTGATGTCTGATACGGGCGACACTTTTTGGCTAGATAAGAAGACAAGTGTCTAAGGCAGATAGAAATCTTTCTTATCAGTTCCAGTTACTCTGCTGTCTGTAGTCTGAGGCTCTGATAGCTCCACTGTGACAGTCTAGATGTGTTTTGCCTGCTTGTGACTTTGAGATAAGGTTGTTTTAAGCAACAACAAAGGAACTATACGTGATAACAAAAACATTTACATTTTGAACACACCTCAAACAAAACTTGTTTAATGATAGAGAGAGAGAGAGAGAGAGAGAGAGAGAGAGAGAGAGAGAGAGAGATCTGCATACTTTATACCATATACTTTTAATACATTCAAAATACATTTGTGTGTATTTAGCCATGACAGTGTGTTAAATCTACAAAAAAGATTTTTTAAATATAAAAAGTTTAAGATTTTTATATGCAATACCAGTAAGCCCACAGGCTTCATGCCATGTTTATACTGCTAGTTTTGTGTATCCTGCCTGAGCATATGACAAAGCAGCTACTGTGACCATAGACATATATATATATATACATAGACCTATATATGTCTATGACTGTGACTATCAACCGTGTGGTCACCACAATCTTCCAAATGGTAATCTTACCATGGTCACAAAATATAGGTCCACACCCTGATATCGCTCAGACAGGAGGCAAACTGAGGTGTGAGAAACTCCAACCAAATATGGTAAGGGAATGGGGGTAGGCTAGTGAGAACCATCTCAGGCAAAAAGGGTCAGAGGAACTAATTATTATACAGAACAACAAAAGGTGGCCAGATCTAACTGCATTAGAAGCCTAGTTCATTTACATGAAACGCCCAGGAGGTAGCAGTATATATGGCTAGAGTTTGAGATGCTTGTAGTTCATACCTACACCATTGAATCCAGAACATGTTCCACAAGCTTCATTACTGCTCTTTACTGGAATAAAGACGGATTACTGCATCAGCCACCAACGCCCTTTTTTTTGTTACAAGAGGAAGTCTTTCTTACTAAGGGGATATCCTCATACACTCAGAGACTCCAGAGAACTAATTCAGCACTGGGAAAGGGGAAGTGTGGCTTGGAGTCAATTACCCTCTTCACCATAAGGTGGCCTACCACACATTATACTACTGGCAGTTCAGCGGAATACAGAATATACTGTATATACAGTATATGTATTATTTATTATATATTTTGCCAGTACTGGAAGTGGGAATATAGTGTTAAAAATTAGCTTTTAAACATTTTATGATACATGGGAAATCATTTAGGACACATAGCTCAAAGAAATTGTATGTAGCCAAGGGCTGGTCCAAAGGGTGTTAATACTATGCGATTATGAAGCAAATAGGAGTGATCAGTATAACAGCAGGAACAATGCTGCTTCTGAGCAGTAAGAAATGGCAAGACAAATTATAACTGATGGTTGTGAGGAAGACTGATGGTAACTACTAGCAGGAATGGGTAATGTAGTTCTAAACATATTCCAACTGGCCAGGAAACGCCCACACATCGCTGGCAGACTCCCAGGATTCCACGCTGGGATAGTACTACACAGACGTTATAGGAATTCTGCGGTAGTCATAGCTACAGTTATAGGCCATTGCTCTTGACTGTTTATACTACTAACAACATGTCATGATCTCCCATGGCATTTCAGAAGACGGTGTCAGATCTCACACATGTCTCCCCACACAGGACTAACTTATTTTTCACTTCAAATACTACAAACGTTCAGGACACAATTTAATCACTGAGAAAAAATACAACTGGAGCAATCCTACCAACCATTAGGTCAATCTCTTCTCAAGTCCACTTGAAAGCAAATCATGAGAGAGGATATCACCTATCCTTGAAGAATATTTGGGTCAATGTGAAGAAAGGGGAAAAATTCCCCTTACCCGAAAAGTCAATATTTCCTCTGGTGAAACAGGCTGTTGTTATGGAGACCTGGATGTGTCATGTGACTAAACTCCCTATGAAAGTCTGAGGAACAGAGACTGTGACTCAACCGGCGGTTGGGGTTTAATTTTTTGCCAAGCGCTTTGGTAAGACCAGTCTGAACTAGAATCACAAGGGATTTCCTGAGCAGGAAACATTTGCTTTGGTCTGACTCAAGTTCAAAACTACAATCTCCACAGTGACAGGCCCTAAACAAATAGAGTGACCAGGTGATGAGAAAAAATACAACTGGAGCAATCCTACCAACCATTAGGTGAATCTCTTCTCAAGTCCACTTGAAAGCAAATCATGAGAGAGGATATCCCCCATCCTTGAAGAATATTTTGATCAATGTTAAGAAAGGGGGTTACAAATTCCCCTTACCCGAAAAGCCAGTATTTCCTCTGGGTCATGTGACTAAACTCCCTATGAAAGTCTGAGGAACAGAGACTATGACTCAACCGGCGGTTGGGGTTTAATTTTTTGCCAAGCCCTTTGGTAAGACCAGTCTGAACTAGAATCACAAGGGATGTCCTGAGCAGGAAACATTTGCTTTGGTCTGACTCAGGTTCAAAACTACAATCTCCACGGTGACAGGCCCTAAACAAATAGAGTGACCAGGGACCCCATTGCCATGTTGATGGGTGGCTTCAAAAGGCATGCGCCCTTCCCCTGGCAGCAAGAGGGTGTGAGATGGTTCCTATGATTCCAGCATATGTCGGGTCTTCCTGTTGGAAACAATGGCGCAGTAATTAGAGGGTGGACTGATAAAAGTTCAATCACAAAGAACTTTGTTGATGTAACAGATGCCGTTTGACGTCAAGTGGGGAGTTGAATTCTCTAGAGTGTGAAATTAAAGCGACAGACTAAGATAGAGAAACATTAAAAATACAATAATAATATGATAATTCATACAAGTGTAAATAACTAAATAACCTTAAACTTTGATGCTTGGAATGATATTAAATTCTTATAAAATACATGTCTCTTAATTTCTGTGTTTTTTTTTTTGTGGTGAGCTGGAGTATGTGTGTGAGTGAAATGACCTTGAAACAGCTTTCAGCTCGGGTGAGCAGACCAAAACCAGCTCAAACTAGTACGACATGCTGCGTCTTAGATAAGAGTGGGGTGTCCCTCTCAGCGTAAATAAGTCCTTATCTCTGCACAGTCAGCACAAAATATGGCCAAACTGACTAAGGCATGTGTGAACTAATCAAATTGTCATATGTTCTACTCTGAAGAACTCCAAACTTGCTGACGGAAGTATTGATATCCATAGGCAAAAGTATTAATATAGCGTCCATGTTCCAAAACAGACTAGTGGCGCTATGCGTCAGGACTTCTTGTTTATTGTGATTCATATAATAGCATATGGAGTGATGCTATGGGGGTGTTTACCCCCCCCCCCCCCCCCCAACACAACCTCCACCATGAAGTTCATCTGGAGGTTGTCATTCACATATTCAAAAAAGCTCTTAGACCATAGAATGTTGATATGTGTCTGAGTGAGTAGGTCTTGTTGGAGCTTGACCATCCTTCAATACAACTACCGCCTTCACCATTTTCATCAGAGTCTAAAGTGGTGCAGTGTGTATAGAAACCATGTGCTCAAGGGTTGCTTATCTGGATTCGCATTGCATCCCTGTTGTAAACACTGGAGACATCCTGAACCCTGTGTGTGAACCCTGCACTGAACTGACCCTCGACACTGGGACTGTGTCTCTGTGCCAACATGTAGGTACAAAATCGTCACCAATCTCATAACCTCTGACACACATTCTGAATATATTTAGAGCAAAATGTATTCACTTGTATGTTTAAAATAATGTCACAGTAACTTCTTAACCCAACAAAATAGCACAGAGCAGAAGTGGGTATGTAAAATATTCATTTAATAGAAGAACTTCGTCAAGACATAATTTCACACAGCTCTGTTGAAAGTGCATATTTAATAACTCCGTGGTCAGCTCCAGCCGTTGTCAGCTCGAGCAGTTCCACAAATCACGTCGACATAGAAGTGCCTTTACAGTATCTCAAAAGTACTGGTCAACTAGCAGTCCAGCTATTGAAGCGGCACTTCGGCGGACAAAAGCAGTCTTTCACATCGCATGCATATTTGCATTCGGAGCTGCATCCATCCTGTTTTCTCTGGACTCCTTGACAGATCAGTTTTCACAGAGGAGCAACTCGATTACACATACATCCACCATTGCAGCCAAACCGTGGCGCAGCAGGATCCCATGCTGCCGCATCATTCCCTGTCACTGCAAGGCAGTTATCGGCATCCACTCACACCGGAGCATAGCTTTAGGCTGTTTACTT
This sequence comes from Clupea harengus, assembly GCF_900700415.2. Taxonomy (NCBI): domain Eukaryota; kingdom Metazoa; phylum Chordata; class Actinopteri; order Clupeiformes; family Clupeidae; genus Clupea; species Clupea harengus. The sequence goes on along the minus strand of NC_045163.1, from coordinate 4,620,163 downwards.
TATATGAGCCAGAAACAGCAGGCAAAAGTCAATGAAACTTCATGGACTGCCTAGTCAGCCCTGTGATATGGAAGAACTTCCTTTCCTCTTGAAGCGCCATCAGCGCTTTAGCTGTTCCCTCGGGGTCTTGGTAGAAGCCGAAGATGCTCCTCACTCTCTCCATCGCTTTGATGTCCCCGGACCTCACAAAAAGTTTGAGCAGGACATCTTGGTTGACATTTTCGAATATGTTGGCCACCGCTTTCTTGCGATTGGCAGTGTCAAATTTGTATCCATTGATGGAAGGACTGACACAATGGATGTTCTCAAAAGAGCAAGACATTTTCGGATGGCTTAGGTAAAGTTAGTCGTAAGGATACCCTCTCAACAGACAGCAGGCGGTTTGTAATCTGTTTTTGCGTTCCTCCGTCTTTATACGGCACTGAGAGGGATGTCACGCACTAAAAAGTTTGTCACGCTGTGACATCATATTGCAGCAGACGCAAGTAGCGGCGCTCGTCTGCCGAGACCGCCCATATCGGTCGAGATGCCTTGTGTCCAAGCCACTTGATAGGTGGACATCATAGGTGTGTATGATTTACCTATGGTCTACTCAGATACCATCAGGGTATCCCTTTCTTGTTCTTAGAACTATGTGATTCAACATAGGCCTATGAGCTAAACTCTAACTTAGAATGAACTGAATAACGAATGCCATGCTTTATCATTTTTATCATTCATTTATCATTTCTTATAACAGTTTTTCACAAAAGTGAAATAATATATAATTTACGCAAAGTAGGTTTATATGATAGCATACACAATTGTAGATAATTAAAGTCCTTAAATAGCTTGACTTCCTACTTTTATCCCAAAATGTGCTAAAAGGTGTTTCATCAAGGTGTTGCAAATCTGATGATGAGCTCCACACCACTCATGAGCCTTTGAATATTTCAGCAGCAGTAAATATTTGAAGGCCCTGCCTTTTTTCAGGGACAGTTATGTAAATGCTGACTGTGTTACAGTGGGATGTTCAGGAGCTTTTTGTGGTTACATCTTAACATGTTATCATCTCAGGAAAAAGAAAACACTTCCATTTTGTGGCATGTAAACTTGTGAAAACTGTTTTTGATGGTTAGAAAATGTGTGCATGCCAGTAGAAATAGAGACAGTAAGAAATCACTGCAAGACACAAACAACAACAAAAACACTTTTCCTCACTGATTTAAATTGAACTAAGTTAATTTGGATTGTACTTATAAAAACATATTTCGTTTTATAAACACAGTGTCCTTTTCAATCGTGAACCCTGAGCAGGGTAGATCATCTCTCCATGTGTGGATGAGTTTTAGATGGACATCAGTCTCTGTCAGGGGTGATAACATAAGACGGTAAAGATATGGGGTGTGATTACAGAGCTCCACCCGAGCTCTGTGGTGTTCCACCCTTGAGTGAATGATAGCCATCATTCTGGAACTGGTATTCTAGGGCAAGGCTACTTCACTCAGACACTCACTATCTTTTGATGCATACATTATCTCTCTCAGACAACTTTTCTGTCTGGGACAAAATGCTATACATCTCATAGCAGAACAGACTGAAATGGTACAATTCTACTCTCGTCAGAAATTTTTAATGTAAGGTCCTGATGAGGGATTCTGGGAAACATTTTGTCAGCTTCTCCTGAAGCCACAAAAATGTCACAAAAGAATGGAATTCCCATGTGTACATCCGTCTACTCTCTAGTGCAATATTTGTTTTTCTCTAGTTGCTGGGAAATGAGCTTTGGGGAGCGCCCGTCCTAAGTCTGTCCTATCACTCTCATACAGTCACAGGGGAGGAACACGCCTGAGCAGTGACGGCAGTAAGGCTGTGGAAGTGGACTTTCACCTCATGAATTCCTTTGACAGAACTCCTTAATAAAAAGTCCACCTCACATACAATCTTATAGGTAAGGAAATCTATTAAATTAAAGTCATATCATGGACCCTGTCTAACACATGTAAGTGCTAGAATGTGACTGTACTTATATAATACCTTTTGTTTATATATCTACACACATTTATATATTCTTGTCATCTCAAGATGTTTCACAATGACAAATATAATAGTGTTTATAAAAAATAAATAGTTAATGAAAACAAAAGAAGTAAAAACAAGGAGACGTTTATTTGATGGCACAGCATAACCAGAATTGAATTCCAAGAAGTGAGGTAAAATCATGGTGGCAGACGTATGGTTTTATGATTCCATGTGTTCTGGACAAGTACAGAATTTAAGAATGTGTAGTGTGTTGGAGGTCAGTCATTGCCTGGGTAGGTAATACATCATGCTAACCTCTGCATATGTGTATGAAAGTGATAGCGGACATATGCCACAAATATTGAGCTAGAAAAATGGAGCACAGGTGTCCATTCCCCCTCTGGTTAGAAGCGGGGTGATCGGATGCCTTCTCCTACACTGGTAATGCATGGTGCATCACCAGGGCTCCTTGACAAGTAGTCACCCTGAGCCTACTGATGGCACAAAATGAGAACCAATTAAAACAATAAGTGCGACACTGGTGAGTTGCACTAGCGATAAGCAGGTCATTAAATCCTGATACAGTAGCCCATAAATGTCTCTTGGCAAAACCATTCCTTTTACTTTTTAATTAAATAACTTTTTTGGAATGTACGGCAAAAAATCCGTCATTAAGCCTCTCAAATAAACAGCAAACAAATATCACACACCTCAGTGTGCATATGCATTAGGACAGACCATGTTGACGTTATGCCACGTGACCAAAAACAAATGTCCCCATTAAACCTTTCCTCTCTTTTGGTATTCAGCACAGAAAGAAATCTTCAGCAAAAAAAATCAGTTGAATGAGGTCTCCATCTAGTGGTAGAAGATTAATCTATTTCATTACCAACAGTTGCCCTCAGATAGAGGATATGACCTTATGGATTCGTAACTCGTAGATCACCATCACTGAGTGTGTGGTGGCCGGATCTGGTGGAGATCGGGTGGAGTGAGTGACTCTAATTGGCATATGCCAATGCCAATCACGGCCGGAATTTACCTCACTCCAGTATTGGATGAAACCGCCACTTTAAAAAAAAGAAAAATCACTTGTGATTGGTGATTCTGATCCAATACACTTTTTTGTCCACTTAGGGTAATTGCTGCTCACCGACCTCTAGCTGTCCGTTCAGTGTTTGCGATAAAAAAAAAACTCCACTGTTCATATACAGTCCTGGCCCTATAAATGGGAAAATGCATAGTGGCTCGGACCAAGCCATAAACAATCCCAGCCAATCAACACATGTGCTTCCGGATGTGGAAGGGGTGTAATTTGATTGGCAAAGATCAGCAACCTTTCTTGACACCGAATCGCAGACTGCATTGGCTATTTCTTAAGTGTTCCTGAGAAATGGTCCACTTATAAAGAAATCTGATTTCAATGGTCAAATTCCTGATGTTTGATCCTGTTCTGGACACACAGAAGTCCATTCTGAGAGCGCTCGTTTGAAAAGAGCAAACATTTTCAACTGTTCCGGCTGGGATCGAGGCAGATGGAAATCTTGATAAATAGCATTTTTTTGACCAAAAATGCCAATATCAAGGAAGTATTTTAATAGAGGGTATAGTTGTACAGACTATCATCAATCATAGTCCTGCCATGCAGTCTATGAGTCATGCAGGCCCTATCAGCTCTGGCAGGCGCTTAATAAATTAGTCTAGTCTGGAACATGAGCAGTGAAAGGCTGTTGTTGATTAGCCATTGAATAGGCATTGTTTCCTGGTTAGAATCCATTTGTTATGCTCTTTAAAAGATTCACTCCGCAAAAAAAGGGGAGGGACAGAGCATACACGGGATAAATGTACACTGCATACATGTGGTAAATGTACATAATACATACAAACATCATATGGTATATACAGTACATGATGCATACAAAACAGCTTAGTGGGTATTACTATAACAAGGGTAAGTAGAGTAGGAACAGAAAAACATGTTGATGGTGGCAATTATATAAATTGCAGGAAGTATAGAGTATGGGGAAGAATAAGTGTATGACAGTATGGTGGGGATGGGTACATGTGGGCCGAGGGTTGCTACAAGTAGATCAGGTGGAGAGACAACAGCAGAATCCCACAGCAGAGATAGTCTAGACTAGGAGGAGAAGAAAGAAACAAAGTGAGTGGGTAGAGTTCGGCTGCCAGTATGCGTAGATGTACTTGATAGATATGGTTCTGAGGAACAATGTTTCCACACCCATTAGCATTTGCGAGCAAAGGTCATGCTATAAGAGAGAGAAAATGTTGTTAATAGACATCATTTTGATAAACAGATAAGGATTTAGGCATTTCAGTAAGCAATTAACAGTAGGTAATATGGCCACTTCATCAGTATGAATATAAGTATTAGCAATAGGATATAGAAGGAGAGGGAGAGACTGCCTGGCCATTTTTTTTGTTTAGTTTTGATGAGTAATGTTTAGTTATGGTTACATTTTAGTTAGAATAGCAAGGGTGGCAGGGTACACATCAGTGCCAAACTGGCTGGCACCTGCAACAACACACGTTGTATGCTGTACCCGGGATCCGTAAAGGCCTTCCTTTACAGTACAACATGCGCTGTCTGTAGCATAGCTTTATTGATAATGGGATTTTTAAGTGTTTTGTTGTGGTGAGTTATGTTTAGTTATATTGGCTGGCTTGGTGCATGGGGGATTTTAGTTATACAAGCATAGTAAGGGTAGCAAGATACAATAGTACAATATTTAATGAAATTCACGACAATAAACACACTCCCGAGTTGTGAGACCAAGACATTGTGGGGAGTCCAGCAAGTCTAAGCAGTGCTCTTGGTTTAAATATTTGAAAAAAAAAATGATGAAGGAAGCTTGGATCAAAAGATGAATAATATATAATCACAGATGAGAGTAAGGAATTTTACATATCTCAGTAAATGACAAAAACTGAATTGCAAATTCAGTCTTTTTATTGTTGCTGTATTGACTGGGGATCCGGCTCGTGGTTGTTACAGTGTTCCCCTGTCACTGGCCCAGAGGCTATACTCAAAGGGATCAATTCACATGGCATAATTATATTCTATATTTCATACCAAATATGCATGCAACAAGTGAACAGTGTGGTGTTTGAAACTTAGAATATACCAGTAGAATACTACTTCATCACCACCATGGCGTGTATGAAGTACAATGGTGTACGTGAGGCAGCTGGTACGGAACTATTAGCTTCAGTAAGCAAGCATTATAACACCACTGACATGCAGAAATCATATAACCTCAATTTTTGTGTTAATGGTCACGTGTTTCTAATCTGGCACGCTCAGAAAGCAAACATACTCTTAGACTCATTATTCATTTCTGTTTAACCTAGTGACATGACCTCACCAAAACATACATGGCCTGCCCTAATTGCGTGAATTGTGTGAATTTCCTTGGTGCCAGGAAGGGATAGTTTACATTTGTACGTCTACATGAATTGTTAAAGTGTTAATCCTGAGTATTACTGTGTGATAGTTTAGCAATACTGTCAGGGGAGCAAGGGTATGAGGCAATGAGGAAATCAAACAGTTCCATGTGAGTGATATGGGACAGCCAGTAAATATCACCAACAAGATATAGCTGTTGTATATTTGGGAGGGAGTAGGCTTTATAAAGAAGCGAGAACGTGACCACACACACAGAAACACAACTTCAGCAAACTCCCTCACGTCAACCATGAGAGGAACACTCGTCTTATGTGGAATGCTCACCATAACTGCCTACCTTCACACCTCGGGTAAGAGCTGGATTATTCAAACCTTCTGATGGATGGCTTCATATAAACCATGTTTCATTTTTTCAGAGTTTAAAGTTACACTATGCAACAATTTGACACTTTTTGAGGTATGGTTTTATAGGCAACTAGTTTTGGTACCATCCTCAAATTCGTTTTGATAGCATATGGTCATGTGCAGGACAGATAAACACCGGTGTCTTCCCCCCTAGCCATCCAAGATATGCCCCATGTGTAACTGGCTGGAACCCCCTGCAAAAATAGAAGAAAAGCTTTCACACGCATGACATTGCCAGCTATACTGCCAAAAGACACCAGTTAGTGTGTTGGCAAGCTTCTATCAGTGTCAGCTGGGCTGTTGGTGGTGTTTGCAAGGTGTTTGCATGCATTTAGGTAGTTATCTTACTAGTTTTGGAACAGAACTCGGTATTACTGCTTTTTAGTGAACACATGTTTAGTTTGAGTCAATAGTATAAGCTTTGAGTGAAGAAAAAAAAAAAGTACAATTTATGTTCTTCTTGACATTGTTACATGTTTGGAAATAGAGATACAATGTGTCTTCTGATAATGTTATAGTCCTGTTTACTTCTCACAGTTAACACACAATGCCACTTGTAAACAATACAAACACAACTTCTTAAGCCACAAAATAATGCATAGAACCTAATAGTTCATTGTCCATGATGAAAGCAAAGGGTAGAAGGATTGTGGAGTGGTTTAAGATCATTTATGAAAATACGGCCTGTCTTGAAGGCATTTATTTCAAGACCTCAAAAGCAATCTTAACATGAACTTGAAAACTCAGGGCACAATTTATCAATGTTATGAGTCACGTTTTACACAAACAAAAAAACTCTGTATTTCCCCATATGTGACAAGCTGGGCATAGACTAAACCAAAGACCAATATTTACAAGACTGACACAAAAGTTTTTTAGCTGGCAAATATGGATAAATGAATTAACACATTGATCATGTTGCACTGAAGCCTGATGCTTGACTTGCTTTGACCTACTAATACATCCCTGGGCTAGGTCAAGATGTGACAAAATTGCTTCACATGCAACCTTTGCTTCGCTAATTAAATGGTCTGATTGAATGTGTACAGATCCCTGCTCCCAATCACATCAACTTGACCCAAGTTTCTATAACATTTATTTGAAATGATCACTATTTTGAACCTTTTCATCAGTTTGTGTGAGAGGCTCAATAACTTTTCTGTTTAAGTGTGACTGGTGACTCGGGTTCTATAGTCCTCTAAGAAATGAGGTGCACGAATGCATCAATGCGTGTAGAAGTTGAATGAATAGAGGGTTGAGTCTAGTGATGGCAGCCTGACACTGAAGCGCCGGAACGTGCTTCATACCTTAAACTACACCAACCATAAAACCACTGCTTCGAAGGTTGCTTTGGTACGGAAAAATCACGTGACATATTACGTGCGAAACAGCAACTGCTTCTTTCTCCGAATGAACCAGCTGAGTGGTTCACAGCGCCACGCACGAAACAGTCAGTTGCCTCGTTTTGAGTCTGAATTGTAGCGCCTTCAAAGCATAAAAACTTCCGCGCACAACATTGCGTTTGGTTCGTAGTAGCCTATCTCATTCTGTGACAGTCATTACGTTCGTATTGATTTATCATCATTATGAAAGCATCTAGGAAGAGAGGTCTTCTGACATGTGGGAACATTTTATTCTGATCGCTCATGATAAGGTGCGCTAGCTGTTAAATATTTAGGCTATAGGAAAAGTAGACTATATCAACAGGCTCAGTCCAAAAAGTGTAGAACAAATAATGTTTTTAAATCAAAATCTTTGACTGTTCCCTATCCAACATGGTTACACAAGCACACCCAACTTGTGCCATATTTGTCCAGCACATCCTTTCCCCAAGCACTCTCTCTTCAATAACACAATATACAAAAAAGAATTAATCTTTATTTGTAAAAAAAAAATTATATCACAATCTTTGTATACGGGTGCATGTGTGTGTGTGAGTGTGTGTGTGGGTGTGTGTGTGTGTGTGGGGGGGGGGGGATTTGGTGCGTGCACACTAGATTGTCATTGTTTTAAAGCTTCGTGCCACTGTCTAGCTGGGCTAATTTAGTTGCAGCCTTGGCACATCACCAGGAGAGGTCACTGTTATTGAAGCTTCAAGTAATGAACCGATTTTTGAAACAATGTGCCTAATGGTTCAATGCTTCACCAAAGCTTCATTTGCCCATCACTATTTGAGTCTATGTTCTGTCATGATGGTGGTGTCAAAGACCACTGGGTTGGCGCGAGTGACAGTGTCTCTGTTTTCAGAGGGATGGCTGCTTGAACAGATGGCAAACAGGCGGGACTACGAGGTGGTGCGCCCGATAAGACTCCATCGTCGGTACAGCAGAGACACAGAGGTGACCCTTCACGCTGAGCTATGTCTCAACAACATCCTTTGGATATGCTATGACACAACAACATCCATAATTAAAACACATCTTCGTGTTCAACTCCACAGCTTTTCAGACCAGACGAAGTGAAGTATATAATTAAATTGAATGGGAAGGACATAGAGATGTACTTGCAGCAGAACAGGTGAGTGACGAGGAGCGTTCTCTGACGCAAGTAGGCCTATCCTCTAACAATAGCAACAGTAACGCAAATGACTAACTTATGATCACTAGGATAGGTATCCGTATTGTGTTCCCTACTGATCATAGCCAACATGCTTTCAGAAACCACATTTGGCGCTCTCACTGAGGACTTCACAGAAAAGGCACATGGCAGTCCAATAAAACAATTGAGTTACAGAGTATAATACCCAATCTTTACCCATCACAACTCTTGCTTTTTATTCACCTTAGAGAGCTGATAAGCAACGACTATAGCGAGACGCACTACAACAGCAGGGGAACAAGGGTGTCAACGTCCTACACTCAGGATAAGGTGAGCCCCTTTCTTACTTTGTTGCTATTCAAAGCTAATTTCAGTTAGGCTACACTCCAGAGCCTCACCTAAACATTCCACCGTTTTTCATGTCAGAGTCAGTGCTATTACCTTGGGAAGATTGTTGGCGACAGCCAATCAGCCGTCTCCATGAGCACCTGCTCCGGCCTCAGGTGTGTTAAACAGATTGTATGTCTCCTCTCGATTTGACGTGGATTTGTAATAATTAAATAGTTCAAGGGGATCTTAAATGTCTGTGGTTGCTGTCTGGTTGTCGTTCTGTCTCAGTGGATTCATCAGGACTGCAGGGAAAGAGTATGTAATTGAGCCGTTGGCGGGGACTGACACCGGGGACCACGCAGTGTTTAAGTACAGTAACCTGCGTCAGGTTCCATTGCACTGCGGCGTCAACAACGTGAGCATACACCATGCGCTTCCATCTTTTGCCGTGAGAGAGCGCTCCCGAACCACAGTAAGAATGTTTAGATTAATCTATTTGATCATTGCTATAACATGGCATAATTATGAGGTGTAAGAAACATTGAAATCAGCCCCTTGCATACTTAACACAACTGTTTTTGCAGTCTCCTTTGGATATACAGAAATACATTAAGATGTACCTGGTAGCGGACCACAGCGAGGTGAGGGGCGATAATATATAACTTGAAACAAAGCATTGTTTGCAACTATTATATGAGACACTATTTCAGACTTTATTTTTTATATTCTAGTACCTTATGATGCAGCAAGACACTAACAAAACCAGGAGGAGGATGTTTGAGATAATTAATTTTGTTAACATGGTGAGTGATTTCTGTATGACTGTAGTGATGGTTAGATAAACCTTACTTAGCAGACTCACTTATAAATGCAACTTCAAGTTGGATTTCTGTAATGGTTTGGTTTAACGATTCACATCTTCACATCATCCACAGGTCTACAGACCCCTAGGGACTGCAATTGTCCTTGTGGGACTGGATATATGGAAAGATGGTGACAAAATCCCTGTTGAGAAAGACCCTCGTTCGACTTTGGATAGTTTTACAAAATGGAGAAACGAGGTCCTCATGAAAGGAACACATGACAATGCTCAGCTGGTAACGTACGTTTATCTTCATGTTCATGACCACCACAGCAGTTTCCTCTTTTTACTCCACCCTAACACCAATATATGACCGCTTTTATCTCTCGTATTTCAGGGCAGTTGAGTTTAATGAAGGAGTTATTGGCAGAGCCTTTGAAGAAGGAATGTGCACAGACTTCTCCACTGGAGTAGAGCAGGTACTGTTTCATCATTCGGTCGTCATTAAGATGTTTTTTTTTTTAGCATGTTATCAGCGTACTACTAGATGTGTCTCTCAATTAAATCTGATAGGAACAATAGTGTTATGGTGATGGCTGACACGAAAAGTAGACTGGGCTCAGTAATCAGAAGCTTGAATTGTAATATAGTCCAACTGTGTTGACCAACTTCTAAAAACACAGGCAAACACTTGAGTTTTAACATTTCACTTGACTTTTGTGAAGACCTGCTGTCTTTTGTGTCAACATCCTACAGGATCACAACGCGAGTCCCTTCCCCACCGCGGCGACGCTGGCTCACGAGCTGGGGCACAATCTGGGGATGGACCACGACAAGGGCAGCCACTGCTCCTGTGCGGAGGCTCCGTGCATCATGTCCAGCCACCTGGGGTAGGAGACGGGCAGAGCACACAGAGATAAAGACGCCGTTGGCTTCCAACACTCAAACACATATACAGGCACAAGGGATCTGATGGTATTTCATTTCAGTATTACATTTAAAGCGTCCATCTCTCTGCAGTGACTCAGCTCCGAGACATTTCAGCAGCTGCAGTGTGGCGAATTACACCTCCTTCCTGGAAAAGAAAGGTGTCATGGCCTGCCTCACTGCCAACCCTTTTAACGAAACAGTGATCCCAGTATGTGGGAATGGCATTCTGGAAAAAGGAGAACGCTGTGACTGTGGCCTTCCAGAGGTAGTGTAAAAGTGCATTACTAATACTACATAGTATGTGTAGTACTACAGTATAGTAAATGAATGAAATGGAAACAGAAGCTGACCTGTGTGTTGAGACATGAAGGCCTGTATCTCTGCTCTGCAGGAGTGCACAGACCCATGCTGTGATGCTCTGCGCTGTGATTTAGCTGAAGGAGCTCAGTGCGACAAAGGGGAGTGTTGCAAGGATTGCAAGGTAATGGAATGTGACAATCACCCCAATGCCCAGGGTAAACACGGTATTTATTTATTCATTAGCATCACATCTGTTCTCTCTGTTCCACTGCAGTTCATCCGGTTCACCAAACAGTGCAGGGCCCAGGCAGGCCAGTGTGACCTTCCAGAGTACTGCATGGGCTCCTCAGCTGACTGCCCAGAGGACACTTTCCTGCAGGACGGCAGCCCCTGTTCAAACAACACAGGCTACTGCTTCAACGGCCGCTGCCCTAATAGGGTAGAGCAGTGCAAGGCAGAGTGGGGAAATGGTAAGGCCTCTGCTGCCCCCTCTGGCCACTTTCACCTGTACAATTGTCTGCAGTCAGATCATAGTTTGTTAATGGGACAAGGGGATTACGAAAAGTGACATGAATGCAAGATGAAACATCACATGTGCACTTAAAAACTAAAAACTTTATTTTGTTATATCATGTCTGAGGTCAGCTTGTCACACACTATATCTGTCACTTATTAGCCAACGAAAGGGAACCACTCTCTCTGTAAGGAACCAAAGTCTTCTGACACAGCAGATAGCACACGGTGAACTCACTCACTCACTCACTCACTCACTCACTCACTCACTCACTCACTCACTCACACACACACACACACACACACACACACACACACACACACACACACACACACACACACAAATGAAGAAACCTAGTCAAATCATGATGATGTGACTTTTCAGATACACAGGAGGCTGAGGATCACTGTTATCATGTCAACTCTACAAAGTAAGCAATTAACACAAATATACGGTGTAGCATACTAATAAAACACTCCATACACTACACAGCACTACATCCAAACCCAATTTAAAACACAGACCCTGGTTTTGTCATAGGGATGCAATGTGTGAAATGTTGCTGTGCAGCAGTGGAAACGGCGATCAGAACAGCACATCCAATCACACATGCACAGACGCCATCTCAACTCACAACAGCTCAGATCACATCCAGGTTCTAAATGGCACCAAGTGTGGTGAAGAGAAGGTAAGGACCACTGCAGAACCCAACCGACCCACATGAAGATGCTTTTCATGGCAAAACTTTGACTATTATTTAAACAGAATGTGCTTTTGTTGACATTTATGTGTGCTTCTGTCTCTTCCTTTAGGTTTGCATGAGTAAGACGTGTGTGGAGCTGGGAGCGGCGTATGTAGTGGGTCATTGCAGAGAGGACTGTATGGGGCATAAGGTGAGGAAATGATCTGTGCACAAAATTGTTCAACATCCTCTAGCCCTAGCTAGTAAACATGTGCATGAACCGGTTACAGCAGAGTACACGGCTACTGCAGAAGCATCCGTACAGTCTGAGCTGTATCCTGCAGGAATTCATAAGGGATTTAAGCAATTAAATGTGTGAATCATCGACTTTGCTTTGGAGAGTTGACATTATGCTTCACCTGCTCTCAACAGTGTAGGGGCAGCTCAAGGCTTAAAAGAGTGAAAATATTGTGCATTCGTGCTGGAAAAGCTCTGTTTATGAGTTTCATATTAGGCAGTGAATGGTTCTTTCAGTCAGCAGATGTCTCCTTTAGTGAGTCATGCAATGGATCAATAGCATAAGGAGACATGCAACTATCAAAAGACTGGCACAGTGGTATTTTCCAAAGCAGTAGGTGTTTTAAATCAATGCTGTATTTTAACTCTATGTTCAAAGGTGTGCAACAATAAATTGGAGTGTCAGTGTGAAGCAGGCTGGATCCCTCCTCAGTGTGACCAGAATCATCAGAATTTAACCAAAAGTGAGTGTTATAATTGAATAAACTTGTACAAACAAGGTCTTTGCTGTCATTAAATGACTGTTTCAATAAGCATCTCATTAGGGCACTTTTAAGACCATGACTATGTCTTCTGTTCAAAAACGTCTTAATCCTCTATTGAATCAACAGAACAAAACTAAAAACAGCATTTGACATCTATATTGACCTGTTATTGCAGGTCACCCGACAGGACTCCAAAAAGGTGAGAACACAATGCTGAGTGTATTTACCTGTGCAGTGTACCAACACCAACCACCACCTACTCACAACGCCTCATCACCAACAGTCAATAGATTTGGAAGGTTTCAGTGCAGCCCTTCTATGAACATGCTCTTTTCTCTCTCCACCACCAGGGGCAGTCATTGCTATTGTGATCATCATAGGGGGGACTGTTGGGACGTTGGTGCTGCTGGTATTGGTCAAAACTGTGTTGTTCTGCAGGAATCATAAAAAGGGAATCAGCCAACCCAGGTACCATGGTAACACACTGCATTCTCACTGAAAGAATGGAACCAATGTAAATACTGTAGTGTTAGCACATACAATGCCAGACCTTGACTTGAGATATAGGCATGGTTCGAAATAAAAACTCATGGTGTGACGACAGACACAGGGGACTAGAGTAATTAAAACATACCATCCAAAACACTATGAGTAAACGCCTTTTCTACAGTAAACACCCCCTACACCATTAAGCAGATTCTTACTCCTTCCTTTACATACTCAGTGTATGACAACTTAACCGTGATCATGATTTGTAGCTCGAACCAATGTTGCACAATATAGGATTAAAGAAATATGTGGTATCCTACTTGACAAAATTCTTTGCAAGGTCACTGGTGCTTCTTACTTAGTTTGGGTTGACCTGTCTCTTTCTTTCCCCAGACACTCTCCAAATAGCCCAGAGGCGGGGTTGGACAGCGTTGGCTTCTACAGGGAGCGAGTAAATGTCTACGCAATTAATGTAGATCCCCCCTTTCAGGTATGTCCATTTTAGAAACAGCTGTTCCATAGAACATATTATCGACTTTCATTGAAACGGCCTTGAATTCTAAGCGGTTGTGATTAACCCTTGGCAGACACCACCAGATCAATCGCACCCTTCTGCTTGAGCTGCAGATGCGACTGGAGATCAGATGAGGGCGGGTGTGAAGATCCTCCTAGCCTGTGGCCCCTGTGGCCCCTCCTCTCTCCTCCTGGGCTGGAAGAATGATGGAGTAGCATGGCTGTGCTCTGGTCAGCAGCTGTGGGCTTTGCTCAGGGCAGCACATTTATTATCCTCTCCACAGCAGCCTGGGCTTATACACAATAGACCTAATCAGAATGTTTGTAAACAAAGGTTGCCAAGGTACTTCCGGGTGGCTAACTGTCATCCTGTCAACAGTTGTTAGTATAGTATCATAGCATAGTAGTTTATAGTTGTTCTGCCTCTAGGCATTTAATTTGAATTGTCGAATTTGTAAAAATTTCAGTTTCATCCAGACTTTGATTTTGACGTTGTAATTTTGAGCCGTGCAGGAAGTAGGCAGGTAAAATTGTTCAGAATAATGTAGAAACTGCAGGCTGACGGTCATTACACCGGAGAGATTCCTTATTACAGGTTGATTCCCCAGCAGAGGCATCGCTGTATCTTGTTATAACTAAGTTAATTTCATTGTTTAAAAACGTAGTTATAATGCTAAAAAAGGCAATGTTAAAACGTGGATGCTATTAGGAAATGTTAACAGTTAGCTTAACATGTGCTTTCTTTACTTCATGGAACTAGGTGACTTGGCTAATTGCAACATTTAGCTTTTTGTGTTCTAGTTTACTCTTTCACCCTTTGATCACTTGAATTTATTGTCGTGGATTCAGTACAATTTGAAGAATAAATCTGCAAACAAGAATACAAGACATTCTTCATCTTTATGAATATAAGAGAGTTTAGCTCGCTGTCTAGTTGAAGTTATCACACCTCAACGAGGACAGTACAATAGTAGTTAATTTACGAATCGATTAACGTCATGCCGAAGACGTGTTGTGTTTGGGGTTGTAATACCAGATGTACCAAGGAATGTAAAGAATTAGGTTTAGGCTTTTTTTCCGTTTTCCCACGGTAAAATCTAAATCGACCCAACAGAAAATCTGGATACAGAGACTAAGACAGGTGGATAACGCTAGCACAGATCCAGCCTTAGTACGTTTACCGGGCGGTCTCGTTGCATCTAACGGTACCAAACTGTGGACAGGCTGGCAACCAACCACTCATGACCGGATTTGCGGAAGACATTTTCTCACAGGTCATTTATAAAACGTTTTTGTTGGGTTGCTGTTGGGTAGCATAATGGTAGCATAACGTTGGGTAGCATATCGTGCAAGCTTGCTAGCGTGAGAATGCTAGTCCCGTTGTTGTAAATAAACAAACCACACACAGTGGCGTGATCTGGCTTGGCTATGATACGGTTACTTAATCTTTTTTTATAATGCAGGTCGGCCAAACCCTGCTGATCACACTGATTTTGCCCAATCACAACACCTGGGACCTGAGTTAGCTAACTCCAGTCCAACCACATCTGCTAAGAGAGCACAAACCCTCAAAACTGCTCATCTACAATACAATGACAAAGTTTTCAATACTGTCAATAAGATAGATAGATATGTACTTTATTAATATCTGTATGGAAACATTATTGTGTCCAGACAGATAGCTGGAAAGCTACAAACAGTCCTGAAAATTGTTCATCGTTAAGTTGGATATTGTAGCGATCTCAGTCACTACGAGTTTGATACAATAAACCATTACAATATGACCGTTACTCGCTAACAAATATCAACAGCAACGACATCGGGAACGTCTCTTTTTTCAGTTCACAAGATCATACTCATAAAACGTGTTGTTATCATATTCACAATTATGAATAAACGTGTTTGTAGCCTGGTTAAATTACATGGAAAATCCTGTTGGTTTGTTAAGGTTTACTATGGGCAGGGGCGACGTTAGCCACCCGGAAGTAAGTTATTTGTTGTTGTGACGTCACGTTGAATTGTCGTATAGCAAGTTCAGACTTGCTTTGTGAGGTGTTAACATTAGTCATCTAAAAAAAATGGAGACACCTTTTTTTCCCCTGAGCACAAAATGGAGGACCACAGGATGTCTATGGCCAGAGTTGTGTGGTTCAGGGGAGAGTGGGGTAAGATGAGCCAGTGGGAAACATGACCCTCCACCTGTATCTGGACAACCATACACAATTTTTGTCATATGACGCTAAATATAATTTGCGTTCTCCATTTTCATCTTGTTGTGGAGGAAAGGACCATGTGCATGAGCAGACGTGTTTTTGCCGGTCAATTTTTTAACATCAGGTATAATCAGTCTCACATCAAGAATCATTTATTTCAGTAAAAAAAAAAAAAAATGTTGATGAATTGGCAAAAGTATATCTCTGGGTTGCTAGAACTAGACTTTTTCCAAAATGGTGGCTGGGGGGCAAAATGAGCCAGAGCCTTGGGTTAATCTTAACCCCTGATAATAACATGAAGTTAGGTCAAATATTTGGTGTTTAAATAAGTGTTACATCCTAACAATGAAGAACTGACTGTAGATGTAGCATAAGTGTCATGCCACATAATAACACAAGAAAAACAGATAAGCTCCATAGACATGTGCTTGTACCCCTGGTTTTCGTTTACCTTCCTTTTGGATGATGTACACACTCTTGTTTTGCCATTTTGAATAGAACTTTCCTCTTTTAGAGTGGAATGCCATGTCCATTTCTTTACCCTAGACGTGGCAAACAATCAGGTTTCACAACTCATATTCCCTTGGCTATAGACTTCAGGGAAAAAACGGCTTATCTTCCCATACTCTCCCCATATACTGGTCAAATGCACCTCTTGACTGGAGTCGTGTCAGGGACTGCAGGAGACCTTTTTTCAGCCCATGTGGAAATACAGGTCAGAAAACGCTCTTGTTGCTCAGCAACAAGTGCCAGTGAAGTAGCATTATCCCCAAGGACTTCTGTTTTAAGAGTGGAACTTGAGGAACTTTTCTCAGTTGTAAGAGCTGTGAAATTCAGGTTGTGTGTTCAAATGTCATGTTGTATTATTCTTTGTGAACAAAACTTTCATTTGAGCTAGAGTTTATGTCTGAAATGTATGTATATACACTGTAATTATTAAATAATAAATGGTAAAAAAACAAAAACCTGTAAAATAAAAATACACCCCATCAAGGCAACAGGTCTTCCTCTGAAGACCTTTACTTTTCCAAATAGAGAAATTATATCATGGATTATATCAATAACATTTCTAAGGACCACCCATTCCACTTCACTGGTGCACTGAAAACTCAACCGCTGTGACACACTACAGATGCAGTGACAAGACAAATGCCTTATTAAACCCTGATAAACTATATTGAGAAACTATAGAAACCTTTAAAAATACCGTTTTTAAACAGATTGAGGGAACAGAAGACACATGATGATAGAAAGAGGTTTGACTTTTTGTACTTCTTTAAAGTTTTTTTTTTTAATGGAGTGATACATCTACAGAAATTCAGATTTATAGAGGCCTCGCAAAACAAGTACTTGACAAAAAGTTCTTTCCATTTTTTCAGCTATTAAGAAAATCTTAATAAACAATTTCTGTACATTCTGCAAGATATGTGTTCAAAATCGTAACAGAAGTCAGAAATAAAGCATCACCCCACAGTACTTGCTTTCCCAGAAGCCTCTGTGTTGCCCTTTACACATCCAAACACAAAAGCCCTGACCCAGTAGCTCCCTCCCCTACCCCTACCCCACCATCCGCTAGCTATCTTTCACACCACAGCAGAATTATTTTAAATTAAGCATGGAGGAAAAAACAAACAAACAAAAAAAGAAAGAAAATAGAAGAAAAAAAAAAAGAAAAAAAAAAACTTTGGAGTCTGCAGAGCCTCTTCACAGAGAAACAGAGACGACACGACCAGCCAGGAACGTAACATTCAGAAGTAGAAAACGAAAACATAAACAAAAGGAAGGGGGTCATGATCCAGGTGAACTTTTGGTACCTGACTGCAGACATGAATGGAAACAAGCCTCTAGGCAGCGCATTTAGAATATATTTGTCTATATATTTAGTTTTTTTTTTCTTTAAAACACAAAAAAAATAAAAAGTACAATATGAATTCAAGAGCTGAAAATGCATTATCTTACTCATGATTACACAAATCTACAGGACTCATTTAAGTGCCCTGCCTCCAAGAGCACGGACTTCTTTTTTAAAATATAGCTCCTCTATTGATGGTACAGACTTTACATTATAGTACAAATGAAAACACTGATTTTTTTTTTCTTTGGATGAGAACATTCCTAACAAAGTTCTGCGCTGGGGGCCCCAAGAGCCCGTTGGGTGGTACTGCATCCCTCTTTAGCATGGGTCCCATGAGTCACAACAGAACAACTACAAAAATGGATGTCAGTGTTGCGATGGGCAGAGGGACCTTATTAGACTCGGAGTACTGAGGATGCCATGGCTGTGCACTGCTGGGGTTGCAGACAGACTGTTTGAAGGGGTCAGGCTTCGGTGAGGTCCCCTGAACACCACACACGCACCACTTCTGAAGGTGGGTGCACACGACCTCTACAGTACAATTACATGATCGGGGGGGGGGGGGGGGGGGGGGGGGGGGGGGGCTCTCAAGGTGACCTTCAGCCCAGAGAGTGGTGAAGTGGTGGAACAGCTGTTAGGTTTGTGATAAACAGTATTAGGGCTGCCTTGCAGACAGAGGGAAATATTCTGCTGAATCCTAATAACCTCAACCAGCCTGCTAGTTTGGTGTGCTGTACAGGGGGTCGAACACAAAAAGAGCAGAAAAAAAGTAACAGGCAAATGAAGGCAAATGATTTCCCCCCTGTGAGTTTTCTGTGCCAATAGCACTCATTTCCTCCACACAATCTCTATGAAGGTGCCAGGATCCACAGTCTCTGGCTGCAACTCGCCAGAGTACCACAATAAAATGCATCTCTAAACACACAGAGCCGGCCAGTCTGACTTGCGTTATAACAGCTGTGGTGGTTGACCAAACACCATTCCCATTATATGTATATATAAAAAGCTTACACTAATTATTGACTAAAAGCGGAGTTAGTTTGCTCATCGGTACCTAACTGGGGACTTAGTTGTCATTTCAGACTCAAAGTAAAAAATAACAAAAACAAAACAAAAATGATGACAGAAAAAGAAAATAGAAACATCACATCCGAGTGAGGGAACGCTTAAAAATATACAAATACATGAAATATACGTGTCAACTGATGCTTCAGTCTGCTCCCCTTCAGCTAGTATTGGCATTATCTTTTTTTTCTCTTCTGGTTAAATGTAACGTGCAAATGGAGACTTTTTTTTCTCTTCCTTTTTTTCAAGCCACAGTGGCCGCCCGCACTCAGACCGCCACAGACATGTAGGTACTAGAGGTGCACTGTGCCCACGCTTCCCTGCCAAGCACACAGACAGCACAGGAGAAACTCTGCTCAACTAGTTTGGGGGCTGGTAAAAAGAGGAAATAACTGCAGATTGCATCAACTGAAAGTAAGTTACAAAATGGAGTGTTTGTTGATGATTCAGGCTGTGCTGACCTTGACCGAACCTGATTTTTCTTTTTTTTTTTGTAATATGTCTGTATGTCTATATCTATATACTGCATTTATATACATTTTGAGAATACAATGTATTTATTTATTTATGTTTATCCTTAATTATTACATATCAGTATTATTAATCATCCTTTTTATTATATCAATCAATAAATAAATAAAACCATAATTTTCTTTTCGTCTGGTCATGGTGTTGTGCAATTCCCCCCTCCCCCCAAATCTGTACTATGGCAGTTTGCCTGCAGGGGGCGCTAAATCCACCCAAGGGAGTGAAGGAGGGGAGAGAGATGGGGAGGAGGAGATTGAACAAGGGGGTGGGGGAGCAGAGCAGGTTGGGATGAGTGGGCACTATGCTTGTGCGTTGGTGCCGTTTTTGTCAGGGGAGTTGGCGGCGTTGATGGAGTTGGCAGTGCCGTCCGGCTCCTTGCCATCCTTGCGTGGCGGCATTCTCTCATTTATCCGGTCCAAGCCACGGGCCTCCTCAAAGCTCTGGATCTTTTGCTGAGGGTTAAAGCCTTGGATGGCTGTGAGTGGGAGAAAGAGAAAGAGAGAACGTGAGCCCGGTGGACAAACATGGCCTTGTGGTGGGACCCCCCCCCACACACACACACACACACACCCACCCACAC
The DNA here is from genome assembly GCF_900700415.2 of Clupea harengus. Classification (NCBI taxonomy): domain Eukaryota; kingdom Metazoa; phylum Chordata; class Actinopteri; order Clupeiformes; family Clupeidae; genus Clupea; species Clupea harengus. The sequence goes on along the minus strand of NC_045163.1, from coordinate 4,600,212 downwards.
TTCTAAACAGCTGTATTTGGCAGTCATTACAACTCTACAGTGTGCTCAAAATATCCAACAGACACAGTCTTGTGGTAAAAAAAAAAAAACTCTGACTTGACCAGGCATGACAACTACATTTAGGCCACCAAACAACACAAAGACTGAACAAGTAGAAGATAAAAAAAAAAAAACACAAAAACAATTTAAGGTTTACTATGAAATGTAGAAATCCAGTATGGACTTACTAGGTAGGAAGCATGGGTGCATATCACAAAATAAGAAAACAAATAAACAAAGTTAGTTCATCAGTTAGTTAGTTCATGACAGACATGTTATCTACAAAACATAATGACCTTGAATCAGGGAGTGAGACATTGTGAGAGCTATTTGATTGACACTATGGCATGAAAACAAATAGGAATTTCTGCTCGTAATTTGATCACATTCAGGCACACAAAAAATGGTGTGCAAGTGTGATATAGCTTCACATCCAGTTATCATGTTGAATCTGAAGACCACAGCTATCAGATAAAGTCAAAATACAATTGAGAGAGAGATGGAGCACACAAGAATACAGAATTCTCTGTTGCAAGGTCAATTTATCTCATTAAAAGATGATGTGAAACCCCCTGATCTGACTGCAACTTCTTGTTTGCAATTTTTGTCCATCCCCAACACTGATAGTTCATACTTGGGCCCTTACATAACTTGCAGCATCAGCTGCAACTAATCACAACTTTCTGTAAGCTGCTGAAGGACATATTCTTCCAGATTGATTAAAAGCAATTGTTTTGAGGTCGGCCTTAAGCATTTTTAGGATTTTACTTTTTAAAGGTCCCATCAACAGCTAGCTCAGATGTGTCTGTTCAGTACAAATTCAGTACAACTCGTATAAATAGTCCTCAAAGTAAGACTAGGCTAGTCATTGCTCAACTCAGGATAGTGACATTTCTTGTTTCAATGTGAATTGCTTTAACAATTCCAACTTTTACAAATAAAATTTCTAACTGCTTTATATCTTCCAGTTAGGTCACCAATGTAAGACCAAAAAAATGTTTACACATTGTGTATTAAAGGGATTATGTTACACAGAGGACAATACAATTCATAGAACACAGGGGGTAAAGGAGGAGGTTCACAAACGCACACACACAAACAGACAGACAAACACACACACACAGACACACACACACAGACAGACACACACACAGACAGACACACACGAGACAGTGAGATGGAAAGAGAACTGTTGCGTACCTCGTGCCTCCTCAGCTTCTACGGTGGCTGTGTAAGCGTGAGTAGTAGTGCCATGCCCAAAACCGACGGAAAGAGAGTGAGTCAAGTTATCAATGCAATCAACGTCCATCCAGAACACATCCCCTCCCCAGAGACACCCCACCCACCCCACATCCAGAACACATCCCCTCCCCAGAGACACCCCACCCACCCCACATCCAGAACACATCCCCTCCCCAGAGACACCCCACCCACCCCACATCCAGAACATCCCCTCCCCAGAGACACCCCACCCACCCCACATCCAGAACACATCCCCTTCCCAGAGACACCCCACCCACCCCACATCCAGAACACATCCCCTTCCCAGAGACACCCCACCCACCCCACATCCAGAACACATCCCCTCCCAAGAGACACCCCACCCACCCCACATCCAGAACACATCCCCTCCCCAGAGACACCCCACCCCCCACCCTGTCATGACTGGCCTCCCCCTGAACATTCACACATACCCAGAGGGTTAGTTCACTAGACAACAATGGCTTTACTCGAGGGGAACTCATGCAAGAAAATGTACCCTTCTGCATTTTATGGAAAATAAATAACACATGTTAGAAACTTCTGTAGGTCTGGTTACATCTTAACTGCTTCTTAATCTTACATCCTCCTGCAAGTACCACAGGGGAAAAAATATTTGAACCATTTCACTGCACAATACATAAACATCAAAAACATTACTAATTTAATTAATAAACTAATTCATGAAATAAAAATCAAAGTGTTGGGTGTGATCGGGCTGATGATAAGTTAACCCACAAATACATTTTTGCACAAAATGGGACATTCACTGAATATGCATCCTATAGGGTTAAACTGTGAGATGGCATGGGGAGGGGAGGAGAGGAGCTATGTGCTGCAGGCTGGCTCTTTAGGCTGGCTCTTTAGGCTGGCTCTTTAGGCTGGGTCTTTAGGCTGGGTCTTTGGAGAAGCATCATTAGCAGCGCTAGCATGAACAATATGAGCTGATGAGTTCTGGGAAAACCACAGGTGCACTTAGCATTTCAGCGTCGTCTCAGTTGTCAGTTACGCGTCTATCAGTGGCCATGTCGCTCTGTGCATGGAGAGAAGCTTCCTGTAGGGCAAACCTCTCTGGAGACGGCTTTAGATAAAAGCATCTGCTAATCGAGTACATTTCAGTAGAAATGCCAATTTGGAGCCTTCAGAAACCTGATTAAGCTGGTGAATAAAGTAACCAGACACCAAGGACATGGCAAATGGCCTCTAATTGCCTGGGCCTCATAAGCACCCATGACACTGACTGCAGGATCTGATTACAACACTGAAATGGCATGGGTCTAGTGAGTGCCCTTCATGGAAGTGCTCTAAGTCCTGATATTTAAGGCTACAGATTTTTACCAACAGGAGTGCTTATACATCTTCAGAATTGGGTTTTAAGCCAAATGATTACATTTATTTCTCTTCATTCAATTGTATTTATATATCGCTAGCGCCCAAACCAAACTGTCTCAAGGCACTTTACAGAGCCCCGGGTCTGAACTCCCCTGGAGGAAGCACAAAAGGTGACAGAGGCGAGGAAAAAACAAACCTCCCTGTTAACAGGAGAAACCTTGAATAGAACTTCACTAATCTCTAAAGTTTCTGTAAAACGGGGCTAGCCTGGCGTGGTTAGTGAGAGAAGGGTTAGTGGTCGTGCGGCAGGATGCGGAGGGCTGGCGAGCTCCTCCAAGGCCAGGGGAGAGAAGCATGGCATGCTGACAGAGTCAAAACTGGGTCACGCCGCGTCACAGTCCTCAAGAGCCACCGTAGTCACGTCACCTGGCTGGGCACGGACTTGACCCTCCAAATATCAGGCTGGAAAACCCAAGCAGCGCCCAACCCAACGTCACCGCTATTGAAAAACGAGCAAGCCATAGTCACCGTGTAAAGGTGAGAAAGTCTAAGTCTAAGTCTGGTCTGCTGTAGTTGATCCGGTTTTACAAACGTATCTCTCCGTGATGTGTTAAGTCTCTTGCATGTCTAACACATCTCTTCCAGGACATGTGTTTCACAACTGGTTAGAAGTAGTAGTATGATTAAATGTAATGCGTGTCAATTTGTTCCTGTCTACTCTATATGTGGGGATTTTGTGCTGGTTTGGGTGGGAACTGAAAAGGGATGATGACAAGAAAGCAAAGAGATGGAGAGGGGGAGAGCAAAGAGATGGAGAGGGGGAGAGCAAAGAGATGGAGAGGGGGAGAGCAAAGAGATGGAGAGGGGAGAGCAAAGAGATGGAGAGGGGGAGAGCAAAGCGGACAGCTAGGAGGAGCGGAGGGGGTGGCAGAAGAGGGAGATCTAGGGGAGAGAGGCAAGAAGGTTCTCATAGGCAGGATGAGAGCATGGGAGAGGGAGAATGCAGGTGAAGGAAGGTGGGGTGTGTACACTTACCGTTCTCTAGGGTCTGGCGGCCTCCAGCAAGAACACCCACTGGCAATGTGCCAGTTGGGGTAAGTCCCTTCAGCGTTAACACACTCTCATTCTCCTCTCTGGAAACACACACACACATACAGAGTTATTCCTAAATCAGCAGTATCAACACAGCCTAAAGCAATAAAATCATACGATATGTTTAGCACACATTAGCCTCTTGTTGAACCCCTACTTCAAATATTTGAGTTGTAAATTTTGAGATGGGGGTAGAGGGGGGGGAAGTGGTAATTTTGGCTCACCTGAGCACAGAGAAAACGCGGGCCATCTTGCCAATGGCGCGGATCTTATTTCTGATCACCTCTTTACGCACAGCTGGGGTTCCACCTACACACACACACACACACACACACACACACACACACACACACACACACACACACACACACACACACAGGAGGGAAGAGAGGATGTCATCAAATCAACCATTTCCAACAGGAGGAAATCCTTGCGCTAAGCTGGGGTGACAGAGCCCTTGCCTCTCTGACAGCAAGGTTCATTTCCAATGCACGGTGGATGTTAACACATCACTTTTATTGTCTCTCTGAATGGGACTCCTGTAATTGCATTTGAGCGCCGTTACTGCTGGTCCCAGCGGGCCGCTACGCTCACATCAAGGAGAGCTCAATGAAGTCACTCGTCAATCATCCAATGAGCGCGTAGCGCCACACGCTAATCGATGGCAGCATCTGGGTGGTGTATGGGGCTGGGGCTAAGGGGGGGGGGGGGGGGGAGCGAGCGAGCGAGAGACGGACAGCCAGCCGCGCTCAGGCGGATCTCTGGGGGAAGTTCTGGGGCCCCGGCAGGCATACCAGCGGATCTGTGTCAGGCCAAGTTAAATTTATGCACCGCGCCGAGAGAGAAAGAGGGACAGCTACCACATCCTCAGCGACCGGCTGCAAATGGGACACTCAATTCCTGCCTGACAGCGTCTGAAGATGGCGCCGCGTGGTGGGGGGAGGGGCCCTGATCTGGCTCCTGTGAGCTGCAGCACTAGGAGCAGGAGGAGCAGGAGGAGGAGGAGGAGGAGGAGGTCCGCTGGGTGAGGGGATGGAAGCTCAGAGCAGCAGCCAGAGAGTGTGATGAGGACCACCTGCAGTAGCGCAGGCAGATCAGGAGCACACAGAGAGGGATTTGGGAGGCTTCAAAGAGTCCCCTGTGCCTCCTGTTACTGAGCTGCCTCCCTCCCTCGCTTGTGTTGCAGTGACGGGCACAAGTCTCTATCCAGGCACCGAGTCTAAAGGAGCCTGCGGCAGACTGACTTCACATGACTAAAATGTGATGCTGGAAAGAGGTCGAAGTAGTAAACTACATGCCCTACATTAGTCAGTCAGCAGAACAAGGCAAAATATCTGATGTGTTATCAAATCCAAAACACTGATACATAAACCTTTAAATGGCCATATATATATATATATATATATATATATGTCTTCATTTAAAAAGGTGCTATATGTAAACACTTCCAGTTTAAAACATTCGAAAATTAACTAGAAATAGCAACAGAACTAGAAATAGCAACAGAAAACTGCTTTGCCCAGGGGCAGAGCTTGCCTATAATGCTGATGGGAGGGTTGAGGAGAATCAGTGGAACGGTGGGTGTTCTTTTTACCTACACAACTTTGTCCCTGATAGTCTATAGGCTCCCAAGGAAAATGTGTTTGTACACTGACACAGAACGTTTTTAGACCAAAGAAGTCCTTATTAAGTCGTAGTTTAGGCTAAACTATATGTTTGGTGGGAAATTAAATTAATGATCCACAAATTTGAAGTCAGTGAATCATATGAAATCAACATTTTTATGACTTTATTCTGACCATCTGCTAGTGCATGTGTTTATTATGTTTGCAGAAAATAAAGAAAACACCTGGTCTATGCCACCGCACACGCAGGCCATAGCCATAATCATGTGCAAATAGCAACTGAACTGCGTACACAGGATAAAGGTTAAAGCACAATTAACACACACAAATTATGCTTTAGGCTTATTACTAATGGACAACATTAACTGACATGTTGTGTGGTGGTTGTGTTTGTTGTCTGTTGTGGTTTTGATGTTATGTCTAAAATGGCTATGCACCGTCGCTCAGATATCTACTTAACGTTAGCTTGCAACACATGGAAAGCCGCTCCGGCCCTTCATATAATACCGCTTCGTACCCCATAAGGCGCTAGTGAGTCACTGGAGCGAAAACAGCTCGGTAATGAAGCGGCGCCATGAAATTGGGTGCGTGCGTAGTGAGCATGTCAACACGAAGAACAAAGTTTCGGCCTTATTTGAGCGGTTGGGAAAAATGTTAACACCGTTTCTCAGATTTTAAACACAAGTTCATGTGATGTCCTTCTAATGTCTGTTTGACCTTCCTATGAGGAGTTATAGATATCGCCCAATTCATTTATATAGGAACCTGATCTTGTTTGCCCGAAATAGCTGCCTGGAGGCGTTGCCAAGATGCCTGCTGTGGAGGACTTTGACCAAACCTTTTGGTTACGTCTGTGAAGGGCAAGGAGGAAGGGGGGCTGCACACATGTAGTAATAAACTGCCCCCGATGGGCAGGTATGAGGTTGGGGGAGCTAGGAGGTATTGTGTGGTGTGTGTGTGGTGTGTGTGTGGTGTGTGTGTGTGTAGTATGGAGTGAAGTGGACTTGAGTGGAGCTGGTTCTGTTGTAATCGGACTGGCTCCTACCTTCACAGGTGTCGTCTCCCTCCGACATGAGCTCGTCGTCGGAGCAGATGTTCAGCACGTTCACCAGCATCTCGGTCACTGCAGACACACACCACACCAGAGCAGGGCATCAGAAAGAGTATGGAAGAGGAAGGGAGAAAACAGGAGCAGACCAAAGATGGAGGGGGGTGGGGGGGGGGGGTCACAGAGTACAGCAGAACAGAGCAAGGGGACCCGTCTACTGAGCTCACCTTTCTCTCCCACGAAGGGCAGTGACCACGTGAACACGTCCATGAAGTTGGGCAGCCAGTATGGATGCGGGGAGCAGTTGAACTGTCGGATGTTCATGACGTTGTTCTCGTATTTCAAAACAGCAGCTGGGGACGGAGATTTTAACCAAATGATGGCGTGAGATGGAGAGAGAGAGGGTACCATGAGACGACGGGTATCGCAGAACGCAGACATACGTAAAGATCTGATCTTGAGATGTATAAACGCGTCTTATTGACGCCCGTCTCAAATTAATTCAAAGTGCAATCATCCACCCTTTTCTGCCCCTCACCTTTGTTGTTGTACACATCTAAGTAGTTTGGTGCGGAGAAGATTGTGATTAATGAAGGGAAGCCTGTCGTCTGGCTTTTTCTGTACATTCGGTACCTGAGGAGGTGGACAAGAGAAATAAAAACTCATCAATCAAGTGAAACAAGCCCACGTGAATTCAATAAAAGTGATCAGACACCACGGCGGCACAGAGGCTCCAGACTCACCCGGCGTCCTGGGCTTCATGAGCTCTTATTATGGACAACAGGTTGTTATTCATCAAGAAGTCACACACTGCAGGGTAACTGAGACCAAGGAGAGGAGGAGAGAGAGAGAGAAGTGCTTTAAGGACTGTGCAGAGACTAACACACCAACACCAATTGATCCCTTTTAGCCAAAACCCCCCTGGCAAACAGAGCATGGCACGCACAGGGTAAACGGTAGTAGTGTCTCTACCTGTAGAAGTAAGAACAGCCACGGACGCTGTTGTGACTAAAGTGCTCGGCAGTTTTCTCGCTGCCATAGTCCTCGCCAGGGTCTGACCACAGCAGGTCACACATGGGCCCGAAGGCTGGGGGTTCTTTGAACCGGTCCAACTGTAGAGGGAAACAAAAGAAAAGGCGTTGGAGAAGCAGGTATACACTGCCTATGTATCGGGAGAGCATTTTTCTCCATTGCTAAGTGACTCTTAACTTCGACCAATACTCCCCATTTGAAAATAGGGGCTGGATAATTCAGAACTCATAAAAAGGGATATTTGGGACAAATTAAGCAACTCATTAATTCGTTTAAAATACACTTAGGTGCATGAAGTCACAAGAACTCAGGTCAAAAAGTGACATGACAAATGACAAGGACAAAGTTTGGTACCCAGGTTGGTGGGACCCTGGTGCCTTACCTTCCGGACGTCGTCCAGGCAGGTGATCTCCGGAGAGAGGCCTCCGTGCACGCACAGGAACTGCTGGTTGAGCAGCGCAGCCAGTGGCAGGCAGTCGAAAGCGTCCATGCAGGCGTCATACACGCGCTCCGAGTACTTAATCTTACCTGAGAGGGGGAAAGGGGAACGGCACACAGAAGGGGGGTGGAAAAGAGTTCACACTCGTCCGTCAGCTGCTCGGAGAGCGAGACTGCTGGAGTCAGTTGAGGACGGAGGACATGGCAACATCTGCCCAATGTGCTGCAGAGACGCTGGGCCATGAGAAGGCCTGATGAGGCCTTCTCACGCCAGCCCCTCTAAAACTAGGCAGGGAGGGGGTGGGGGGAGGGGGTACACCTACCTGCTCACAGGACTCACACTCTACATGGTTACCAGACACACACGCGCTAACAGGCAAGGCCTACTGTCCAGTACACGGGTGGGGGGTTTCTCATTCAGTCAGCTATGGCTAGAACCAGTTGAAGCAGGACACATCACATGGGCTATATTACCTCTCTGATGTCAGTGCAGTTTGACGGCAGCCACAGCTCACTCTGTACACAAAGGGGAGGGCATCACTTCACTTAAAGCCCAGACAATACCAAGTATGCACTGCAAGTCTAGATTTCCACTCGCATTTCCCAATCAACTTTGACCATATATGCTTACAAATAGTTATTTTATGCATATAAACCAACAGCCGGAACTGGAAATAGTTCAGAGGAGCAGACTCACAATGCATGGCCGGTCTAGAGCATGTCTAGTTACACATCTCAGAAATGTACGGAGTCTATCTGGGCAGGAAGTGAAGGACAGAGTGGGGCTCTCGGGCCGTTTAAACAATCATGGCTGTGACCGGCTGTGACGCCAAACGGCCGACAGAAGCCTAGAGGGGACACACACAGCGGCGCTACTACCAACTGCGCTCAGCTGGAACTCCTCATCACCTCATCGCCAACAGGTCCATCATTAGCTCTTTACGCCGGGAACAACAAGCTCTCCGAAGCCTTGTGCAATAAACAGAGCACACACACACACACACACACACACATATATACAAAACAGACAGACAGACACACACACACACACACACACACACACACACACACACACACACACAGTGTCAGTTAGGAAGCACATTCTCTAACAGGGATGGGCTGTTCTAAATAGCTTCCAAAGACTTTCACATTCAGAAGATTGTGAGACAAGGGAGGCCTGGTGATCTTATTGGTTGCTTGCCACCCAGGGGAAAACAAACAGATCTGCTGTGATCTACTCGACAGGATTCCATTGCTTTGGGACAAGCGGAATGCATCACTGCTACACCTCTGCCAACAAGATGCAGACCGTGGTGTGCAGGGCTTGCGAAAAGCGCGGTCAGACGGCTCGAGCTGAGAGGCGCTGCTGGCATTCGCCCACTCAGCTGTTCGCTCAAGGACACGGCCGCCACCGCTCTCATTTTCTATAGTGCGAGTGAAAAATGCACGCCGTTGCTATGGTTTCCCCCGGCCGGTAGCTAGGCAATGCTCGCCGAGTTCCACCGGGGCTCAATCTAGTTCGACCCATCAGACATGGCCTCGGCTCTACCTGTGGAGCGCCGACTTACTTCAGCGTTGAGTCATTCGGCAAACACTTTGAGCCGCTGCCGGCTTTCTATAAGCCATTATCTCTCGGTGGGAACTGAAACCTTCACAATGTCGCTGTGGGCATTCAAACTCTGTGCACTGTACCACATCAACATGAAAAAAAAGTGATCTTCATAATAATATGCTGGTTTAATAACATGGTATAGAAAAGGTTGAAATGTCTGGGGATGAGCAGGTGCAGAGGTGCGTTTCAATCCCGTGTCTGCAGAACTTACACTCCTGTTTGAAGGTGAAGTACTCGGTGAGATGCCGGCACTCGTGATTGCCTCTGAGGAGGAAGAGAGTGTTGGGATGGTTGATCTTCAGGCACCACAGAAAGAGCACACACTGTAACAAGGACACACAGAGAGAGAGAGAGAGAGAGAGAGAGAGAGAGAGAGAGAGAGAGAGAGAGAGAGAGAGAGAGAGAGAGAGAGAGAGAGAGGAGAGAGAGAGCAAACGTTGCTTAAAATTTCCTTGATTTTATTTGGGATGAACAGACATTCCTAAAATGTAAACAAGGCAGGTGTGTCGTTTGACATGGTAACCATTTCACACTTAGTGGTTGAAAGACTGAGCTGCTAAATTCAGCCACTGGTAAGAGAGGCTGCGAGAAAACCGCCCTGAAACGTGACAGTTTCTGCCACCGCAGTTAGCTTGCGTCTCCGAAAGAGAACTGATGAGCATTCAGTTGGCGGTGGCCCAGTGGCTCTCCAGCAGGGCTCTACGCAGCCCACAGGCCGCGCTGCCACCAGAGTCGGTAACTGCATCTGTCGTTCCTCGCACTCCTTTAGCAAGCCTGGTGAAAGAGGAGTGCCCCTCCATTCCCTCCTCTTCTATTTTGAGACGCTTCTAAGCCCTGACAACCCCAAGACCGGCTCACAGGACGACTCTAAATGTCAGTTCAAATTAACTGATGCAGATAACACGCACACGTCAAGCAGAAACGCAGCATGGCTATTTTATCAACATATACAGTCGGCTATATACCGCCTTTAAAACACACACACAAAACCTTAGCGCACAAGATGGGGCACTGCTACACAGAAAGAAAACGAGTGGACAGGATCTATAAAGGCAACCTGGTAACAACTCGCTGTGCCAAATCACCGTCAAAGGGATGGGTTAAAAAGGGATGGGTTAAAAATGAAGAGTGGCTGAGGCTGAGAGACTCACAGAGACCAGAGGAGAGGGGAGGATTCAGTAGCGCAGCACCACACACACACACTGACATGTAGGCCAATCAGTCAATCTCCTCTGCTATGGTTGCGGCTTTGCAGCAGACAATTGCTCAACCTAATGCCCACGTTTTGGTCCCTCTTCTCACCTGATTGCGTGTTTGAGCTTGGAGGAAGCCTTCACCATTTCCTGTTTGTCAGTTGGTGGGGCCTCACTAGGTCTTGGTCAAGCCAGATACCCTCAAGTGCAACTTAAATGTGTCCCCAAGTGGCCAAAATAAAAGCAAGTACTACAAGTTGATGCAACATGATCTAATGTCACAGAAATGGGTCACTACAGCCTATTTAAACACATTGACATGAGAATTGAGTGAATTCTGTATGCTTATAAGTCAAGAGTACCTTATAGCTCTGGTCCACAATGAGTGTTCGGTAGTCAATAATCAATTTCAGACCAAGGGCAGGACCTACGTACTACATCACTGGGTCCTACTCTCCACTCTGACACGCAGGCATGCCTTTTTGAAGGGCACAAATGCCAAAGCTTTTCATGGCGGCAGCTGCACATCGCAGTAGATATGTGGTATCTATGGACGAAATGGTGATCTGATCATGCACGACATCCAATTGTAACTGCAACTTTTGGCTCAAACGTACTTGGACACAGACATGGTGAGCAGCTCTTGTTCAAAATGTGGGGGCTTAAGTGTGCCAAGACTTGCAGCGCTCAACCAAATGCTACGCCATCATTCTGTGGAGTCAGAGCAACTGAAATGTTCCTACTACTAACCTACGTGAATTATTTGACTTTCAAACAGGACACCAATGGTTGACACAGGAAACTCAAGTGCAGACAGCTACTTAAAGCTCAAAAGACTTTTGTGAGTCTTATCGGGGCTGGGGAAATTCATCACTACAAACCTTACAGAACCTTACCAGCGACCAAAAGTAAGATAGATTGATAGATATATTCAACTCAGGCTTGAAAGTGTCCGCAAATACCAATTTTTTTGTGCAGATACGTTTTAAATCTGATGATTTAAGAATTGTTTCAGTCACAATTGGTAACCAAATAGATTTTGACTTCCTCCACCCCTGATCATTACAGAGCTATAAATCAAGAGGTGACATTTTATAAAGTACAGCCATTAGGAGAACAGAAGCCATTCAAAACTACACACGGACCCACAGCGTCCCAACCCTGTGGGGGAGGGATTTGCTCAACAGGATTCCTGATGGAAAAGCTCAGATGGATGTGTACCTGGTCATTTAATTACCTACTACAATAAACAATACAACCTGACTGCAGATTATAGCCCTGAAGTATTTTGTTAAAACCCGAGGGGAAGAACGGGGGGTGGGGGGGGGATCAGGTTGCTGGCCCAGCATTGAAAACAAGAGAGCTAGAGAGCAATAGGACCGGGTGAGCCCTGACTGAAGTCCAGAATTCTGCACGTAGGGGGGTGCGTCTGTGATGTACTGGAAGGCTCACAGGCTCTGGAGGCACGAGGCCTTTGTTGTGGTCAGACCACACTCTCAGTCGCTCTCAGAGGGCGCCACGTGAGCGCCACGTCCTACTGAGAGGCCATCTACATCCCCCCTGTCGACACGCGCGGCCTCTTTCAACTGTGACATTTCAGCCTAGGTGCCTGAACTTTGCCTGCAGGTGGTGGCGACCACGGCGCAGTGGGAACAGAGGTGGCCAATGCCCTTTTCAAGACAGCCGCACGCACGCACCCCCATTCAGTCCAAAGCGCTCAGCACACCCATGGGACGGAACAGGACAGGAAAAACCCAAGAACACGGCTTTGTCCCTGTACCTCCTGAATGTACGGAAACATACAGGACATTAAAAGATCCCTCGACAAGAGACTGCTCTGGGACCAGTCATCGGTGACTTTTATAAGGACACAGAAGGGAAGCGAAGTAGAATCCCCTCGGCCTGGAGGCGACCCGTTCATCAGGACGCGCCTCATTCATTTCACAGAACGCCGCTAACTGCTCCGAGACTGGGGGGGGAAGCTTTCCCGGGAGACGGCAGCAATAAACATCTCAATGGGATTTACAAGCAGTGCAGTCAGAAAATAAAACCAGCGACACATGGTGCCGTTTGTGAATGATGGTGTTGGGAGGCCGAGAGAAGTGCAGTCTTCTTTTAGAACACCGGAGCACTTCGGTGCTGCTAGACTAGCGCAGGGCTTCTTGGTCGCCCCGGCAACTAAGTGTGCATTACAAGAGATTACTGTGTTACAGGGCAACTGGTGAGAAATTCCAAGAAATTACTAAAGTTTCCTAAAGTTACTGAAGCAGAGGTGTCCAACCTGACTGAAAGATACTAAAAAGATGGCAAATATGCTTCACTGTTTTGATAGTTCACGCGCATAACGTTATGAAAAGTGGTATGACCAGGCGTATGGCCCTTTGGCACTTCTTCAAATAATGAAGCTATTCACTTCGGAATAATGGGTTTGCTCTGCGAAGCATGACACGGCCATTTCCCTGGAGGCGATAATAAAACCGCCCAGCCTTTATGTGCCTTTCATGAGACTGGCTAGGGCTAATCAACAAACAAAAACAAACCGCGACAAGGTGGTGACAAGAAACCTCATACCAAGCAAGAACATGACACAGAGATGTTTTTCTTCTAAAGCAAACACCTGGAAGGCAATCCTGAGATAACACCACAGGAGAGACTTTTGAGAGAAACCACAGGGGATGATCAGAGTGAACAAACTCAACCTGGGAAGCATCTCCAAGGTTTGGGCTAGACGCATGGGCATGAAAAGGAGAAAAAAAAATTGGGGGTGTTTTCACACCAGCGCCTTTTAGTCTGGTTAAGACGTAGTTTATACGGACACTAGATTGCTAGAAATCTCTCCGGATCGACCTTTCGTCTACACAAAGAGGGAGGATCCGCACACTGAATGCGTTTGAACAAGTTTGTTCGTTTTCCCCCTTGGTGTGATTCGTTTGGGTGGGTGTGAACAAAGCAACCGCACAGAGTCCCTCCAAAGGACGTGGTCTCGGCCCAGTCCCAAACAAACTCTGGAGCGGTTCGTTTGTAGTAGGAACGTGATCCAACCTTGACCTGACCCAACTACCAGGTGTAGACGGCTCCTGTAGCCACGTATGCTTTGCATTCTGGAACCTAGCAGCTCGTCGCAGAATGAACCAAGAAAGTGTGAGGCAGTATAGTATTTTCAATACGTTTCCTCAAAGTGCATACAGCATTCTGCCGGTATAGTTTGGCCTAGTATATCGCCCAGATAATTACCATGGCTATGAACAAATGCCAACTCTGCCGTTGCTCCAAGTTATTTCTCAAAGAAATATGCACTCGTCCAGAACACAGGACCTTTCTCACTGCATTTACTTTCCCACTCCCACCCCAGACATATCTGACCAAAAAGCAGAGAACCAATTCTCATGTGGTTTGTAGTGGTGCATTCTGGTTTTATTTATTTCTATGTGAAAAGAAACCGATCCAAGGGGGAAAATGCTCCGCTTTTATAAACTCAGCAGCTGATTCAGACCAGAACAAACCAACTCTAGGTGTGAAAACACCCTAAAAGGCTCTTGCTGCAATAAAAGGTGTGAACAGATGACACGGGACTGGGTATTTTAGCAGAAACACAAAATGGTCAATTATTCAAACGGTGACAACCACAAATCAGGGCGAGCTCAGGTTTCAGGACCTGAAGGGCAAATTCTCAAAAAAATCTCACCAATCCAGAATTTCTTGCACAACCCTTTTCGTTGCAGGAACATGCACAATCTGTTCAGCCTGGAAAGGGTCAAATACAGGTAAAATACCAGCTTAATGCATGCGGAACTAGCCCACACTTGTGAGTTTCCTCTTCGAACCAGGAACTGTTGAGGTGCGTGAACAAGCCTTTTTATGGTTCACTTTGACTGTGCAGCCACAGGGTTTGGCATGATGAGAAACTTTTTGAAACATTACAAAGTATTCATTGTAACAATAACAATACAATGTCACCATGTCCATATTACAACTGGGTTGACTATTTGGGTATCCAACAAACTGAACAATCCTAACAATCTAAACAAACATCCAGAGAAGGGTGCAGACAGCAACGTTCACGCCTGCTTCAAAAGCGAAAGCAGAAGAACCATGTGTCAAGATGTCAGTTGGTCCAGACATGAGACAGGTATTAGGCCGTGTCATTCCTCCCCCCCCCCCCCCCCCCCCCCCCCCCCCAACCCAGTGAGACTGCACAGCATCTGTGGTTTCCTGCCTCAAACACCCCCCCCCCCCCCCCCCCCCCCACGTCACCCCCTCTTGGTGGAGGCCTCAACTTAATGTGGCGGGGAAATTGAGGTGACATGACATTTAGTCAGACAACAAGTGCGTAGCCAGCAGGTCCTGTCACATGGCATCGCCTCCCTGCTCCTCACCCTCTCGTGCCCATCTGATCAACACTGAGGGAACCCAGAGATGGCTTTTCAAGCACACATTCTACTCATCTAGTGGCCCCTTTCTGCAACATTTCTTTCCCTCCGTTATCAAACGCTAATGACAGGAAACATGCGCAAGATAAAAAGAGGAAATGCAGCCGAGTAACTGCACCCAGTGTGGCATTAGAAGGCGTTACTATTAATACAGTGAGCAGCGCGGAGGCCTGAAAACAGATGGGGGAAAATGTTGTTTGTGTGTGTCTGTCTGTCTGTGTGTGTGTGTGTGTGTGTGTGTGTGCTGAGATACTCACCTCAATACTGAAGTAGCCTCGGTCCACATAGTCCCCTAAGAAGAGATAGCGCGTGTTGTTGGGGGAGCCCCCAACCTCAAACAGCTTCATCAGGTCAAAGAACTGGCCGTGAACATCTCCGCACACTGCACACATGCACAAAAACAAACCGCACGGATATTAGCAAACAGGGATGGTCTACGTGACGGCTTGACATTTTGAGTTCGCTGATGTGCACAAGGGCTTTAAAAGCATGAGACAATTAGGGCTGTTGACAAGATGTCATAATCTGTTGATCAATGTTGACTTATCACTGGTGACGGAGATACCAGCTTGTCAGAGCAGGCTATGACTAAATCCCCAGGAAGCGGATGCATTTGCTAAAAAGATAAATTCCTGAACCTGGTGCTTTTATAATCAGCTTGTAAGTAAAAAAAAAACAAATGATAGAATCAAAAAACAACAACAAAAAAACAAATAGAGGAGGAACAGCCAACTGGGTGCTGTAAAGCAGTGGTGGAGAGAGCTCTTAAACCATCTTGAGGTCAAAAGTGTGGTAAGCAAACATTTTTAATTACACTCTGCCTGAGGATGCTGGAGGCCCTCCATCTATCTGTGTCACAGGAGCAAAGTGGCCAAACGCTTGCTACTAATTATGAACACCGCTTCCCACGAGGGGAAACAAAAGCCTGATGTTTGTCATTCTCCAGAGGCGGTGGGGGTCGCGCTGACGTGGGCTGGAGAACACAGAGCACACGAAGCGTGAATAATGCTCCCATGTTTCCATGGAGAGGCTACGCAGGTGCATTTCACCATCTGTAAGGAGAGCCGAAGGGCCGCCCCCTCGACCCTGGCGGCGGCTTCCCTGGTGGGTGGGGGCGCCTGCTGCCAGAGAGAGGCCGTAGCCTCGACAGCTTCTGCCCATCTGATAGCAGGGGGTGGGGTGGGGGGTGGCCATTACTAGCTCACTGGGGGAGCTGGGCAAACGGAGCCATTTTTACCCCTGCACCTGTTAGTACATGCAAAGGTCTCAGTGGAGAGCAGGGGGGTTTCCTGTGGACTTCACAGAGGACTTAAATCCCCTCTAGCACGTGTGGCAGAGCCAAGGACGACGAGGTTCCTTGGGGGGTGGGGGAACCACTGTTACCGTCGCTGCCTGAGCAAACGTGGTCCAATGAGAACGACCATGATGGTCTATTCCCTGGTCATCGAGCCTTTCCTCTTCAGCTCAGAAAGTCTTCTGATGGTAATATTATTAGCAAGCAATTAGAAGCAAGCCCTTGGCCATCCAAATGTTTTTTGCTTTGCTGCGTTTGCTGGTATTGTGTCTAATTGGGAGAATGGTGTCATAGTGCTCGTCATGGGGTTTATGCAGCTGTCTGAGGACAGTGTATGGCTGTGCAGAGATGGACAGGCTGTGGAACGGGGGGGGGGGGGTATCATACCACATGGCCAGAACATTAATGGATCATGCTTAGGATGGCCAGAAGACATTAGTGTAATATGTTGAATGCAACTAGTGAACATGACTGCTGCAGTTGATGTGATTGGAGAATAGGGATGGGCATAAGCATAAACCGGGTACTCACAAGTGACAGCAAAGAACAATCATGACGATACAATATGTTTATACAATATATGCCGTACCGGTGATGGGTGCCTCCACCTCCAGCATGCACTTCTCCTGCCGCAGGATGGCGGCGCCATCCTCGATGATGCGCAGTGCGGCCTCCTCCTCCAGACGGCCCTCCTTCACCAGGTGGCTCTTCAGTAGCTCCACTTTGGGCTTGCCATCCTCGTACAGCTCCTTCATGGACAGGCGCGTCGTGGGGGGGTACGGCACAGCTGCATCCAGAGGAGGGAGGGAGAGAGAGACAGTCATGTCAGTAAATGAGACAAGGGAAGGATATTGAATGCAAAGTTTTTAAGTAATTTATATCTTAGAGCAGGTAGATCCACTGTTCATCTCAGATCAGGCACAGGTTGTGCTTCTTTTCAAAAAGAGTATCTTATCAGATGCTGAAGTGGTTCTCTGCGGTCATAGTTTGAATATGACTCAAGGGGGATGTAGAGTAAGATGTGTCTGTAAGAGATCTCTAGTTAAGCCTTTTTCTGAGGGCTGATAATACAGACTACTCTTTTACACCCTACCTCCTAACACTAGCACTGGCCTAATACATTAACGACATTACATTAACTAAAGCACAGAAAGCCAATTCTCCAGTAGGGAGAGTACGGGGCGTCATGGCACATGCCCTGAGTTTAGTATAGTTTCTGACACGTGTGTGTGTGTGTGTGTGTGTGTGTGTGTGTGTGTGTATACTAGGTGGCAGGAAGAAAAGAGGAGAGAATAGAGAAAAAATAAATAATAATAATTTTTTTTGTACTGCGCTATTACTTTGGCCCGATATATCGATACAGCGGTGACAAGTATCGTGATATTTATTTATGTAATATTATGATTTCAATTTTATTTTGGTAAATAAGTATCATAAATTGTAAAGAATTGCAATAATATCAAATCATGGCCCAAATATCGTGATACTATAGCATCCTCGCAACTCTGCCAATTCCCGCCGCTAGCGTGAGTGTGTAAGAAATCAAGCACAGGATAAGCAGTCCACCATTCTCTTAGTGGGATTTGAGGTGTCAGTTCTTGATGGCACACTTTCATTCTGACACATTCAGCTAAACGAAGCGGGTTTCAGCTAAATGAGGGCACCGCTGAAAGCAATGAGCCCAATCTACAGTAAGACAGAGAAGAATGTAATTCACTGCCACAATATAATGATTTAATGCTACACTGCTGGTGCCCTGGTTTACCATATTAGGCTTGCAATTGTTACCATGGGACTAGCTATCGACAAAAGCTCCCTTGTACAGTGCTATGCCTAGCCCTATTGCCTGCATCCCTGAAGTAGACCCTCCAGGACCGAGACATCCATGGAAATTCATCCAGGCCAAGGATGGGGGATGGCCAGACCAGCTGCTGAAGGGAGGGGGGGTATGATCTCTGTTATAGACACACATATGGCCACTGCGGCATCCACAACCCTCTCTCCCATCAGCACGGGCATCCGCTAAGGGGGTGGGGGGGGGGGGGGAAGTGGTGATGGGTGGAGGAGAGCTGCTGTTGCTGGGCCTTATGGAAGGGATATCGGTGTATAAATAAATCGCAGCAATATCCTGGGGTCTAGCTGGGCCGACCAGGGAAGGGGTTGTAAGCTTTGCAAGAGCACTAAGAACCAGGGATTAGGCAAAGCCTCTATTAGCCTGAGAGAGCAGGTTCAGACAATGTTTGTTTAATGCTGTGCAGCAGAGCAGATATGGTGCCCTGTGGCTAGTATGCATATGAAAAGAAAGTGTGTCCACATAGAAGCAGCACATGCATTTGTACACTTCCATATGCCACACATGGACGTGTTAGGCAGTGCGCACACACACACACACAAACACAAACACAAGCGTCGTCATGCACCCTGGGAAGTGGAGTTTATTCTGAGCAGCAGGAATCCGAGAACAAATATAGGTGAGGCATTCCACCGCGGAGTGGCAGCGAGGGACTCCAGCTGACAGCGGTGTGGGGGAATTACCCCTGCCAGGGTCCCAGGCCCCGCTGGCAACACCGGGGCTGAGCAGGAATGCTGGCCTGGCCCGCTGCCACAGTGCTCACCGCTGGCCGCCAGCTGAGCTGCTGTGATGATGATGATGATGCTGCAGAAGGCTAGGGGGTTAGAAAGCTAAAAAAAAAAAAAAAAAAGACCGAAACCAGTTTCAGGTTTCAAAGCAGTGAATGATTGACTTTTCGACTGAACCAAGATGACAGTGCACATCCACTCTGAGAGCAGGTGGCTGCTTGGCGTGGCATTGTGGCGCCGCTCGCTCGTGTCTGCTGGTGGTACTGTAGAGCGCTTGAACAGGAGGAAGTGAAAGGGCCAGTCTGCCATAACGCCTGAGAGACTGGGCACAGCACACCTGCTCATTTGCCTTCGCTCACTAAAATAAAAAAAAAAGGAAAAAAAAAGAAAATCAAGACCACCATCTGCCTGGGGTCTGAGTACACACTGATGCCGAATAGGAGCTCCAGTCTTTATACAGGGCCGATTTGCATGTGCACCGGGCTCCTTCACGGAAGCAGGGCAGATTTTACTACCAAATGGGCAGCTGTCCAACTTGACAGCGCCATTCAAAACCAGCTCATCTGTCTGCCTCCCTCACACAACGCCGCTTCCTCTGACAGCTCAATCGCATCCCTGACGTCTCATTCTCAACCCCGCGGGCTTGTCAGCCAAGCCAAGCCAAACACAACACAACCAGACCCACATTGAGCCTTCATCCCAGACATAGCATCTGCACTGTGTCCAGCCCAGGCCCACAGACACACACCACACACCACACACCACAGCAATTGGGGTGAGGGCACCAATAAAAGTAGGTGTGGTGAGTCTTACAGCAGGTGCTGACTGATTAGGCCTGTTTCTCAACCACCTGACAGACGCCAGAGAACACCGCAGCAGTGCTATTGATCTCCAACATCACATTGTCTCTCGTCAGGTCCCCCAGTCCTCCAGTCAGACACTCCACTTTAATCAATCTTCTTTGTGGGAGCTTGCCATGAAGCAGGCTCTCCGACACGCCTCAAACAAAAGCAGGTCACACAAGATCCAGGCGACTGGGTTGGCCTCCTGAGAAGAGCTGAACTGGTTCCATTCTCCTTTTTCATGGTACGCCATTCATTTATTCTGGAAATCTCAAGAATTTTGTAAGTTGTGTGGGAAGAGTGAAAAGTGCTGCGATTACTTTGGCACTGTTATGAACGAGATCCCAAATAAAACACCAGAGGACTCCAGAATGTAAAACGCAATGCAAAACAATGAACGCTAAGCGGACTACTGTAACAATGCCTCCTTTTAGGCAGAAGATCAAGCTAGGCTTTGAATAACTAAAAACGCAAATCATGCAGCTGTTATCTATTAAGAGTACAGTAAGGATGTGTCTACACCTCAATGCCAGCATTTCAAAACTCTCACTCAGACACGTAGCTCAGACTGACGGAACAATCCTTACTATTTGTAGCCACACTTAGTATAATATTAAATTATATTGATAGCAATAGCAACACTCAGGCTTTTAGGCCCATTTGTATCACAAGTTTCTATTGATTGAAAACGCAGTCAAAACCACAAGCTCTAGGCTTCACACCAGTGAACAGCGATAGCCTGCAGGTGCAAATCAAATCTTTCCCAGCTAACTTCTGTAAGGTTAGACACTAGGGTTAGTAACTTCTTTAACACTGTGCTCTTCCCATAGCATAGATATCTAATCAAGGTACTAAAAGGAAGTCCACACTCCAACATTCTTTAAATGAGTGACACACACACACACACACACACATACATACCATACATACATACATACATACATACATACATACATACATATATATATATATATATAAATATAAAACATTCTGGATTGCATACTTCCTTTCTCTACCTTAAAACACCTGGGTTCTCATACAATTTGCCTAACACTCAGTGGCTTTCAGAGGGATAACCCCATGGCGTATTTTACCCACCCAGCTCACCTACACTGACTAAACTAAAGTCAAACCCTAAAAGCGAATAGCCCAATTCATACTGCTTGTTCAACAAATTCTGTAGAACGTTGCTTAACCTTAACTGGGTTCACACCAGATGTTCACAGAATTAGCTCACTTTGTGACCACAGATGTGGCAAAGAGAAAAGCCCTAAAGAGGATCTACTCTCCTGGCATTTGGAGTTAGCATTCTCAACGAACCAAATCTCTTAACAATCAAGAAGAGTAGCCAATATTTGCAGTAGATACATGCACCCATTTACCTCATCTCTTAAATGCATGCTGTTTTCATTCTGCTCCTCTGCCAATCAGGTAAAATAAAACAGACATGCCTCTGATATTAACTGAAGCCTCGGAGTAAAACTGTAGGACAACAATCAATCCTGTTAGCGTTCTGAAGAAATATAATTTGAGGGCTTTGAGGATTCTCATAACAGTGATGAAGCATGATCTGGTGCTCGTTGGTCTTCGTGACCAGGACTCCGATCAGTGAAAGACTCTAAAAAAATCTGGAGCCGAGACAGGACCATCTTGGACTGACGTCAGCTCCAGACGGTCCTGAGGGCTGTCAGGCTGAGTGGGAGGGGGCTGACACTTCTGTGGGGTAGATCGGAGATGTGACACTCCTCTGGGATAGTAGGGGACCTGGGCTCCCTAGTCGGGGCCGTGGAGAGCTTTAATCATGCATGAGGGCCGAGTAATTACACTGGCAGGGTGGTGCTGGACCAACATCTCCAGTTACCATCTGTAAATAAGCCAAAAGGTCAGGAAACACCAGAATTCACACGGGGACCTGACGTGGCACATTGTCGGCACTGCAGCATTTACGCATGCCACATCTACCGATGGGGCTTTCTGCATACATACACAGGTGAAGGGAAAGAAGCCTGGAGCAGTAGGCTTGTGCATGCTGGTTATCCATAGAGTTTGTTCACATTGGAAGTACACTTGGAAGGACAGGATTGGCAGACGGTGCAATCAGAATCTGGACTGTGGGAGGATTACTGCCTGTTCTCTTCTCGCAAGGCTGACACATTCAAGGCCACCCTTTATGTGTAGCATGTTCAGCTCAGAGAAAACACCTTTTATGGATTATGCACCTGCAGAGAAACGTTTTGTGTCAACGCATCTTAGGCTCCGAGTGGGTTTCATGAGAGCACCATGGTAGGCTAGGACTATAATTTCTCTGTCCGATTCACACCTGCTTTAAAATTATTATGCATACACAACAAATTGGTCGTGACACTGCTTCGGAAAAAAAGAAGAAAAAAGAAAAAAAAGTGTGAGTCACGCAGAGAAACTGGCAGATTTGAAAAGCATTTAACAGCACTTAACCTAACCAAGCGGGGCCCAAGTGGAAGACTAGAGCTTTCAAGTGTGCACGACAGCCCAGGGATCCCAGCACTCTCCACAGCTTCGCAGGACTCATCTGCATGTAGCCTCACTGAAGGATTCAACTCCTACTCGGAATATCAAGCCCAAAATGAAAATCACTGACAGCCGTCTGTGAAGCACTCCCATCTGACAACACCTACCTCTGTACTGGGTAGAACATACAATAGAAACGGTGACACTTTCTTTTGTTTACTGTAATCCTAATACTAGTACGCCTGAAGCTGTGGCTGCGACTTCTACCATGTGCATAAGCTCATGATCATCATTGAGCTGTACTCAATCGCTGCACCCAATTCATCGGCAGCTTTCCTAGAATTGTGGACACAATGAATCATTTCATAAACCTTTTCATGAGAAAGACACTGAACTTTAGCACTAAGCAGACAATATGTGGATAGCCTCTCCGTGGCGCAAGCCCCAATAGAGCAGGACTCTTCCACGCCCCTTTGGCCTTCAGGGTTCTCTTAAAGGCTATGCGAGTGCTACACATTCCTCTGCACCCTGTAACCTCAACTGTATGTCCACACATTCACCTCTCTAAATGTCAGTCTGGTAACTGGACTCAAGAGAAGCTATTTCAGAAGTCACTAGGAAAACCAAAACACTTTGTATGCAGGCAAAAACCTGACCAAGACCTGACAAGAATTTCACAATTGGGAGTTTCAAATCAAACATCTTCGATCTTAAACATCTGTGCAACTGTGTGCGATTAATATTAACTGTGCTACTTACCATGCCTCATACAGCTTATTAATCAATAAAATCATTGACACTAAAGGGACTTTTCCATGTCATTGGGTTGACAACATTAACAAGGGATGTGGTATGACTAGATTTCCCAAAAGACTCCTTGTAATGACATACAAATCCCCCATGACATTTGCATTGCATTTGGTTTCTGGAATTAGACGCGGCATATGAAAATGACATATCCACAGCATCACTCAGTCCGTTTTTATTAGGGATGCCATTTAGTCCGGGGAGTTCTCAAAAAAGAGAGGAGTACACCCTGCCCTCTGCAACCTTATGTGCCTACTAGTGTTCGAGCCTCCACACTGCAAGCCTTAAGCACCGCTCATTAGTGAATCAATTATGCTCTAAGCAAAGAGGTGGTGAGGGACTCCGGGAGCCCAGCTGGCCTTGTGCCAGAGGATGGGCCAGCTTTAATCAAAAGAGCCCTGACTCCCATGTTCCTTTCACACCTCCACCACCCAAGATGGAACAATCCAATTAGGCATCCAGGAGTCATGGCTCATCCCTGGGGCTCGGGAAGTTTCCCAGGGTCCTGGTTAACAATGCCTCCATCAGTCCATTTACAACTCAGAGGCTAAATGTCAGTCTACATATTAGGAGACAAGTGAGATTATTATTTTTTTTTTAATGCAGACACAAACCAAACGTGTGAGCTGGACAACAAGTATCCTAACCTAGGGGTATCTGACTGCAGTAAAAATAAGACACTCCTTGAATCACATACAATTACCATGCCGGTATGCAGTAATGCTGCTCTTTGCATTCCAGTGTAATAACTTTCTGAGATTAACGGATGAGGCAAAATGTACATCTATTTAAAGGGCTACATGTTATAATATTCGGAGTGGAAAAAATACACACCAAAGAAAATTTAGTCTGAGTGCCTAATGGTCATTGTGTTGGGTCTATCCGCACTGACACTTCAAAATGGCAACGGGTTGAAAAGGGAAAAATCATACCAATGCTCGAGCAGATGTAAGCTTAAATACAATTATTACATTGATACATCAACAACATGGAGGAAACATAGACTTCCGATAAATCCTACAGCACTTGCACCCGTATGCAAATTCATGAAGGTACTTGTTGGATGCGAATGACTGCACAGCCATGGTAGCAGCGGGTCATTGGCGTTAATGCATTAAAAGGCCAATGCACAGCACGTTTAAATGCATTCAACATCACAACGCCAAGAAGGCTTTAAACTCTTATTGTATTCTGCCCCTCTTCGGCTGAAGAGCCCCTGGAATTCAGCCGCGCGGAGAGGTAGAGAGATGACATTGACCATGCGTGCTGTTCGTTTCGGAGAACGACGGATAAGGACACACGTTAAAGCTAACAAAACTGCACTAAGCCATCTTGTCCAAGTCTCCAACTAAAAATACAAACCATAGACTGGAGATAAGCAGTAACCATAAAATGTCAAAAAGGCTCGAAATGACAGTAAAATTCTTAACAGCAGGATGCTGGCTAGCTAGCCAGGATAGATAACTTTAACACTGAACCGACTATCGAGTCAGGCGCGTATTTCATGATGTAGCTAGTCAGACAGCTACCTAGCTAGCTAGCATCTTCTGTTAAGGAAATGAGAACAGGAGATGCAATACAAGCTAGTTAACTCGTTTCCACATAAAACATGATCCAAGCCAAACATTTTATGTCAGAACTAAACATATTTAAAAAGCAACACAGGGGTATCGCAAAGCGTCCTACACTACTGAGGATTGCACACTCGGTCAACTAATGATTTAGCTCGCTAGCCAGCATTGCCACTTAGCTAACACTGCGGTCAGCTAACTGGCTGGCTGGCTTCAAGTGTCACATACTGCTAGCTATTTTGAGGTTAGCCAGCATATAAAAAAACTGCATCTCATAAAAAGGCTCTCTGATAAAAAAAATATAACATGGAAAAGCTCACCTTTGACAAGCCTTTCGGTGGTGGACTGTTTGATCTGTTCTTTTTTTTCAGACATCCTGAAATTTTCTCTGGTTCGAAAAATGTATTCCTCCGTGTAGCTAGCTAGCGATAGCTAGTTAAATCAGCTAGCAACCTCTGCTAGCTACGTTTTGCTATTACCAATGTGGCTAATATTCGTTGCCAGACACAGGACAACCCAAAATGGGATGCGATGTCTATATTGCATTTAACAGTTTAACTCTGAAAGGGGAGGGGAAAGGGGAGCCGGCTTTAACCCTAAAATTGTATTTTCCTTCCGTATCTGTCCTTCGTTTGCTAGTTGCCCAGCTGCTGTCAATTTTCAGTCAGTGATGAATCAACGAAGCAAGGAAATAACGTTACAAGAAAAATCTCCTTGCAAAATGTTTAGAGAGAAGTCTAATTTCCCAAAACCGAAGCTACTACTTATACGACACAAAGCACTCATCTGTGGTTCTAATCTATTTTTTGCTACAGTTAAATGCCTCTTTGTTTTGTTTTTTATCTCTCTCTGTCTTCCAGTTTGGACGTGACCCGTTGAATCGTCCAGACTCTCCCCTCTTCTCTCGGATTAAATTCTAATCCACGAACAAGCGGATTTCCTAGAACATGTCGGATCTTGGTGACCGCAGTGTTTCATGGGTAATGAAGTTTCGCAATTTTATCATTAACCTAGCTAATGTCATTCGAGATAACACATCGTTACAATACCGCTTTATGAATTATAAATGTATCGTATATATATTTATTTTCAAAACACTTGACCAGAAAACATTGTTGTAATTCCGTGAAAACATTGCTTTATCGCCATCATGTAAAAGCAAGATACATACGCGATTTGAAACAAATCCCACTAGTGCCGCTCTGTGGCCAAATTGAGAAGGAACCAATAAAGGTATTATACGTGTCCAAAGAGGCCAATTTACATAAATAATAATAAATGTTTTAAAGAAAAATATTTTCTTAATTGCAAAAGATTGGATATGTGGTCTAGTGGTTGAGAATGTCCAGGGGGATCCAGACGTTAGCTACACCGCGCACAACAGGTTTAGTGAGAACAGCATTTTCATGAAATTAGAAACACTTATTAGATATGTATGGCTCTATATTGTTTAAAAACAATACAAACCAGTGGTTGAAGTAGGAGTGGATTTACTTTGAAAACTCATTATATTTACTTTCAAAATCTGTATTTTATGGAAGATTGGTTGAATATTGAAGCGATCACATATGAAGCAAATCATTTCAGTCTATAAAAGATTAATATAATGTAAAGAGTGTTAAATAAATGTACCTTAACTGCTCCATTTTCCTCCTCACAGAGATTGGATAACACGCTAACCAAGGAACAGCCCATTGGGCAGACCAATTAGTCATATTTACATGCATAGAATTGTATAATGATAGGTACTAGTGTCACAATTTTATAATCAAAAGATTTAGTCTCTCTGGGTGTATTGCATATATTTTCTAAAGAATGGAGATTGGTTGGAATATGCAGTGTCAGTCGGGATTCAATACTAATTTAACAAATCTGACAAATCTGACAAATGCCAGTCTGATGAACAGATTGTGACCAAAACCTTAGACATAAGCCAAAATGCTCAACAATTTCCTCTCTTACCTGAAACAAGACTTTTTCTTGATCAACCCTGAAGAGATGTAAACTTGGACTTTGGTCTGAAGGTATAGGGGATTTTATCTGCATGTTCGTTCACCTGTTTTTTTTATTTTTATTTTTATACATGAACTGCTAGTCACAACTGCTAGTCACAACCGATCCTCTGGCAGTTGACACCAGTGTCTGTATGTCCTTGCCTACATTTACATGTATTGTCTAATGTCAGTGTAACAATGCCTTACTGTGTGAACGGGTTGATGGTGGTGACTCATTACCAATTTGTCTAGTTGATAATGATTATCATTGTGGTCCATCGATTTGTATTTCTTCCACAGGAGGGCGTTTTGCTCTTAGTGCAAGGAGTGAACTGAACTCAGTCTTCTTGTGTTCTCACTAGGGAATTGAAGTTGTCTTCCACATTTTCACTCCACATTTGCAGTGAGGATAACCCCTACCATCAGTTCATGTGACATTCTAGTTGTTAATAACAGTCCTTCAATGCCTTGATCAGACTTGAGGCAATGAGTTCACATCTGTACTTCAAATAGCCTTGTACACCAACATGTATTTCTTGCAGGGGAGCACTTACAGCAGAGAGGACGAGAGGAAGAAAATAGAACATAAATAGAATGCCACCTTTTCTGCAACCTTGTTACCAACTTCTCGGTTTCATTAAAAATATTATTAATATTCTATAGCCTAGTACCTTGGCCTTACAGAACAATACGCTTAATGACAGAATGGACAGAATGCAATGTCCCAATATTTGTGGACAATATCCACAATTTTCTTGACCATACTTTGAGGAATTTCATCATTCTCGTGGCAAAATAGCTCACAGTGCTAATACCAGTGCCATAAACATTTTCAGATGATTTAATAGTTGTGACCTAACTCCTCTTCGTCACACGCAAAATTCTATGAAATAAACAAAGGTCAAACAGTGACAGACGTAGCTTCATTAAGAGACGTCAGTGCTTCGTCACTTGATTGATCAAAATGTCCCAACGTGCATTATTTTCCCCGAATAAATAACTGATATGCCAGGGATGATTGACTAGGCTGTGATATGAAAATAAATCCCATCAGAGCAGATAGTAACAAAGTTGTATAATAATAATAATAATAATAATAATAATAATAAGGGATTTAATCTTAAATTGGCACATGTGCACACTGCTCCAAAGCCACAGGAAGTTTCAAAAAACAATTCGTAGACGTTGTGGTGGTCTCAGTTCAGCAGAAGGGTCCATCATCACCGTGGTCGCACTTGTTCTTTCATTCATCCATTGGACCACGTTTTTGAGAGGACGGTGATGAGTAGACTGGCGGGGTGTTCCATCGCACCACACCGTTCTTTGCAGGAATAGAAGACTACACTGCGTTCCTTAGCGAATCTTGCCTTTTCTTGCCCCACGACTAGTTACAGCAGAATGTTCACCACGCCGAGTACAGGGCTCGTCTTTGACTACAGAGAAGATGGAGGTGAAGTTAGGAACGGCACCAAAGAACCTTTAACTACCTTTACGGAGAAGCCCTCACGAAATGATTCATGTGGGGAGCAGATGTTTGACCTGAGCCTAGTGGAGACAGTCGTTATTGGGATTACTCTGTCTATCATCACTGCAGTAACTGTCATGGGGAACACACTGGTAGTTATAGCGGTATGTGTGGTCAAAAAACTTCGTCAGCCCTCCAACTACCTGCTTGTGTCTTTGGCTGTTGCAGACCTTTCTGTAGCGCTGGTCGTAATGCCTTTTGTTATCGTAACCGACCTGACTGGAGGTATTTGGCTGTTTGGAGAGGTTTTCTGCAACATCTTCATCAGCATGGATGTTATGTGTTGCACAGCATCAATAATGACATTATGTGTCATCAGCGTAGACAGGTAAGGTTTTCACCTGCAATTCAAACCACACGATTACTGAAAAAAAAAATATATATATATATATATATATATAGTTATAGTTTTAAATGCTGTGTGTTTTATTATTTGTAGTTATTTTAATTATCCATTGTAATGTCAGTTTTAAAAGTGCAAGGGTGTTGCTTCAAAAGTGCTCCTTTCTGCTATGACTAAGAATTCAAATCCAGTTCTAGACTTTGTCAAAGATGAATCTGCCATGCAATTTCCTCATGAACACAGGAGTGGTTCAATTTGGCAACAAAATCTTGAATGCTGTGGAGAGCCTTCTTGACCTTTGGTTACAGTACAGACTGACTTTGCCTGAATTGACAGAGCAGTGGTCGCTAGTAGGGGGGGGGGGGGGGGGGGGGGGGGGGGGGGGGTTATCTGAGGTGCATGAATCACTGTCAGGCCCTGCGTCCATTGCCCCATGGGGAGCGGAGGGAAAGCACAAATAAATGTGTGAAAAAAAACCCGTTGAGGATTTGGGGAAGCTAGAATTTACAATTACTTTTATATCTTTTTTTGATGGACGTGGAATGAGGGATGACTTGGATAAGGCTGTGAGGGTTCCTACTGATGCCGATCCAACCTATTTTATTTGGTGCCACAGATTTGCACCCGGTGTCCTGCTGTAAAACGGAGGGATGGAATGCCAGGATTCTGTGTGATACTGAGCCATAGATCAGATTCCATTTTGGGAGTGATGGGTCCATGTTTCTCCTCATCAAAGACTGTGTTATTGAGGTTCGCCTCAGGGTGACTAAACACGACTTAGATTAGACCATCAGACTGGGATCCCACTGGCTGCTGGTATCATTTCTGGTATCAGATTTGTTATAAAAACTTGAATAACCACCGATGTAAAGTGACCTGACATGGTAGTCCTCTACGAAACAGTATTTAGTGTGGCTCATGTACCTGCATGTGCAAACATAAAATTACATTTAAACATAAAATTCAGAAATGTCTGAACTCAATGAAATAATTAAATATAACAAAGTGTAATCAAATCAAATCAAATAGTTAATAAAATCATGTATTGTACAGTACTATTTTTTGTATTGGTGGGGTAGGGTTTGTTTGTAAACAGCTGTATAGGCAAGTCCGTACCTCTGTCATGAACTGTATAGGAAATACTGCATATGCAGAGCAGGGCAACATAATTTCCATGACTGCATTGTAACAAAAGCCAGACATCCTCAGCATAAATGAATCAATGAATGTCTTTTTGAAATGTGGGTCAACCCTCAATGCCATCATGCAGAGCCAAGCAATTTGCCCACGGGATTTGGGCTCCAAATATCAGGAACAGGACTTTGCACCTCTTTTATGTTGAACTCCATAGTTTCAGTTAAAGATGTTCTATTTCAAACCATTCACAACAAAACAACTGTTATATTGCAGCATCCTACGATGTGATACATTAAACTGTAAATCTTTTAAGTGAAGCGCATGAATAATTCAGGGGTCTTGAAATGAGCAAGTGCATCCCTTTTGAAAGAGGCTCCCTAGCTGCATCAAAACAGCTGGTACTGGACCAAAGGGACTTTGGGTATAGGTTGGACGATCAGTGTGTCTATGATCAAATAAAGCATCAGAAGAGAGAACCAGTGATTAATCTGATGCATGGTGTAGCAAGTAAACAAATAATCTTTATCTTTACTAGAATCCCTGTTGGCCTGTGGCGTTTTCCAGACAGTTTGTTTAAAGATCATACACATGTCATACACAATGGATGTTGAGTATGACCCTGCCACAATGTCTTCCTGTGATCTTTTGCTAGACTAGTCCCCTGGGCTCAAGTATTGCAGGCATAATAAGGTGTCTGTCACACATAAAGAGCATAACAGAACACATTTTGGTCTTGGCCTTTACAAAATTGCCTCTGAGCACATGTATTGTTACCATCAAACATGATCATTCATGTGAAGCTTTAACATTTTTTTTTTAATTTAACATATGTTTTGGTTAAAACAAATTACCATAAAGATCTTAACATTAGCCTTTTTCAGTACTTGCACCTGTACATTCGATATGCCAACCTGGATCTGTAACAGCAAAATATGGTAATGTATTGAGACCAGAGGGATTTCATTAGTCAGCCTGATGAAAGCAGCAGAGACCTTCCTAATAAAGCCAACTGGATCTGAAACAGTGGCTGTAATAAGTATTTAAATCAATACAATTTCCTATATTTGTGTTGGGAGGACTTTATGCCCTGATGTTTTTTGTTTTCTAAAAGCATGGCTCAGTCAGTCTCCGTTTTGGCTTAAGACAAGGCCTTGGTCAAGATATGAAGAATCATTTTAAGAATAAATACTAAGGCTTTAAGATTAGTATGTTCTGTTTTGTGCCACATACAGCTCAAGAAATGTTCTGTCAAGACAGACGTCCCTTTCCACCAAGCATCATGTTTAGCTGATCCCTTGTCAGTAACCATCCGATATTATTTCACACATCAGGAAATATTCAGTATAAATAGGTTAGATGTAATTCTTACTTCAGGGGTCCAGTCTAAAGGGCCTCGTAAGTCAAACAAATGTATGAAGTGTTTAGAGGTATAACTGTCTGAGTTTCAAAGCATGCTCATTCAGATGGCTTACCACACTGGCTGCACTCCAGGAACAGGAATCTTTGACAGTGTTCCCCAATATGATTCATAACACCAGAATCACAAATCAAGCAAGAATTACAATGCTGAAAGAAGTTTTTCTTTCACATCTTTTTGTCAGATGTTTCAGATTTGTTTTGTCAAGTCAAGAAAAAGTGTATGGAAAGTTATTATACTTTTTTGACTGTTAAAATGCAAATGTCCAGGTTTAGTGTTATGTAGCCTGGCACATATTGCAGTAAAACTTCCCTGAAGGGGACGTCAATTTCTTAGAATATAAAGTAAATCCTCTACAATAGCCTACAATAAAGACAGTGTGACAAAACAGCCTAGGGTAAATATAAATAGTCAAGGGTATTGTATAAAGGGTTCTTTTGCAGGGTAGCCTTTAAAAAAATAGCTAAAACTGGTCCTTTATGGCTGTTGTGGTATGGTGTGAGGTTTATGTGAGCAGGCAGAAGTAAAAAATATTTTTCACAGACACACAGCCTTGTACAAAGTGTACAAATATAAACATATTTGATGCCCTATTGCACCACTCTAAAGTACAGTTGTACTGAGAAGTGTGTTGAGAAGTGAGGACATTTCAATGGTGTCTTATTTATTATTATTAATAATAATAATAATAATAATAATAATAATAATAATAATAATAATGTCTGCTGGCAGTTTGCTTCTTTTTTTCCATTTTGTGCTTATGCCTTGTGTCCTTTTCCTCACTCCCACCGTGTACTGTTTACCTATGGTCATTATAGTCAGGTTACACTGAACTGGAGCTTAGAGGTTTTGTACAGGTTTGTTACATAGGAATTGCACTGAGCAAAGGTGTAAGGTGAGCAAAGGTGCAAATGTAATAGTTGGAATTGGTTTGATAAGCATGATTGCTCTTGGTCTTAATTGGTTCAGTTGGAATAGCTTGTCATTGTGCTGTATATTCGGATGATAATTGTTAGTAACTCGCTAGTGTCGTATGTAATGGTGTAAGTTTTCTTTCTAAATTTGATTTCTATTTTTGGAAGCTGTTCAAATTGAATCTTCATGCAGTGGCTTGAAACACAACAGAAGCTGCACGAATGACTAAGACACTCAGCTTCAGGTCAAATTCAGGTGTTACCAAATTTCCCCCTGCTCTCTCCAAATGGCACATTTAAATTGTAAGCGTACCCTAAACATGTAAACTAAAGCTTTAAATTAAATGATTTGACTGAACCGTGTTTAAACACATCAATGCTGGTGTTAATGCTGAAAAAATTCACATTTTTATAAAATTGTATAAAAAGAAAGTATTGCCATTCCATGGGGTACCATCCGGAAGCGTACACATGACACTACTTGACATCGACTATGACATCAAATACCTTTTATGTCATGCGCAAAACAGCAATGGGCCTAACCACAGAAAGCAGAAGAACACAATTGTATGCCATGGCTGCTCTTCCAATTGAGTCTTGAATGACAGTGAATGAGATTAAAGTGTAATTAAAAGACATAATTGGCTACAAGTAGCCAAAGAGATTAACCAAAAAGTATGTTTCCAAATTGTTCTATTCATTGCTCTATAACCTGTTCTTAAAATCAATTTAAATGTATGTAGTGATGGTCTCCTCACAAATTAAAGTCTATAGTTCCACATGTGATTCGACTTGAGATGTGAAATGAGCATGCTGACCTGTATGGTAGCACACACAGTGGATTATGAGCAAGAGATCAGATTGTTACTGTATGTATACCCTCGCCTCTGGACTCTTATTGTTCTCTCTTCTCACCTGTTGTCCCTGTGCTGTCAGTTTGTGTCATGGCGGATGTGTTCAGGTAGTCACGTGAGGCCCCTCACATGTCATCTGCTGGATTCGTGCTGAATGCTCAGTCACAGCACACTGGAGGGAGTGACAAAATCTTAAAATGGCATCTGTGAATTAAGATGTCCATAATGTCCCCACTTTCTACATCTGTATCTTACAGTACAGGAACAGTGAACTATATCTGTCTACATTCTATGGCAATTTCATGATTCATTCCAATACATTAATTCGAACAAAATCGTTACTTTTTGGTAGCCTACTCTATGTATCATTCCTCTATGAAGACTATTTAATTGCGTGCATTTACATTTTGCTTGTCTGTATTATAAATGATACAGGACAGCTTAGACTTTGAGCCAAAATCCAAGCACCGACTGAGACAGACACACTTACTTTGTTCTCCTTTCAGTATCTGCTGATAGAGATTTTGTAACCTGTCACTATTTCCTGCTGTTACAGGAACTATTAAGTTTTCTCAGCAAATATATACAGTCTGGGAACTGCATGCAACAGCAATCTGTGTAGATACTAAACTAATATATATAGATGTCAGTTACGCGAAAGATATGTCCCCACAACTACAATGAATAGCTTCTCAAAGTGCTTAATCAGCAGTTTCTAGATGAAGTCTGTACTTCCTGCTGTGTATGCAGGACTTGTATTTGGTTGTAATCCATACACTTGGCAAACTATGCACAGGTGTTGGGTTTTTAATGTGTTACCCGCTATGCGATTTTATAATCGATAATATAATAATCCTGCACTGGATTTTAACCCATAGTTATGCTACAATCCCTGGTTTTCTAACTAGCACAAAATAGTTTTGGGGAATTAGATTTTTTCACTGCAGAGTTCTGTATTTGTTGGGCACTTATTGACAGAGATATATGAAATTCCAGTAACCTATGATTTTTTGTTTTTGCATTTGTATTCGAGCTAGCTGCGCTCATTGTAATAGCAGACGCAGAACGCAGTAGGCCAGTGACAGTTAGGGTGACCTGTGTAAAATCCCATCTGTTTCCACAACACTTTTCAAACCAAACTGATACTTATACTTACTCATACTTATTTTCTGCATCAAATATAAATAAAGTCATAAATGTTATAAAATGCAGTTTTCTGGATTTTTTTGTTGATATTCTGTTTCTCACTGTTAAAATACACCTACCATTACAATTATAGATCACACATTTCTTTGCAAGTGGCCAAACTTGCGAAATCGGCAGGGGTTCAAATACTTATTTTCCCCACTGTATATTACGTAGAAGCTTTCGTAATTTATATGAGGGACATCTTAGGAATGATGATTTACAGGTACAAGTAACAGCTGTATTCATGTCAAGTAACAGCTGTATTCATGTCAGGAAGCTCAAAATTCTTGGGTCTGGCAAATCTGAGGATTAATGCTTAATTTGAAGAGATCAATTTACACGTAGACCGTTTTTTAGTGTTTTTTAGGTAGTGTGTTTCAAGCTATTTCATTTCATTTCAACTACAAGAATCAAGATGCACAGCTGGTACAATGCATTGTTTAATCCTGCATGGATGACAGTCTATTTTTCTGTTACTTCTTTAACCTTTGCTCTCTGTAAGGTACCTGGGCATCACACGGCCTCTGACCTACCCTGCCAGGCAGAATGGGCAGCTGATGGCCAAGATGATCGTGGGCGTGTGGCTGGCATCGGCCTCCATCACTCTGCCCCCGTTCTGCGGCTGGGCCCAGAACATCAACGCGGCCGGCGTGTGTCTGATCAGCCAGGACGTGGGCTACACGCTCTACTCCACGGCTGTGGCCTTCTACATCCCCATGGCCGTCATGCTCATCATGTACTACAAGATCTTCAGGGCGGCCCGCAAAAGTGGAGCCAAGCACCGCTTCACCGCCCTGCCCCCCCGCCCTTGGCATGAGCCCCCACTGGACTGCGGCGTGGCGTCTGGAGAGGGGTTTAGTCTGCAGGGCCTGCGGCTGGCCCCCGCGCCGAGGCCGCCGGGGGAGGAGTGGTCGGCGATAGCGCGCCTGCTGCACCACGAGCGGCGCAGCGCCTCCATCTTTCGGCGCGAGCAGAAGGCGGCCACCACGCTGGGGGTGATCGTGGGCGTCTTCTCCGTGTGCTGGCTGCCCTTCTTTGTGTTCACCACAGTGCGGCCGTTTGTCTGCGGCGTGCTGTGCAGCTGCGGCCCCACCTGGCTGGAGCGCACGCTCCTCTGGCTCGGCTACGCCAACTCGCTCATGAACCCCTTCATCTACGCCTTCTTCAACCGTGACTTGCGCTCCACCTACCGCGACCTGCTCCGCTGCCGCTACCGCAACATCAACCGCCGCCTCTCCGCCATGGGAGTGCACGAGGCCCTCAAGGTGTGAGGGAGGGCGTGGCAGGCGGCGCTGCCGGTGGGTGTGTGGGGCTGGAGCGGTCTTGCCAGGCTGTCTGTCTGTGTGATGGCAGCCAACATTGGCAGTGCACTCCCCTAGTGTCTGGAGTCAAAGAGTAGACAGTTGTTGCTTTGGCTCCCCGTGCGAGAGCTTGGCGTGAATTTAACTTTACTGTGGTGCTCCAAGAATTCCCAGGATCCATTACTGAACGGCAACTGCACTGAAGGAAAAACCCCCTGAATCTCTCTCTCGTTCCCAATCGCGTTCTCTCTCTCGCCTCGTGCGTTCACTGTCTCAGAAGAAAGTCTTATTTTGAAACATGAATATTTATACTCTGAAATTCTCTTTGATGAACATCCAAAGCTAAAGAGTGTATTTCCCTGCCAAGCTGGAAAGCTGAAAATGAGGACAGAGATTCTTTAAGGATGCTCTATGCTAAACAGGTCAAAGGTGATATTTATGTATGTACATCCTGTTTTAATCTATAAATACAGTGTTTTATGTTTGGTCATATAGGTTAGTGATTGTCAATATATATGATCAACATGTTTGGGAACATAACCTGGTGTAGTCTGTAAATTGTTTCATCTTGAGTATCAGTGGTGCTGTTTCCGTAAATATTCAGTGAATTTGCATGAATGTTTTATACAGACTGGCAAAATTACCCATGCTGGAAGATGCTGTAAATTACTGTAAAATACTTTTACGTCCTGATAGCTATCACTAAAAAGATGAACCCATATCTCCAGGAGTCTGCTAAGCATTATAATCAGCAGCCAAAAAAAACAACAATGGGTGTCTATGGCAACCAATTGAGAAAACTCCAAAGTGGCGGGCATCTATGCCTGTCAATAAAGTTAGATGTGCAGACCAAGGTAGGAGGTTGACTCCCATGGTAGTTAAACCTGGCAGAACTTAACAAGACCCTGCTGACATAGCCTATAATAGTTTTAAGGTCAGGCTTTGTAATAATTGCTGTGATAGTAATATAGACCTCCCTTGATATTGCATCATACTTATCACTATCACTTCAACTACTGTACAACATTAATGTTATATTAGTACTGTGCTGTGTGATATTGTTTCAACAGGACATGAGAAAATGCCTGAAAATAAGTTTTAGAGCATCCTATTCCATTGATGGGATTTTGTTGTGACAATGCAAGTTCAAGTTTCAAGTTTATTGTCATGTTCTCATAAAAAGGCATTTATCAGTAATGAAATTCCTTTTGCTCAAGTGTCTGCTCAACTTAAAGGAATAAATTAGGTACAAGAATGTAAACGTTAGAAAGAAAATACGAAAGACAGGATGAAGAAGATATAAATTAAATGAAAGTGGCAAGTGCAAGTGCAAGAGTTTGTCGATGTTAAATGTGAGGGGGCGTAGGGCAGTTCAGCAGCCGGATGGCATGAGGGTAGAAACGGTCTTTGAATCTGTCGGTACGGGTCCGTATGCTTTTGTACCGTCTGCTGTCTTGATTTCAAAGTGAAGACACATCTGTCTGGATGCAAGTAGATGATACAGTGATAGGAATGCTACTGCTTAGCCCTTTTCTCCAGTGAGGTTTGTATTTGACTAAATTGAAGTCATCAATCCCCCTTATCTCTTGCTGTGTCTGATGTCCTGTGTTGCACAGTATCCTCTCTTGCTTCGAATGGATTCTAGGATTAGATGTGAGGTGATATCTATCAGACAGTGTAAATTGTGTTGTAAATCTGTAGTGGTGATGTATGTTTATTTGTATATTTTTAAATAAACCACAATATTCATGAATATACTATTCATTTTGTGGGATATTCATCAGCATATTTCCACAGAAGTGTAATGTCTTAGTTCTGTGTCAAGAGGATATGAGTGAATACATTAACACCAATAATTTGTTTACTGTGTCTCTGTCTAACTGATACTTCCTACCCATGTGATTCATGTTGAAACATGATAGTGGATACATCCTCATGGTTAAATACTGCTGGAGTGTGTGTGTGTGTGTGTGTGTGTGTGTGTGTGTGTGTGTTTGTGTGTGTGTGTGGTTAAATACTGTTATATTGAGTCATTATATAATATGCCAGAAATATAACATAATTATCCAGATTCTCAAGAAAGTCTTGATGTTCTCCATGTCAGCTCAAAATAGTATATACATTTCCGTTTCATTACCGTAGTTATGTCCATCAAAGCTGTTTGCGTAAAACTGAACTAAAAATAGATTTCTTTCATCTAATTTCATGGCAGAGACCAGTAGCTGTAGAAGCAGTTTGGTGGGAAAGAAAGAAACCACTGGGGTTACGTAAGGGCTATCTTAACGCTGTCATTGTGAGTAATCTTTCTCCTCTTTGCTGTTGTCTCAGAGCGAGCCCGGGGGACGGCCAGTGTCAACACCTCCTCTCAACCTCCTCACACACTTAATCGGTCGTAAAACACCAAACCCCTTTTAAATAGAGAGATTCAAGACTATTCTCTCTCTTTTGAGTTATTTAAATGCTTATTTACCTGCTGTGCTGCTGGAAAAGTGGGCCGCACCAAAGAATAATGAAAGGCAAAGAAGCAGGAGTATGTAAATATGGCCATTTGATGAAATACATCTTTGACCTGTTCTAAAAGATTGCTGTTACATTGAGGTACATTTTCACTTGCATCACATGGAAAATGGTTGTTAAAAGTTGGTGAAAAGGAAAGGAAACAGCAGGGTTTCACTTCTTATAACCCACAGTTTTGTTTGTGATGTATTTTTTGGTGAAATGACTCTGTGTCACCTTTGAACTGCCATGAGCACATCACCTCAATTAGGAATGGAGAGAGAAATCCACAAAATCAGTCCGCTGACCTTCGAGTTGACCTCTGTACAGCACAGAGGAACAATGCATGGTGCTCAGAATGGGGTCTGCTCTCTCCGTAATGGGCTTGTCTTCGTGGCCTCATGACGGATCCACTCGTTCCTCTCGCTCATTTGTGCATTCATCACATTCCCATTTCACAATCCAGACAGAGGCAGTTGGTAATGGAGGTCCCCTAAGTAGACCCTGATAAACACTCCTGCTCCACTGCAGCAGCCTTTCCGCGCGCGCACACACACACACACACACACACACACACACACACACACACACACACACACACACACACACACACACACACACACACACACACACACACACACACACACACACACACACACACACACACACACACACACACACACACACACACACACACACACACACACACACAGAGACACACAGACACAGACACAGACACACACACACACACACACACACACACACACACACACACACACACACACACACACACACACACACACACACACACACACACACACACACACACACAGAGAGAGACAGACACACTCTCACACACACACACACACACACACACACACACACACACACACACACACACACACACACACAGACACACACACACACACACACACACACAGAGACACACAGACACAGACACAGACACACACACACACACACACACACACACACACACACACACACACACACACACACACACACACACACACACACACACAGAGAGACAGACACACTCTCACACACACACACACACACACACACACACACACACACACACACACACACACACACACACACACACAGAGACACACAGACACAGACACAGACACACACACAGAGACACACAGACACACACACACACACACACACACACACACACACACACACACACACACACACACACAGAGAGAGACAGACACACTCTCACACACACACACACACACACACACACACACACACACACAGACACACACACACACACACACACACAGACACACACACACACACACACACACACACACAGAGACACACACACACACACACACACACACACACACACACACACACACACACACACACACACACACACACACACACACACAGAGACACACACACACACACACACACACACACACACAGAGAGAGAGACACAGACACACTCACACACACACACACACACACACACACACAGACACACACACACACACACACACACACAGACTGATAAAAATAGATGTCGTCAGTGTTGTGTAAATGACAGTGTAAAATCTGGATAAATGAAGAACTGTGTTCACCTCCAAAGACTGATCCTTATGTAATGTTGCACATGACTTTTGTCAGGAGGAGGTCTTTTGCCCCCTCGGTTACATTAGCACAGACTGCACAGATGACTTATACAAAATTCATAGGCTCTGATGCACACTCAAGAGGTGCCTTGTAGTCAACTGACAAAAAACCCAAACTGACACCAGCCCTGCACCTAAATGTGAAAGACTGTTGCCACTTTCGATAAATGTCAGCCACCCAGACCGACATTCCTAACACCTGTCTAAACTTTTAACAGCCTGTGACTTGCTGTGTGCGATTTTGTAATCAATCACAGCTATTTGAATCGAGCTGCCTGTGTCATTCCTGTACATTCATTTCTGACTTAACCCCACTGTCACTGTACACCTTCAGCGACTGAACGCTTCTTGATGTCTTGCCATCTGCTTTCACTTCTGCCAGCCTCATTGTGTCGCAGCGCTTTCACTGTTGTCTGAGGGCCCCCTACGTGTTTAGCATTACAGAGGAGACGTGTGCGGCCGCGAGTTACTGTGGAGCTCGTGAGTAAAGCTCTCAACATGGCGATTGACATGATTCCACTCTATGCTCTCAACATGGCGATGGACATGAATCCACCCTATGTGATTCATCAGGGCTGTTTTTCTAGGTCACTGGTCATGAATTACCCTAAGCACCTAAGGATGGAAAGATGAAATGCAAACAGGGTGCTTATGTACACAGTATTTACACAGGGCACTTGTGTACACACAGGGTACTTACGTTTGTACACAGTATTTACACAAGTTGTACTGCGTGGTAAATTCCTTTTGGTTTGCATATACTGTGCTCTCCTCACATCACCTTTAGAAGTGGCTGGGACAAACTAGTACATTTTATACTGTATATTTTATAATAAACCTCAGTAACAAGTCCCAGAATATTAGAATTAGAATGAACTACTGAGAACCACATACCACTCTAGGGCTGACGATCATCAATAAAAATGAGAGTAGATTTAAAGCTTGCAGAGAGGGTGGAGTGAAAATTAGGGGTTGTTGGCACAAGAGGGCTCATATAAGAACTCTATTAAACAATGAATGATGCCTTGATCAAGCCTTTTGAACTGTCTGCGGTTTTTCCCCGTAGAGCAATCTTTTATCTTTGAAGTAATGTTCTTTATATTCAGATACAGACCTGGGCTGCAGCAACCCAGCAGCGCATGTCTCAAACAACATGGCAAATATTTATTAGTCTATGCTGATATGACTCTACGAGAACTATAGATATTGGCAATGAGATACACAAAGATAACTGTTGTTTAGTAGAGATTGGCAGATAGCTAAGTAAGGGGTGTGGGGACCTGAAGAACTGCTTTTGTAATGCTAACACTATGCTATGCTAACACTATGCTATGCTCCCTGTCCCATTTGAGTGCTGTGACCGGATGACCATTTTTGGCATTAAAGCAGTTATGAAGTGAAACAGCAAACTTAGTCTACAACAGTGAATGACTTAGGCACCAGAGGAAATTACCTTGCCTGTGGCACAGAGCAGCCGGAGATGCAATTACTGTGCAGCAGGTGCTGGACTTCATGATTCAGAGGTGAGAGAGCATGTTGAGATGTTGAGGCTGGGATTGTGTAGGAGTGGGGAAAGAATGGCCCCTGAGTAGGTGGCTGAAATTGCAACTGTGTGAATGTTCTTATGAAGTACAATGGCTTATTTAGATCAGGTGGACATATGAATACAGAGGAACAAGAAGCAGCTAATGAGGAAGTTTGCCATACACGTCTGCATTGATTTGGAGCCTAGAGGACCTCACTACCCATGCCATGTTTTATTCATGCGCACACTGTGTGGGTTACTTAATAGATGAGAGATGAATGGTGAGCAGTGTAGGACTTTTGTTTGTGGGTGATTTATGTTTAAGTTAAGTTTGCCATGCAAAATTGCGGTGTAATTAAGCTTTATACCCCGCTACGCTATTTAAAAATATGTCCGGCTGTTATTGACAATAATGTACGAGTCTGTACAAAATCAAACACAGCACTTTAGCTGACAGTCACGTGGGTTCCTCTTTTCTGAAGTGTATAACACTTGCTTTGGTGATTTTGAATACCTCAAGTTTAAGAACGGAATGACCTAGTAAAACCTTTATTTGTCTGCAAAGTTGGCTAACTTTGCTCCAGAGTACATTTGATGAATAAGCTGCTTACCAACAGCCTCTGAAATCTGGAGGAAGCGGTACATGCCCACACCATATCAGCGTTCACAGGGGATAAACAGATGTTAATGAATCCAATCGAAAGACTATTACGTTTTTTTAGCTCATGATTGCAAAGTGCTGGTGAATTAATTATGAAAGATCTGGCGGGTGTTACCATAAATGTATGAGTTGCAACAGCTTGAAAAAGACAAAAAACCTCCAAACACTATGTCTCAGCATGTGTCTTCTCAATATTACTGTAATACGGACTAGGAGAAGGTCAGATACTCAGTGACACACAGTCAAATGTCTAAGCACATACTGAGCACAAAGAGTGAGGCACTGGCAGCAATCCAGCTTGATAGCTTTCATCCATGACTGCTTTTTTCCCGCGCTCAGCAGGCTACTGTAAGTCCCATTCACGGAAAACCCCAAAGTGGCATCATTTCTCAGCAAAAGGTAGGTCAGACGAAAGTGTGTGTGTGTGTGTGTGTGTGTGTGTGTGTGTGTGTGTGTGTCTGTGTGTGTGTGCGTGTTTGGATGCGTTTGTGTGTGTTCGTATGTGTATATGTGCGTGTGTGTGTGTGTGTGTGCTGAGATGGAAACTGTACGAATGACAGACATTCTCATTGAGTCTGACAACACTGTCAGGCTGGGTGCCACAGGGCGAGTATGATGGAGGAGAAGGGATGCGGATCCCAGGGGCTGCGTGTCCAATTCAATATTAATGGCCATTTTAATGACAGTTCAGTTTATAAAAATGGTGCAAAGCAGTCACTCCAGGTTTAAATGAAAGAAGGAGTGTTTCATAATTTTGTCTTTGACAGCAGCCTTTTCCGATGAGAAAATATCATTCCATGCACCAAGACCTGTCAAACTGGGACCTGTAAGTTACTGATGGACCTCTGCTTTGACATGCTGTTCCAAACACTACAAGGTGCCTCCATCTCATATAACCTTATCATCTCTGTTCATGACATAGACAGAGCTGAGCAAAAGGGCATTTACTTGCTTTGGACACAGCTGTGATGGACAACATATTATCATTCTAATACAATAAAAAGGTTCCCTTTAGGCATTAATGGAATGAAAATAATAATAATCATTTAAAAAATGCAGAATGCTTTCAGAATAGGGGACACTGGATTCCTTCAGATACCTGTGAAATCAGATCACAGTACCGTACAGCCACCAGTGAAGGCTTAAACAAGATTATGTACTTCTTCTATGTAACATACACACTACTGCCCTCTTGTGTTCATGCACACACATGACATTTCTAAGATGAATTGACTTGGTTTTCTCAAGATACCCCTATTAATTGCTCAGAACAACTTATTCAAAATCACAATCACAAATCATGCAAGTATGCATGACAATCACAATCACAAAACATGTGATCAGGTATGTGGAGGTGTTGATATTATAAACATAGACATTAACATAATATGTACAGTATAGCAACCCTTACAGTATGAATAGCACCATTGTTAATTAATAATACATAATTAGTGGCATTATTGACAACACGTTCACATAGTCATTAGCTGAAATAAACCAATGACTAAATCACAAATACAGATTCCGACTTAAAGCTTTGCTTGATTTCACTGTTTTAGCATTATAAGCATCTCACACAAGAGTGGCGCTCTGAACAATACTTAACTACTACAAGTCGTCATGTGTACCATGGTCCATTGTAAAAGCTCATGTGTCCTCATGCCTCTGCTAGGCTCATGTGCTGGGGGATGAGTGCCTTTCTGGTGCTATCCCGCACACTCTTCAGAAGAGTCATAGGGCTGGAACCTCCAGTGCCGCGGTCACCGAGGGCCATGCACGCTCCACGGAATGGGCACCCAGCGGCCTGTGCCCTGTGCCCGGGCACTGTGATGTACTTAGCTACAACATTGAGGTGGTAGCTCCGTAACGCCACCAGAGCAGAAACGCATGAGTTGTACGCCTGGCAGAGGGAGCGGTCGGAGCGGGACAGCACAAGAGAGCGCAGAGAGGGCCGCGAGGCCACAGTCTCCATCAGCTTCCTGTGTGAAGGGAGCATGTAGTTCTGCATCCGCCTGAGGAAGCCTGCTGTCTTACGCAAACAGAGGACAATGAGGGACAAACAGAGTGAGAGAGACAGATACAGAAAGAAAAACAATGCTTTTGTCATTCGAGGCCATGGTGTTGCACACATCAGCACAAATGCAGCATGAACAAGTGACAGAGGTGTCACTTCATTTTTAAGGGGACCATCAAAGGTCAGTGCTCAATGTTTTGTACAACTGTAACTTCATACATTTGATACACTACAATTTCCCCTTGGGGATCAGTAAAGTACTCTCTCTCTCTCTCTCTCTCTCTCTCTCTCTATATATATATCTATCTATCTATCTATCTATCAATCAATCGATCAATCAATCATTCATTTGTTTCACAGATGTGCCACCCACCTGAGTCCTTGTCATGCTGAATGCCCAGCAGCACATCAAGGCTCTGGATGGTGGAGCTCTGAGCAGCACTTCCTCCTGACAGCTGCAGAGGCTCCTCACTGACCCCCTCGTACCACAAACCGTCTGGCAGCATGGGGTTGTCTCTCCATCTGACAGACACACACACACACACACTTCCCATGTTCACAATGTGACATTACCTATTAACTGTGAACATGGGAAGTGTGTGTGTGTCCCATTCACGGAACTTGAACATGTGCTTTAGTTAATAATTAATTAATTATTTATTTTACAATCAACTGTTCAAGTTCCGTGTTCCGTGTTCAAGTTCCGTGAATGGGAATAATTAACTAAA
Organism: Clupea harengus; assembly: GCF_900700415.2. Lineage (NCBI taxonomy): Eukaryota > Metazoa > Chordata > Actinopteri > Clupeiformes > Clupeidae > Clupea > Clupea harengus. The sequence goes on along the minus strand of NC_045163.1, from coordinate 4,555,766 downwards.
GCACATACACATATTCACATGTTTGACATTTATTTTACAATCAACTGTACAAGTTTACTTACCCAGATAAGTAGATTCGGAATGTTCCATGAAATAGTTTTGGGTCCACATGATCTTGAACCACAGAGTATACAGTACAATATGTAAATTAGGAACCATTTGATTGTGCTTATGATTTTGATAAAGTCTATCAAAAATAAAAATCTTTTTTTTTCTTTTTTTTTCTTTTTTTAAATGAACTTACTGTGCATGAGCCTGAAGGTTTCCTCCATGTTCTTGATCGACAAGGCAATTCTCTGAAGAGCCATATGTAAACTGTTCATATCAATTGTCGCCATGGCATTCACTGCTGAGATTATGCCCTATGGGAGAAAATAAAGGCTGTTCACTCCAAAGAATGTACTGATTATGTTATACAATGGTGTACAATGTTACACAATACACTTGCCTGTATTCCTGAATTTGCACTCTTCTCCACCAACAAGGAGACCAGGAAAAAGCCTTTACCACTCTCCCCTCCAGGAAATGAGAAGATGGTATCTAAGTTTCTATGACAACAACACACGGTTTTATCTCAGCTTCTTTGCTCATTTCCATCAGTGGCTACATCCCATAATGAGGTGCCTTCAGAGGCATCTCTTATGGTCTCATGACTGATCCCTGATGGCTGGTTGGCCTTCTCCCTTCCTCAACCCAAAGGTCACCTCTCTCTATCTATAGCCAGTGTCAAAGTCTCTGTGCATCATCTGCCCCTATGAGCCATTCCTATGGCTTTGCCACACTTCCTACTGTGGAACGTCCAGATTGAATTCAGATGGACGAGCTCTGCCAATTTGTGTAGGCGTGCCACAAACAGCTGTGCCGGCATGTTTTGGCTGCATTGACTCACGGTAAGCTTCCTCAAATCCTTCCAGCCGAAGGCTCTGTGAGTTAAGTTCCTGTGACCTTCTGTTGTGGAACTCAATACTAGTTACTGGAAGCACTGGATTGATTACAGGTTTGGCCAGTAACGCCTACTTCATTTGCCCAAAACAAAGGCAGCCACGGGGTCAGAACAAATGTCTCTATCTATACTGTGCCACTTTTCAGAAAAAGAACATCTACTGACTGATATAGCTATAGAACTCCTGTGTAAGGGTGTTGAAGGGCCTAGTCTTCTGCTGTGTTATGAGGCATATTTAAATGCTGTATGAACTCACCCAAATTCCATTGAACTGTAAAAAACAAATGAAAACAATGTTGCAGAGTTTGAAGTGTACTCTGAAAAGCCCTGCTTATGAAATCCGAATTACACAACATTTGTGAGCCTTAATCTAGTACAGGTCATAAGCACTGACAAAAGCCTAACCTTTTTGGGTCCTTAAGCTTCCAGTTGGCCAGAACACAGTCTGCATAGACCAGGATGGGAGGGAGACCCAATGTTTGTGACACATTACAGTACGGAACAGCCAGAGCTTTGGGTAGTGCCTGTGAGGGACCATTCAAAAAATGACAGTCTCATTAAAGCAGCAGTAAGGACTGTTCGTCTAAAACTGGCGAGTTAACTACCAAAAAGACATACGAAAACCATCACCAATGATACATCACCAATGATAAAAGTTTGCAAATATGCTATCTTGTATCTTTTAGGGATAGAGTTGGTTATGATGTGCTGTGAAAGCTTAACATTGGGACGCCAGACACCATTGCTAAGCCTGCCATAGATGTGGTGGGCCTAATTCAGTGAAACACTGACGAGGGGAAATGCTCACAAAGGTGTCTCTTTGTCATTGTTGTTGTTAGGTAATGTTAAGTCTCGGTATGGTGGTTGTAGTGGACTCTGATGTGTTGTAATTCATAGGCTAGGATGTTGGGTATGAGTCATTGCATGTGGGAGGTTTGGCCGCTGTGGGAAGTCTAACAAATAGCACGAGGAATTTAACAACTTTTCCTGTGTACAACTGAAAACATTGGATGGTTGAAAGAGCTAGCTGCACGAGAACCCCTAATTTCCAGTGGCGGTGTGTTCACCTGGGGAACAAAGTGAGCCAAGGCTGCCAATGCTAACCTCCACCGGACTGCTTGTATCTTATAGATCTGTGGCACCTTCTTTTCCCACCCTCTCACACATCCAGTATTCACCTTAGCTGGCTGATGTGGCCCTTCCTGCCATACATATCCCATGCTGATGAAGCCCAAGGCCAGGTGAGCAAGCCTCAGCTGCCGGTGTCCATGGAGACGGAGAGTGCTCAGAAGAGGCATCTGTTTATGTCACCCAGACGATGTAACCATGGAAATAAATACAAATACAGGGATGATAAGTTTAACTTCATAACAAATGAGTGTCCTCACATGACATCAGCTGAAGTTTTATTTTGAAATGTTATACCTTTTCCACCAGCTCTCGAAGTTGATGTGTCTTGATGAGGTGTGTAAGGTTGTTGGCTATATCCATCCACAGCTGATAGTAGTGTGGGAGTTCAGTCTTTAAATGACAGACATCCTTATTTTATTGGTATTTGATACTTAGTTATCAGTGGATCTTATCCAATTGTATCCAATAGTCTCGTGTTTCCTTTCCAAGATTAGATCTATTCATATTTGTATGAGTGAAAACAACAGAAACCAAAGAAACAAAACGTAGAGACTGCCCAGGCAAATTAAGAAATACATTGCCTTCTCAATTACTTTGTGTAGAACTACAAACATCTACAATGTTTTAACTAAAGGAGTCCTTCAATTTCTCACAACAAAATGTATCTACATATTCCACATTTATTGAGGACATTAACTGTTAATTACCTATGAAATTGATTACACTGTGTAACAGTTTCGCATAAGCCTATGCTAGTGAAAGTAGCTGTTATAATTACACACGACAGCTCAAATTGATGACAAAGCTTAATTTCTTGTTCAGAAGCAATTATGTGGCAATAACATGAAAAGTTAAGGTTTCTTACCAATGGTTTCTCAAGAACAAATCCATACTTCTCTGATATGAAGAAAGAATTCAGCTCAATTAGATCGACTGGATCTGACCAACCAGTCTGCATTATAATGCTTTCGTCAGGGGAAGCCTAATTTGACTGTCTTCAACTCACATTAAATGTAACTGCTTTTCATGTGGACACCACTTCGATAACCATGCCCTTTAATCAGTCATGTGACAACAGGATACATGGGGCTTTCCTTTTGTTTTCATTTGAAAAGAGGAAACTGAAGAAAAAGTACCTACATTGCTATCCAGAATTATTATCATCCTTGCTAAATGTGATTGAAAAGACTTGTCCCTTTGTTAGTTAATAATCTTAATATTATATTGAAAATAAAACAAAATCTTACCTTTATTTGAAGTATGTTTAGTCTGAGGATAAAGCAACCATCAGTGAAAAATACATTTTAAAAACAAAATCACATATGTCAGAATTATTGGCAACTGAAGAAATCTGGATAAAGGAAATATAAATGAAGCATGATCACAGGCCTATTTAACTCATTTTAAGTTGGCCTTAGTGTTCAGGAGATTTTAAGTAATCATAAATGATTTCCTGTTTCATTGGGGTATAAAAATGCCACACCTGCCCAAACGAATCACACTAAGGGGGAAAACAATCTAGTGTGACGATGTGATCGTCCCTACAGATGAATATGTGCTCTGGCTGCCATGCCATCGAGCCGGGCTCTTTGGTGTGGCGGTCAGAGCGCATGTTTGGCACCCTGTAGACCTGGGTTCGAGTCCGGGTGGGGTGACCACGCTCTCCCTTCGCTACACAGAGTCTGATTTAACCAGACTAAAAAGCACAGGTGTGAAAAGGCTTGGGCTAGGAGCATGAGATGGGAGCGTAGACATAAATTCATGGATCCGCTCCAAAACTGAACTGGTTCTTCCTTAGTGTTCAGAAGGTTGTCGTTCCCAGCAGTGTCCAGCTGTGCACCTCCATTGTGCAGGCCACGCACGATGCTTGGGGGCACTGAGAGGTCAACCAGTCCTGTGTCCCCAGTGTCCCATGGGCTGCGCATGGGGTTCACATGCACAGAGGGTGACAAGACTGCTTTCAGTTCCCCCAGGACGGGTTCACGACTCCCCCTGTTCGCACTGTTGGCATCCTGCTGTTCTTACCAGACAACCTGTGTTGACTGACCCCTCATAGAACAGCCCTTGACCTCACTCAAGTCATAGAGAGCACACTTTGGGATTAAGCAGATCCCCTCCATTCAGGGGCGGACTGGGGGAAAAAAGTGGCCCGGGAGTTAGTGTCAGACCGGCCCACTCAATACACGGCGCGCGGCCCACTCAGTACACGGCGCGCTGCCCACTCAATAGCCTACACGGCGCGTTGCCCAATCAATGCATCGTACGTATCGACCAGTCAGTGGCCTACTTGGAAAAATACCCATACACTTAACATTATTTTGGATGATTACAAAGAAATTACATCATATATGTTGTTTTTTTAAAATAACATTTGGATCCACCAATTTGCCTGGATGGACACATGGAATAAAATGATACTGGCTATTGTAACACTCCAAGGTAGGTATAGTTTGCTAGATGAATGGGCTTAACTCTGGGCTAGTATCAGATGGTTATACGTATAACTACAGAACCTTAAGGAATGAATATCCACACAATAAAGAAACTGGAATCAGAGGGTAGAATTAGTATGAACTATATTGTAGAAATGAACAGAATAGAACATACGATGGGGTGTGAACATCAGTGGTATCAGTAGTGTTGCATGCTGGGTGTGATTGTGTGTGTGTGTGTAGGGGTGTTGAAGGTGCATAAAACAATAAGTTAAGTAACAGAACCTAAACTAACTCTGCTGGCCCGGGTGCATTATAGTCACATGATAATAAAAACCAATATCAGTATACTCATGTGTTATTATGACTTCACTATCTAATCTAGATAACATATTTACATTGTTTATAATGTTAGTGTTGTGTGTAACACGGTGATTTTAGCATAACAAGCTAGCTGGTTAACTTATTTTACATAAGTTATTAGAAATTATAAGATTGCCCTCTTTACAACTACCACCATGGATAGCTTGCTCATCGATTGTAAACAAGTGACTACGGCTAACATGTTAAAATAAATCATCTCGATGATGACAACAGCGCCAGCTTGCCTATTTTACCAGATCATAACGGTCTCAATTTTGGACATTTATCTACCTAACGTTAGCTAGGCTAGTTGGTAGTGAACGTCACCTCATCTGTGAAAAGCAAGCTAACATTGGCCAATTCAACGCCACAACTTACCTTGTATCACTGTCACTGTCACGCGAAATAACAGTCGTAAATGGCCCAGAGTTTTCTTAAATGCAATTCCTCAAAACTACCAGATGCCCCACGGGCCGCTCCGTGTTAGAAGGGCTGACGGCACACGTCACTGCGGTTGCGTGCCCTGGCGGGGCGTGTATGCAAATCCAGGTGCGTTTAATTTAGGAATCCTCATCCTCAATCCGCACAGCTGAGAACACTTCGGCTGTGTAAGAACCCATTTTCAGGTGTTCATTAATAAGGTGGAGATTGTTTCTTATGTTGAATTTCTGAAGTCCGTAAGAACACATTTCAGAAGACACTTCAGAACATTTTCGAAAAATAGGCACCATGAGTGTAAATACAGATCGCGAGGAGGAGTATAAAAATAAGTCAGTGAAATACATTTGTATAGTTACGAGAGGAAATTAAACGTGTTCTGAGTAGTATGGAAAATAGTTGAGGGTGATATAGGGAGGGCCGGTTAGTGATGGTAGTGGGCCGGTATTTTGGACCATCCCAACCTCGTCGGCCCACCGGGGATTCCCCCGGTATCCCCGATGGCCAGTCCGCCCCTGCCTCCATTACACTTAGCCCTTAGCCCGTAGCTTCCATGCTTCACCTTTCCACCAAGTTTCATGAAAATTGGTCATGCAGTTTTTGCTCTTGGTGATGTAGAGTTTGGTAGCATCTTGGGGTCTCCACGTCTCCACCTCATTCATATAAGTGTAGCAATATTGCTGGAAAGCACAGACTTCCCTGTGAAACAGATAGAACAGAGGTCACATATCACCACCATTTAACCACCATGGAACCATTTGTAGAAAACATGCACACTGATGAAAGTGCAAAATGAGAAGTGGGGAGCTGTAGGAAAAGGGGAAAAACATTGTAGTTGTGGATTGTGGTATGAAAAACACATGACATCATGACACAAACACATGATCATCTTAAAGGGAAACAGGGACTTTTCAACCTGGGCCCTATTAAATATTTTAAAATCACATGTACTTTCATATTGAGTTAGGCAAAACCGGCAACCGCAAAATGGCCTTAAAAATGGAATCCCATGAGGCAGCCAGCATGTCGAACACAGGCTCATAAATGTTGTTATTATAAGGGTCTGACAACATGGAAAGGATCCCTACAAAGATAGACTATGTTCATCAACAACTGTAAAAAAAAACTGTAGAAGATGACTGTTTGTACAGTCAGTTTTCTTTTCTCTTTCTCTTCTTTCAGTCTCTGACGTAGCATCTCATTCTGTGCCTGTAGTCGATTGGTCTACTGTGTGGTGCTGGAGACGCCTCCCTTTGATAATCAACTACAGGCACAGAGTGGGTGCTATGTCAGACCGGAATATCAAGACAGTCCTCTTCTACAGCTTCTTTACAGTTGTTGAGGTAAATAGACACAGGTGTATCTCTGTAGGATCCTTTCCATGTTGCCAGAACCCTTATAACATTTGTGAGACTGTCAGTGGTGAAAACAAGCTGTTTACTTTGATGTGCTGGCTTGCCTCATAGGATTCCATTGCATAGCTGTTTTGCAGTCGACTGTATTAGCATTCTAACTCAATACTGGACCGATTTTGATCATTAATTGTTCTTAGTTAAAGTTTGGACGCAAAAAGATCTAAAAACAGGGCCCAGGTTGAAAAATTCCCAAGTTCGTATTTTAGACTTACACTTTGTGAGGTTTTCACTAAGATGCAGGGCTAGTATTTATTTTCACATGAATATCACTCACCAATTGCAAAATACTAAATAAAATTCTATACTTTACACAAGAGACTTTGGAAAGCTTAACTCAACTCAGTCTTTACAACCTCAGAGTTACAACCCTTTTTTTTTTTTTTTTTTTTTAAATAAACAGCTTTTCAGGGAACTGGGAGTCAGTGCACAGAAAAGTCTTTATTCATCTTTACACAAATATATGATGCTGCTGAATTGACAAAGAACAAATTAGGTACGTGACATGAGCTGCAACTATTCATCACATGTGTTATGATGATATGTGGTAATATGTAATATAATAATCATTGAAAACAATGCTGGAGCAGCATGGATGTACAGTACATCAGTTTGGTGGCAGTCAACAATATTTTTTACATCCATATTCTGCACCCAGTATGAGGTGCATGCGAAATGGTCAAATTCCCCCAAGAAATGAATATGTGAAAGGGAATTCAAACAGAAAAAAAACAAATATTACTAATCATTAAATCAAGAACTACAAAGACAGAAAAAAGGTATCACTACATGTACATCTATTGTAGTCTTGTCCTACATTCTCAATGTCAACAACTTTCAATGAGTCTAGGAGTCTGCATTTAAGCAGATATTTTCCCTTCAGTTCTGTAGGTTGTCCTGATTTACATTGAGAAAAGAATTATGAAATGTGCTAGGCAATGTCCAGTTGTGAAAATGAAAAAATCTGTGTACTTAATATTAGTTATTCTTTATTTGATATTTAAATTGTATAATGTGTTATTTAAATAGACCTGCAGTTCTTAATCACTGTAACTAAACTTTGTCCAAACTGTGGTTAGACTACTTGAAAACATGTAGAGTGTTTTAACACGCAGTTTATATATTCAAGGTTTAAATAACAGTAAAGCAAATAAATATTCTTTTCCATAATTGTACAACAGTGTTTCAGACTCCACAATAAATTAACACAAGTTATTAAACTACAGAGTGGAAGTCTAGAGTAACATCATGACAATATTGGGGTGATGGTCTTGCATATCTGTATATCATTTTAAAAAACATTTAATGGGCACTTTGAGATTTGCTCAGAAAAGCATTAAATGTTTGCCTCTATAAATATGTAGTGAGTATTATCAAATTAATCTTTTCCACACATTTGACTAAAAGTGACTTGGTGTTTTAGTCAAGGCCTGGTCGGTAAGGCCCAGTATCAGAGCTCTCCACAGTGCTCTTAGTATCAGTATTTGGAACAACATGAACTGTTAAGACTAACTTGTAGAATTATGTAGAATTAGAGACTAAAGCCTCTGGTGTATACTCTAGACCGTGCTATGGTAAAATGACTGAATAGCTCACAAACACAAAGCCCTTACTGTGGACCATACTGAGGACAGGACAACACACAGGAGGCTTCAGCTTTGACTGGTGAAAGGACAGGAAATTAAGTATTGAGATATAGCTTTCAGATATGATATGGCTCTATTTTGTATATGTGAATGTAGGTGTCTTCCTGCATTTTCAAAGGAACTCTTTAGTTGATAGAGATGATTTGCCTCCGAGAGCAGACCAAATAGTATGTCCAACGGCCCAAAGTCTCAGTGTGTCACCATCGTTAGAAAAGTGACACCGTCTTCTTCAGGTCGTTGCGTTTCCACAACGACAGACGATCGAACTCTGTGATGGGCATTCCGAACAGCTCCTCGAACTCTTCTGGAGACAGATGCCTCTGTGTGGGAGGAAACAGAGCATCCAATCTATCAGTCTTTTCACCAGGAGATTTAGATACCTATATCGCAAATGCACTTTCCTCATGTAAGTCAAATTATATAATGATGATGACGACACAATTTCATCCTCATGAATAAAACTACTGTATGTAAACACATTTTACCTCCAGTCTAGTTCGGTCCACACCTGGTGGGAGCTTGGTGCGCCCTCTATGGGTCACAATGAGCATCTCATATGGGTAGATCTGAGGACAAGTCAGCACAGCTATCAAGTGTCAACATGCTAGTTTCATCCAAACTCCACAAGAGGCGTTCAACCCTGTCATGACCGGACACTACCCAGCATGACTCACTGCAGAGTGACAGGAAAGAGGTCATACCAGTGAAGTAGATGAGACTAAGGGATGAATGCTCCAAACTACAGCAGGGAGAACAGCATTTCCATGTTTTAAAGGCGGGCCTACTTGTGATCGCTGACAGTCCGAGAGAAGAACAGCATGCTCAGCAAGTTTCAAAAACGGGGTTGCATGATCAGGGAGAAGCAGCCTCCAAAGTCTTCTTTTGCCCCCCACTACAAATAATCTAGGGTGTGCCTTTCTTATTTCCACTTTCCCCTCTCAGTTCCACTTGGATCAAATACAGAACTGCAGAGGGCAGTGGAATGTTGATGGCCATATGGGGGTGGCTGGTTATTCAGTTGGCTAATAGCAATACATTAGGAGTGAGTGATGTTAGCTGTTGTGGCACAGTGAAAACTTTGGAGGCGCTCAGTACATGAGGCATATACACAGTGTATATGTTTAAGACAACCTAGACCCCTCACCTTCTGTTCCAGAATACTAGGCAGTGAGTTTCCTCTGTCCATTCTCCCTCTTTGTGTATCTCCATTCTAAAAAGATACCACAAAGTCCCAGACATTCCCTCAAACAGAAGAGACTGGCAGAAACAGTAATTTCAAACCCCCCCCCCCCCTCTCCCCCCCAATGAGATCTGCGGTGCAGGTTTTGGCAATGCAAAATAAATGAAAACATACAAAGCAATTTTCTTCCAGTCTAGCACAGCATCAGAACACATTTGTTCTGATGGTAAAATGGGAACATTCTTTAATGAACATGGCCAATCACTGCCAGACAGGACACAGTTCCACTATGTCACTGAGATAAAGGCAAGAAATCCAACCGGGCAAATACGCTGCCGGATAGTAAAGTTCAACTTAATTTTAGCAGCATAATTGCTCAGTTTGGATTTTAGCTGAAGTAAAAAGTAAAATGAGTGTTAATGTGAGAACATTATGGCTACTAAGGGAAGCACCATTCAGTTAGACTGAGTGTTATATCAGTGCACATGCAGCCAGGTCCAAACCATATAGACACACACCAATGAAACAAGCTTACCTGTTGACCTGCAAAACACCAAAAAAGAGACATGAAGAGTGTAGAATGTGGGAGAGATTATTACTTCATACAGAGAAAACCACCCCCAATACATGTGTTTATCGGTCGTTAACATGACCATATGGCATCAAAATGAATTAGAGGATGTTTTACATACTAGTCATCTACAAAAATAACCTTCATAATGTCCCTTTAATGTGAACCTATCATGAGCATCCTTTGTATGCCATAATATGTATAATTGTGAAGGGCATGGCACTAGTAGTAAGTCCATATTAATTTAATGCTAATTTCACGGAGGATGCAGGTGATGTCCATAAAGTACAGCACTGACAAACAAAATAAAGCAATACTTAAAGTCAATTTAAACAGAAGAACCTGCTATGTGAAAAAATATACTGTAATGAATAAAATGTGCTGTACATCACAAGGATGAAAAAAATGCCAACTATAGTCAAGCTATGATTGGTCTCTCCAAATCAAAACAACTAGGCACTAATGCACTTATTTGTTTACTTCTGGATTTGTAAGAAAATATGCACAAATTTCAGAGAACCTGCACAAAATGTCTAATTTAGAGAACATGAAGCATTATGCATTTATTACGCTTGTAGGTCCTAGTTCTAGGAATATATTTTGCCTAGTCTGTTTTGTACTCAATTAGTACATCACACTGCATACGTTTTTTTTTGCTGTTGATATCAGGTAAGTTAAACAGGGTCTTAGTTTGAAATGGCCACAGAGCATACAAGTATGAATCAGATGAACATCTGACAATTAACCAAACTATTTAAATGGAATAATCCTTCATATCAAAATCATTCCAACATGTTGCGTACCTGGCCTCGCCTGGTCTCCCTCTGTAGAAGGAAAGTCTGCAGACTGCAGCTGAGGGGAGATTTTTAAAAGTATAAAAAGAGATCAACTAAGTAAGTCGAGAAAAAGGATGTGAACAAAAAACACTCATCTGCAGGCTGACACTGACTGTGTAGAAATGCATTTTCAAAAATGTACTTCAGTGGACCTACTACAAACTTCTAATGTTATCTATTCTACATTTGATATTTATTTCACAAGTACCACAAAAGGAGCCCAAACTTAACGGAATTGAGTACCAGCAAAGGCCACCCAATCAAGCCACCCAATCTTACCCTGGTGAGGCCTGATCGACTGCAGGCAGGTAAAGAGGTGGATTTGGAGGTGCTTGAAGAGGATCCTGAGAGGAACACAGATGCCATCAATCATCCATGGACAAAATGTATATGCTTTTGTGTATGTACACAAACATGTTTGTTTAAGTGCATATGTAGGATGGGCATCTTGGTACATGAACACACTGTCTCTGTATGAAGCAGATGCTATTTATGTTTAGTTCTAAGACAGGGAAATGTATTTATTTGGGAGTCAATTACCAAGTATCCTGGGACACACGCACATATATATATACACACACACATACAAAGCACACAGAAAGGATACACGCAAAATACACACAGCAAACACATCTCATAAAGCACTCACCTAAGTGCATGTGTGTCCTGTCTGGAAGTGAGCGAGTTTTCCTGCGGAACTCTGATTTCTCCATCTCCTCCTTCAGAATCAATTTGCCCAAGTTGGACTGGATCTGGAAAACAAACAACCCTCTGATTACAAGAGTCCATTAGAGTGTTTTGGCTCAGACGGCCAGACACACCCCGCCCGCATGGTAAAACAGGCCATTTGGCCAAAAAAAAAAAAACGAAATCCTGCGCAGTGCCACTCAGTGGTCTAGCAGAAACACCACTCAGCACAGAGGCTCCTGCGAGACCATTGGTAGAACCCTATTCAGAGCCGTCTGCCGTCACGGGAGCCAGACGTCACGCTCTGCACTGTGATTGATGGGGCACACAGTGTCCCCGCAGCACAGCGCGCCTCTCTTACCTTGTTAAGCTCCTGCTCTTGGAGCTGCTTGGCGTCCTCCGTCAGGTCCTCGTATTCATCGTCCTCCCCCAGTCTCCCCTCCTCGACTGCCTTCCTCCTCCATTCAATCTCTGAGGGGATAAATAACAGATGATTAAACCATGCTGTCACTGGGATGAGGATATTCACTACGCTCTGACCAGTGACTGCTGGACTAGTTTCTGGTGTAATCTTCTGTCTAAGCATGGGGAAACGGTACCACATGAACCATATCAAAAGGGTAAGATTTACTCAAGACCACATGATTGAGTTTAACCATAGATATGAAAGCAGGTTGTACCCATGGTAGCCAATGAGGGTGGACAAGGCCAGTATTCCGTTTCAATCTTGGAGAGCACATTGGGATCAGGAGGCTGGGCTGCTGGGAACTTGGAGGACTTGATTATGTTGTCCCCTGTGTTTTTATTTTGTGGTGATGTAGAGTCTAAAGACAGAAAACAGTAGAGTCGAAGACAGAATAATATACAGTAGGTCACAATAATTATGAAAAGCATGAAAATTATAAAAGCATTTTGTATGAACAAATAAATAACATAACACTCCAGGTGTGCCTCTTATTTTCAAAGTATGTTTGGAACTTACCATGTTTATAAATGGGAGGCTTTTTATAGATGTTGGATCCATTATCTGAAAAACAAGCAAACATCAAAACAAATCAACATGCATTAACCACAACATTCAATATAACACGTGGAAACTAATGATTTTCAAAACCATCATTATTATTTTCTTGTAAGCAATTCAGAGTTTAATAATACCAATGACTTTTAATATTTGCGAGGCCTGAAGTCTCCTCCAATGACAGTAATAGAAACTAATGTTCAAGCTTCCACATGCCCCAATAAAATTCATTATGCAGACTGGTTATAAAACATTTTCTGCAATTCTAAGTCTCCAACTTATTTTGATAAGATAACATCCTGTCGCCACTTGTGTGTTATCAAACCATTGATATCCTCAACTTAGGCTTCGGCTAACGTGTTGATAACAATTCCAAGTGATAGATTTCGGTAATATAACTTTTAGTGGCTTTTAGACGCTTCAAACATATTACTTAATTTCCCTCCACTGTGAAGAGTCCTTGACCTTAGCACATTAGCATGTATTCCATTCTAGATCATATTCATAATGTATTGTATAATGTCTGTATAAGGTCTGTAATTGTTAAAGTTTATAAGAACTGTGATAATTTTTAAAAAGACTTAAAAAAAATAGATGTTGATGCGTCTGAGTCATTGTGTGTCCGACAGTCAGGTGTTCTGCGGGGTAGTAACTGTACCTGGCCTGTGAAAGTGCTGCATGCTTCCGCGCGAGGAAGTGCTAATTTTCCGGAGCTGTGTGGTGGAGCCCATATTGGAGCCCCCGGGAGAGCCCTGCTCTGGCCATTCCTTAGGCTCCTTGCAGAACGGCTAGGGAGAGAGGGGAGTGGAGAAAGGGAGCAGGCTGTGGATTCATCTAGAAGCCTTAGTTTCATCACACATCACACATCTTCTCGTGCATTATCCAATAGTAATATCTTTTTTTCTTGAAATTTCTACTTGTCTAAATTATCCCTTTCACTTACTCTTAATTAATTATCACTGTCACCTACTATTTGTAAGTCACAGTGTTTATTTATATCAATGTAGTATTTTCTGCTGGAGATGCTACATGCTACATGCTACATGTTTCAGATTTTGCTCTGATATCTGCTCTGAGAATGTGCTTTACTTCAATAAGTAGCAGTGGCAATACCCCTGCTGACTAATGCCCCTCTCTGCAAAAGGATGCAATTATCACTATTGATTTATAAGGCCGGGGCAGCTGCTATGGATGTGCAGGCAATAACACTTCATAGCTCAGATCAAATTACAGGTTCTGCCATTAGCTGAATCTTTTAATAACACATTCCTTCACGACGTATTCAAATAAATCTTCACATCTTGGGAATGCAAATGAGCTGAGGAGATGTGGTATTTTTCTCATTTCAAATTGACCACATGACCATTTAAACAAAGGAGTGATGCCTTACCTCAGGAGATGGAGGCGGAGAGATGGAGTGTGGTGACATCGACCTCTAAAAGCAGGAAAGAGTCCCATGAAACTTTCAGCAGTCATTGTGTGAAATGATGAAACAGCAAACCAAATCAAACAAACACACTTTGGTCTTCACACAATTGCACATCCTGTGTTCTAAGAAAAGCAGCACACCCAGGATTCTAAATATATGTCTGTGTTATAAAGAAGAACAATAAACAATAAACAATAAACATGAATTATTTCAACTAAATACTTGAAAGGACGGCAAGAGTTATAAGGGCACTGACCTCACGGCTTCTGCAGCGGCTTGATCTGTCCAGGGACGAAATGTTAAAATGGGGTTCATACACCATTAGGTCTGGCCTCTCCACCTCCAGAATGGCTTTGTCCCTGGGAATGGCTGCCAAATCCATGTAACCAATGACCTGATTGTCCATTCGTGCCTGCATGCAAATCAAGTTAAAAAAGGAGGCCCACCAATATGATTTTAAGAGCAGATATAGGTAAAATGACTACCATGAAGACGACTGTTACTATAACTATTACTGAGGCTGTAATAATAATGAAACTCTGATTTCAGAATTTACAGAAACACAAACTCCAACAAATCTTTGAATGGGCATATTTCAATATTTGAGACACAAGTAATGCAAAAAAAATATTATAATAATGATAGGCACACTTACAACCTACCTACAGCCTATCTAGATTAGAATGTTTTAAGGGCATTTTCATTACATTTTTTAGTTCAAATATGTTCACTAGAGCTTTCAGTGCCAGATAAAATACCGTTACAATTCAGCACAAAAGAAACAGCTTGCCAAAAAACTGCCTTATGCCCAAGGCAACGGGGAAACGATCAGAAGCCCTCAACTCTCCCAAAGCCACGGAGTGTCAGAATCTTTACACATCATTGTCTACATTTCTGCCAGTTCAAACATTGTGAGGGCAACATATTTGTCCAGACTGCAAAAGGCATCCTTATAATATATCTGCTGACTCCTTTTACATGAAAGAAAAGAATATTAGTGCAAATAATCAGCCAGATAGATGACTGGACGACTCCTACAGAGAGACTTTAAATTGGGTGTTTGAAACGGGTGAAATGGTAGAAAAAGAAGCTACAAAGAGACTTAAGTGATAGCTTAAGTTCAAAACTGGTTTTTGAAATAGCAAGAGACTTCCTGAGAATTGGTGTGGTGAATGCATGTCTCCTGTCAGATAACAGAGACGATATGCTATCATGTACGCAGGCTAACAAGCAGACTCTGAAAAGGCAAAGAGGCCCTTATTACAAGGGGGAGTGTTTAACCTGGGTGTCTATTTCATATAACGAATGAGATTAAGGATTTTCAGGCATGGTTGTGAACACACATTTAGAATAAATACTGATCTTACCACAATGGATGTGGCTGGGGATCCAGGGGCACTAGGACCTCGCGAAGAGGACACACTGCACGGAGCAGTTGCCGTCTGGAAATAAGATAGATGATGGGGTCAAAAGGTGAAAGTTCAACCAACACAGCCACTAAATCTGAATGAAATCTCTCAAATGAGATCTAAGATAAAAATGTAATCAATCACTGAAAATGTATGGAGTAATAAGAGGGAGAGATTATTAACCTTTTGCATGACGGAAAAACAGCTTGAAATCATTCACCTTGTTGATGACACCAGATGTTACTGTAATAAAATCTGAGAAGGGGAAGAAGTTAGTCACTTTGGTACATTTCTCGAATCATCCATAACATTTTAAAACAGTAAGTGCATTTCTCGAAAACAACTAGCAGCACACAATATATTTCCAGAA
Organism: Clupea harengus; assembly: GCF_900700415.2. NCBI lineage: Eukaryota > Metazoa > Chordata > Actinopteri > Clupeiformes > Clupeidae > Clupea > Clupea harengus. Next base: position 4,539,898 of record NC_045163.1, on the reverse strand, counting down.
AAAGTCTATAACTTGCTCAAATAACCAGCTGGTCCTTACAAAAGGACTCTAAGGGCTCTCTAAGGACTGAGATCACTGGAGATGATTTCCCGGAGGATAAGATTTAGTGTGCTGTTTAGTAAGCTCAGTGGTGAATATGAATGAACACCTTGTTTTCAGATATAATGTCACATACTGTTACTGTATATTTCCCTCATGCCCACTTTACATTCTGGCTCACTGACCCCTGACATTTTGCACATATTTCCTGCATTTAGACATATTGAATCAAGCCAAAATAAACCATCAAGTCATATATAAAATTAGCACACGTTAAAAAAGAATTGTGTCACTGAAACTTTTTAAATATACGCTTGAATAACAGTGATAAAAGGTTTAACCATTTTTTATGTTATGCCGTACACAATAAATACATGCCTAGATGTTTTGGGCGATTTGACCATTCAACAGAGAAGCTGCATTATACATTTTTATCAACATGACATATGCAATTGATAATGTAGGCAACTGCAGACAATAAGCAACAATAAGAAACTAATTTGCATGAATAAACCAAAGCATTTGCAGTTTGTTCAAAATTCAAGTTCAAGTACAAGAATTTTGATTCTGATCTGACCATGTACCAAAGCAATTGCAAAAAACTGTAAAGTAAATGAACTGTAAAGTAAATGAACTGTAAAGTAAATGAACTGTTAAGTAGCTCTCAAAGACCAGAGTCAAATGGGACAAAAGGGCACATGATCAATTTATGTGAATGCGAAGGGAAATAAGTGAGGTCATGTGATTTACTGAAATCCAATAATATTGACCTTTTAAAACACTTGCCTAATAAATAGGGCAGTAAAATGAAATATGGCATGGGTCTGTCTTTAGGATTACCAACTTAATTGGCAATTGTGTGATGGCATAAGAAGGCATTTTGGCCCATGGCATAGGCGACATAGAGTGGCGCTGCTGAATAATTTTTTGGGGGGGAATTATGCTATCTCACGACGACTGTAGGATTGGGTCACTCATCTCTTCTGCTGCTGAGTTATAACCAATCACAACAGCCATTGTATTAATTTTGTGACCATTGACCAATGTACTGGTGTATATTATTGACCAGAATGAAACTTGCCTAGGGCTAAAACACTGTCAGGGCCAGCACTGGTGGAATTATTTCAATCCACATCCGGTTCAGTGATTATGAGTCAATCCTGTGTAAACGGTGAAAGCGTGACATGCTGAAAGAGACTCCCACCCTAACTGCACTGACACATCTAATTATGGGCCCCTACTGAGGCGATTTAACATCCCCACTGATGTCAAAGGGGATCAATGAATCCCCACAGGAATACTGGCTGTATTTGATCCGGAGGGTAGCATAAGGATTGTGCCTCTGCTGCTACAACCACTGCTGGTACATCTAAGACAAGGACTCCCGCAATATGGTTACTATTACTATTACTTCTAGTACTGTGGGCTTTGAGAACACATGCTACTGCTACTGTTTCTGATACTATTACATACTCTGTTGCCAGTATAAATCATTTACCACCAGTGAATTGTATTTTTATTTTGATGCCATTACTGGATCAGGATCATTATTGCATCATTTTAAAAACTGGCTAACAAATCAAAACGTCACAGTTTGAAATCCCAGATGTAGCAATAAAATAGTCAACCAGATAAGCCAAAAACAGTGCTGGGATAATGGTAGTAATGCTATTAAATATATATCCTTTGTCTTCTGCAAGTCACTTGGGACAAACACATCGGCTAAGTGAAGAAAGGGTAAATGTACTGAAAACATTTCTTGCCATCGTTTCTTTCCCGTCACTGACATCACCTGCCATACGCAAATTAGAGCAGGAAGTTGAAGCCGGACTTAAATGAGCCTCTTATAGGACATTAGGACGTCGCATCTCATCACTGAAACTGTCCCTGGGGATGGGACCGAGAGCGGTCAATCAGTCAGTCCCCCCCCCAACTCTCATTTATCCTGAGCCACAAGAGTAATATGTCCTCTCATTCTCATTTGGATCCGTGACGCGGTATGGAGAACACCTCCCTCTCCCATTGCCCTGCCACTGAACTCAGCCTTTCAGGAGGACCTTTTGGCTATCTCTTTAAGTTTCATCTCCAATTCCAGTCGCTGACCAAAACACAAGAACAATACTTTCTAAGAAATGTCTTTTTGGACAAATGGTCATCACAGTTCCAGAGAAAGGCATCGCCTTCCATTATCGGCTCTGATTAGAGAGACTGCTAATTTCGGTTTCGTATATGAATCAGGAAGCTGGCGTCCTGAATATTTTATGACTGAAGTACATTCATTAGTCAAAAAGCAAATGCCTAAAAGCCCAAGGCTCGATGAATACATTTCCTTCCAGACAAAAAGAGACAAAGATGCTCTGTGTACACAGCAGGTCTAGATTACAAATTCTGCAGACTCTGACTTTAGTGTGCCACTGGCTAATTGCGTGGCTTTTCCTTCTCCCCCTTGTGATGTTGTACTCACTATACTTCCTTAAAGGAATTAAAGAATGCCTGCAAGAAATGATAGTTCAATACAAAACACAGCTTGAGTAACCCCAATGGAATACGTGCCTTTGTTTCTCCTTTTTATGAAATTCATAAGCTTCCTGAAATCCTGAAACAACACTGCAGTGCCTAGTCCACAGTTCATTCAGGAACATGATCATCGGGGAGAGAATGAATAGCACAACAGCTATTAGCTATTTTTGCAGATCTGGTTCTCAAGCAGGATGAGATGTCACAGCAGGTTATGGAAACTGGTGCTCAGTATGGGTCAGATTCGCTGAGCCATGAAGGGCACCTACCAATCCCCAACGCCGCCTCTTTGACATGATTTATCACTGGCTCTATGGACAAAACCAGTCATTAGCAGAGCGAGGTCCCATCTGCATCTGACAGCCTCCAAATGAAGTTCAATTTGGAGTCCTCCTCAGACAGCCCCCCAAGAGCTGAGCAGTGTTTAAGGACGTAATCTGGGAATGAGGCGGCCTCGAAGGGCGATAATGAACTTCTCAATGTTGGATGACAAGCGTAATTCATGGATTTGCAATCGTGATTAAATTCAGTTCAGTAACACAGACTTTCTGAACTTTTAGGTTCTGAAGTCTATCTTGCTGTGGGAAGTAACCATTTAAACAGTCTGAAAAGGAGTGTAGGAGTCATTCAGGCTGCATGTGATATAACAATAGGAGGTTCACACAAACACACAGTCCTGCAGCCCACACATGATTAGGATGTGAAGGCTGAATGGATAGGCCTATTATTTACAGCTGTAGCTTTGAGACGAAGTTAAAGCTCCATATTTCCTCAGTGTGCTTAAGGAGAATGTGCATTGAGATATTCTGGCAGCCACTGTCTGCATGTTTTACACATGGGATAACACACGGCTGATCAACATGAACAACAGAGTACGCTCAAATGTTTCTTTTTACTTCTGAAAAGACAGAAGTCCACATCTCGGCATAGGAGATGGTCAAACTGTAGCTATTTGAAGTTGCCGTTTTTGTTGGTGCTTATATGAGGTCTACAGAGATGTAATAGTCCAACATTACTGGGCATTCTGTGCATCTGAATGCTCTGTTTTAGGTGTTCTATTGCATAAGTTTACATTTCACATGATTGCATTCAGTACAAAAATGCAACTGAAAAATAAACCCTGAAACAACACCGAAACACCTGAAATGAAGTATGAAAAGGCTTAGAGCAGACAGGACTTCACACATTAAGTCATTAGCCTTGGTCTTGGGCAAGACTTCATCAAAACTACAATTACGAATTTGGACACTACCATTATCCATGCTTATTACAGAGGTACAGAGGTACATACTCTTTTGGTTTTTAGCATTCACACCCAAATGAAGCCTGCATGCCCACTGACTAAACCCTAAAGCATGTGGCGTGACTCCTCATGGACTGCTCTACTGTAGCTCTTTAGCCCCTCATTTACAGTGGAGACGAGAGCAAAAAGAGTGAGTCAACCTTATTTGAGTGATCTAGTGGCACTCTACTCATCTCGTGCACTAATAGATGTGTCCATGCCTGCTCCAGACAGGAAGGCTCCTGTAGAAGTGTGAAAGCACAGCAAAAATATACTAACTAACCGCAACTACCTAGATCTGGGAAGATGTCAAGAACACAAATACACCCTGAATGACTAATGAGTAAGGTCCGAAATGCAAAAACACATGAGCCATGATCAATTAGAAGCCATGCAAATATCATAGTCTGCCATTCTTTATGCAGTCACCTGATCTTTCAAAAAAGGATACAGGGTTGAGTTCACAACAGAAGTATCTTTGATTCTTAACCATTCATTCATTCTTGATATACTCAAATGCCTTTTGTTGTGTCCATTCAATCTATGAATATCATTATCCTGAAAAAAATATTAGATATAAAACTACCACAGTATCATACATATGGGTTCACTTGTTTTTAAGCCGACTAAAACAATGTTAGCCCAGGCAAAACAGAAATTCCAGTGGAATCGACAGAATGAGAGGAGGAAAGGCATGTTATCTAGAAGCAGGAAGAACTGAGTTTAGAAACAAAACAACACAAACCAGTGCTCCATCCAGCCTTGTCTGTCTGAGATGAGGAGGAAATCCTATGCTGAGGGACACAGGCTTCCCGTCATCTTTCTCCAGCACTCTGCAGCCTGTCTCTCTCTCTCTCTCTCTCTCTGCGTGTTCCTGTGTGACCCCACCCCCTTCTCTCTCCACCCCAACTGAAATGCACTTATCTCAGCACAGCCAGAGCAGCCAACGCCCAATCAGCCGCTCGGTGCAGTCACCAGGGCAACACTAGTCTCGCCAGAATCCTCCAGGCACCTCTGGAGAAAACATCACCAATGGGCAAGGCCCCTCTCTCTCTCCTCTTCCGAGAAAACATCACCAATGGGCAAGGCCTCTCTCTCTCCTCTGCCGAGAAAACATCACCAATGGGCAAGGCCCCACTCTCTCCTCTGCCGAGAAAACATCACCAATGGGCAAGGCCTCTCTCTCTCCTCTGCCGAGAAAACACATGGTGGGGAGAATCCTACCACAACAATCCATTATGCTCAGCCATAACCATGCCTCTTATTATCATTACCCACTTCCCATATTGAGGTCAATATCTAGTGATATCTAGTGAGTCTATCTCAATGGATGACATGGATATAGTTCATGGTTACAGCAGCCTTCACACCACCACCCCCTCCTCCAGTGCAACTGCATGCAAGCAGATGCATGCAGGTACACACACACACACACACACACACACACACACGCACACACACACACAGGCACTCCCCCTGGCCTGCACTGCCATGGGATGTGCTTATGTGTGCCAACACTTCTGCATCACTGCATGCTGCTCATCCGAGCTGGTTACCAGAGTATGACCAAGCACTGCTGGTGTATAACAGGGCTCCAGCACAAGACCTCAGAGCAGAAAACTACCCGAACCTCTCCTATCAGCGACTCCTCACTGCCTGTACTCTAACCCGCCCCATCTGCTGGTCTTAGCCAAGAATCATCCCACCATTTCTTCACAAACCACATGTTTCACACCCCTAAAGAGAGATCAGGGATCATGTCCAGTGAGCTCGCCAGGAAACAGACAGCTGGATTTGTACAATCAGATTAGTGAGCCATTGATTACATCTCTGCCTTGCACAGAGACGGCGTAAGGCTGGTTCAAGTGAAGCAAGTCATATTCTTTCTCATATTCAGTTCAGCAAAATTCGGAATATGGGCATGTAATGACAACAGCCCCAACATCCCCTTGTTTTTAAATACTACTTCCAATGGATGCGTTTTCTACCATTGTATCAGTATCTGAAAAGAATGGAGAGAGGACCTTGACATTGTGGATCAAGTCAACTGTTTTTCAATGTAAATGTATATGAAGCTCCTGAGGCAGGGTGTCAGTCTTTTGACTATATGGATTTACACTAACAGTAAAACAAACAAAAGCAGTCGGATCTACTGGGCTATAATGAGGATGCCAAATCCTGTTTCTCTTTTGCCTAAAATGGGAAGTGGGGTAATTCAAATCGGGAATATGTCAAAAACATACCTTAGTATGTTAAACAATTATCTTGTACTTTTACAAGCTTGCACCTGCTCAAATGGTAAAAGACAAATAGGGAACCCACACTTCGAAGGGATGGATAGAAATAAAAACAAAATGTTGAGGGCCTTTTTGATTTTATATGAAATAATAATTTCCGTTGTACTTTATTACAAGGGTGAGAGAGTCTTGGTTTTACAATCAACACTAACGCCTTCATTTAAACCAAAACAGAGATTTTCCAGTTTAGGAAGCAGTGGCTTCCTGTTACGACAGGAAAACTACGAAGACCTATCAAGTTCTATGTTTTTTTTTTTTTAATGGAATTCAATGGGGACTTAGTTGTTCCTTCAGTAGCTAAATATGCTAAATATACTAGGAGCGTTAGTCATCACAACCAAAAACGTAGGCCTAAAATCAAACCTTTCTGAAGAGAATGATGCCCTTAACCATGTACTAATTGATTGTATAGGCCTAGTCTTATACCAATAGCCAAACACTTTACGCTTACAGTAACCAAAGTAGTCTAATTGTCAATATTATATAAACAATGAAATATTAACACGTTCGAGTAAAGATTTTAACTCTACCAAGTAGCCATCACAATATCCTTGCTGAGACGATATTTAGAAACTGAGTGCATTCTGTTACAGGCCAATGATAGCCGGCGACACTACTCTTGTCTATGGGATGCTGGCTACAACTTTCTCACGGTAACCTTCAATTTAACAGCATACAGTAGCAAAGAAAATAATTGATCACTTCGTTTGTGTTCTATTTCTTTCAACTGGTGAGGTAGAAACAGTAACACCTGAGACCTCTAAAACTAGGTAGTTGTAAAGAAAATCAGCAATATTGTAGCATTTGACAACGATCATCTTGTAGCATCTTGTTAGAGGTTTGGGTGCAGATGACAGCTAAGCTTAACAATGGTGAATGCCTACCTCCTTAAGCACTGTTCTAAAAGATTCAGCAATCCTTGATCCTCTGCTGTCAGCACTGTAGACCAGAAAAATCACTACATCCAAGCATGTGGATAAACACATATCCTCGGAAATTCACATCATAAATGTAGTTAAAATACAGAAAGCATCATCTGAACCGTGCGATAGGCGTGCCGTTTATTTCAGAGCTGCGCAGGTCCTTTTCAAGGAGAGCGAAAAAAAAAACCCAGCAAAGGACATGTAGCCTTCTCGGTCCTGTTGATGCTCCTTTGCGTGTGGCTCGACCCATTCCGAGAATAGGGGCGTGTAAGGCTGAGGCAGGATTTATAGTTCTGGAAAAAAAATCTTCCAATTGTTGGTCCAAAGGAAGCGGTTCAGAAATAAATGAAACTTAAATGAAAACCATACAATTTATATCGAAATGATATATTGGTTACTTCTAAAAATCGTATGCTCTGGGCCCATGACGAAGTTATTTTCCGTTATTGGCCAATGAGTACAGCTTATGTTCTAACATTAAATGTACACATGTGCACCAGAATTGAATCCTACTCTGATGGTACGCTCTTTAATGCATATTGTTATAGGGCTACTTAATAACCTGAAGCAGAGACTTTAACCAAGTAATGTATTGTGTTTTAATTTTTTCATACCAAAGGGTGGGGAGTATAGTATAAACCTATAATCGTGATTCCGATTTATTTCTGATTGTAGATTGTACCCCATCTACAGAGCGTATTTTATGGTCACGCCTTTTACGTATGACGTGAAGAGGTTGTGATGATTATTCAGGACAACGCAAGCTAAGCATGGCGTCGAGAAATGGATTGGCCTCTTTGGTAAGGGGTGTTTTAGGCACATTACTTACTATTGTAACACACTTTGATACATTGTATGATTGCTCATTACATACTTAATTCAACGGTGTTCTATGTTTTGCTATTATAAGAGAGAAATAAGGTCTAAACTGACATTTAGCACAATAGGCCAGGCACAAACATGCTCAGCAATAACGTTAGCTATCGATAACATGTATCCTACCACGCTTGCAACACACGTGCTGTTAACAGTCCTGTACAACCGTGTCAGTAAAGTCCACTATTGATGTGTTCACATATTTTTCACTGACATTTCATTAAATTTATTCTCATGTTTTGCGTGAAGTCGCGAGCACTGATACTTTGTTCGTCGGGATAATCAGCAAGCTAGTTAGCTAGCTAGCCAACTTATACGAACGTCATGGCATCGAGATGCTTCCTAAGTTGTGTGTTCATCTGATAAGGACATCATGTAACATACTAACATGTTTAAATACTTAAAATATTCTACATTTTGCAGGGTGTGGAGGGGGCTTCAGCAGCGGCGCACGCTCTCTCTCTCCCGGCGGATGCGTACGGTAATGATGTGAGTACAATGGGTCAGGTGCTACCCCAAGTTATATTTCCCATTGTAATGCAGCAGGAACCATTATGTAATAATGTAATCCATGTTTTGAAATATGAAGGCCTGGTACAATATTCTGTCCCATTTATCGCAGTCAGACCGTATTACATTTCAGACTATCCCAGTCTTATCTAATAATGATCTGCCGAACACCATCCTTTCACTTAAAGGCAAATGTTTTTGTATGTTGTTTAGCCCCAACTGGAAGTAATGTGGGCCATGAAGGCATACAACCACGCAGAAATATACTTTAATGTAAGTACTGTCCAAATATAATTTCAGTTAAAAGTTTACTCTGTACTCTGTTTTACGTTTTTTTTCTCTCCATTTCTCCCCAAAGCTGATTTCCTCTGTGGATCCCAAGTTGCTGAAACTTACAAAATCAGATGATCAAATACATTCTGCATACATGGAGAGTTTTAGTGACCTTAACCTGGAATTACTGGATCCCGACAATCTAAAGTCTGCAGAGTCCAAAGAGGTATGTCATTTAATCAACAAGGCAAACCAATAATTGTGCACAAAGAAGTGTCTGCAATCTAACAGTTTGGTGTTTTTTGATGTTTCAGTACTCGTAGAAATGTAATGTTAATATGCAAGCTTGGGATATGCGACTAATGGAATTACTACATTTGAAATGATATTAGTCTCAGTTCAATTTGACTTTCCATATTAACTAGTAATTCATTTCATATAACATGGCACTTTCCCCACAATAGTGGGCATCGTCATCAGTATCTTAATGTCTCCCTGATCAACCTGAGGGAATGTATTTGGAAATTAAGAATTGTACCTGGGTTTTTTGGGGGTAAGATACTAGAAAATAGCACGGCATACTTCGGTAGTCATTAAATGTAATTATCAACACCTCATTTAGAGATGGAGGCCGTTCTGCAATCAGTTTGAAGGGATTGTTGAGGACTTTAATTATGGAACGCTACTTCGACTGGACTGCAGAAAGGACTACACAGAGGAAAACACAATATTCGGTATGTTAGACTTTTAATTTTGGCTGCATAATGAGTTCGTGTTTTAAATATATAATTAAGTGTAATTCTGACTTTGATTAACTTGCAGCTACCAGAATCCAGTTTTACGCCATTGAGATTGCAAGGAACAGGGGAGGCTACAATGATGCGGTCTATAACGCCAAAAGCAAGCAGGAACAAAGTTAGTTTTCAACAGAGCAGCAGCAGCAGCAGCAGCATCTGTGGCCTTCTGTGTGTCATGAAGTCGAAAAATGAGTTTTGAAATGGCGGGGGGAGTTACTGTAGATTATATTTGGAAACATAAGTACTTTGGAAGACTGTCTGGTGCAGATTTTGTCGTCAAAAAAATGTTCAGCGCAAAGGTAATGTCTTCCATGGTCGTTGTCTGATACTTTCATTTTGTTTCACAACATCTGTAACGGATTATCAAAGAAAGAGAAACTGCATGAACAAGGCACCATTGTTAATTAGAGCCTACGATCTCATCCTATGTTTTTTTTTTTGTATGACCATTTCCTGATGCTGTATCTGCATTCCTTTCTATATGTTCAACTGTACCCTCAAACAACTGGCATATGGGTTTGGAGTAGACTTGTGTGGAATAAATACAGCTTCATATACAAACCATTGATGTTTATTTTGCAGTCACAATGCTTACACTATATGTAGCAGACATCCAAACAGTTCAACCAGCTACCTTATCACTCAATGGACCCAACACACATTCGCCAAAAAGGACACATTCACATCAGGGAACGAAGGGAAAAAGGACTTAAAACATCCATGAGTGTTTTAACATGGTTAGAGATGAGCTAGGTCTTCACAAACAGTTAGCAGCAACATCTGTTGAGAGTAGCACAAGTTGCTAATATATTCCATTCTGACGTTTAATGCGTCTTTTTTTCTTTAAATCTACCATAGTCTGATGCATCATTTTCTTCTGTTATTAAAAATAAAATGGGATTCCTTCAGGGGGTCAGAAAAAAAACATTGGGGGTGAAAGCTAGACAACTGTCAAGATTTGATTCACTCCTGTTCTGATGAGTTGTTGTACCAGGTTCTTTTTAAAGTACACAGCTACATCCTATAGGCCTCACTACCAAACAAATGCCAGGTGAACAAGAAAAGCCACAAAAGACTGGAAACCTGTGAGATTAAAAAGCAGGGTAACAGTTGACAAAAGGCTCGGAGAAGAGTAACTTCACTACAACCATAATCTTCTTTAGCTAATCAAAATCCACAAAAGACATGATCAAACCTTCGGAGAATATAAAAAAAAAAAAAAAAAATGGGGAAGGGGGGGCGGGGGACTGGTGGTTGCGCACCCCACCCCCCCTGCAGCTGAGGTCTCGGAATGAATCATACACATGAACACAGCAATCATCCACTTTCACTTGATTGATCTTCAATCGCTAACTCCTAGGCCAGGGTAGCGAGCGTGTGTTCCCAACACTCAGAGCTAAAGGCAAAGAGGATGTTTCCATGGCCTAAGGGGAAGGTTTTTATTTTTTTAAAGTCACTCATCACAACCACTAGCATTATCGACGCAATCATTTCATTAGCACACCTCAGACTTGAGTAATGGGAATGGGATCCCACTGGCCCCTAACAGACATTACTCTGCAACTGAAAGGCAGCAGGAAATAGTGTATTTACAAAGTCTTCCATGCGCCATCATGTCACTCTAAAGATTTAAGGAAAATATACAAACGCATTTTTTCTTCTTTCCCTCACTCCCTCAAGCAAAACCGCCCCCACCCCACCCTCTTTCCCATGCCCCGCCTCCACAAGCACCTCTCTGACTGTACTGGATCTATCACACCACTCACGCCAATCAAACATCTGTCACTTGGATATAGTATTCTCTTCATACAGACAAACCCACACTTCAGCACAGTTGCACTAACTTACTAGACTGTAAAAATGTCACACACTTTCATCTTTTTTTTTTTCTTTTTTTTTTCTTAAATTGAAATCATTATAAACATTGTTCAAAATGTTATGAAAAAAATGTACACTTCTTTTTTTGTGTGTTTCTATACAAGGCAGGCAGAAGCAGAGCACTACATATACCAGCTTACACCCGGCCCCCCCTCCCCAAACACACATACACGCGCACACACCCCCACACACACACACACACACACACACACACACACACACACACAAAATCCACACCCTCCCCAAATCTCGAGAGATGGAAGAACAGCAGCCACTCATCAGTTTGTGCCAGTGTCTCTGGGCACCCCCAGCTCTTCTGCCCCTAAACGATTCCCCAACCAAACTCTCTTTGGACTTTGAGCCCCGACTGACTACAGGAAGGCCAGTGGAGTGACCTCGAGAAACTGGCTTTAAAATCTGTGTGTATTTATATGTGAATATATAAAAAGGGGGAGAAGAGCAGGGGGGAGGGGGAGGGGGGAGAAATGGTGCTGAGGTTAAGGGTCGGGGAGCAGGAGGTGCAGGCTGGCGCAGCGGTGACTCCCTGGCGTCTGGGCCTGGGGGGTTGAGGATGCGGGAGCACAGAGGGGGGTGCGACCACACCGCTGGTGCTCTGTGGAATGTCAGCTCATCATGTCGTTGCTGTTTACCCCGTAAGTGGAATTCTTCATGGAGTCGTTGACTTCTCTTCTAAATACTGAAAGGTTCTGTGTAAACCTGAAGGTGTGAAATAAGAATTATTACAACAAAGCAGAAAAAGGAAGATGGTCTAAAATGACGGGTGAGGACTCTTGCACTCTTTACCACAAGGTAAACCTGTTTAGAAAAGAACCAACTGCAGAGGATAGCTTACCTGTCTCTGTTTTTGGTAAGCAGGTTCCGTTCTATGCCCTCCATTAAGTTTTCAAAGCATAAGTGCATGGCTTGCTGTTTTTCTGGTGGCTGGCTGTTCACAATGCTGTTCCTCAAGTCTGCAAAATACTATGATACAAAACCACACATAAAGGACAAATTAGGTGCTACTCAGTTTCTAATAATTGGAATGTAATAAAATGTAATTTCCAGACTATTAACTGCAGTTGATACATTGATTCAGCTTAATTTCTGCAGCCCAGCGGTTAATAATTGGGGGCATCTTATACATAGGAATGCATTTCCCCCCGGGACTCTCTCTCTCCCCCTCTTTTCAAACACAATTTTCATTAACACTCAATCACATTCAATCTTCCATAATGATAAAGTAAGGGGTGTTGTGTGTTCCTACCAGATTGCATATGGAGCACAAACCTCCGCGGTTGGGGGCGGCACCACAACTATATCGCATGACGTAACGTTCAATACACTGCAGTTTATACACGGGTTTGTTTTATAAAATGACATTACATATTGTATGTGGTTAACAGTCGCGAAAATACAGTAGATGGGAAAGATGTAAGGGCCACTGATGACACAACTCACTGTAAATCCAAACGCTAAAATGGCCCCAAAGTTTCCAAGTAAATGTATGCTTTGAGAAACCATAAAATGTGCACGATGCACACTGTCTTTGTGTGCATGGATAGTTCTTGAAAAAAGCAGTTTATTTGTTGCACAATGAGAGGGCCATTTGTTGCTAAGCGACACTAACAAGGCAGTAAAATAAATAAATAATATGTATTGAAACATACAAAGAATAGCCTGTGTGCTTGAATACCTGTGTGTACTATGACCTTGGACATGAGCATTGGGGCCTTGCAGCAGACAGTAATCATGGCTTTTCCAATATGCCAAAGTAAAGACACTACCTACCCCTACCTTCTCATTCAGCAGGATCAGGCCTAGAAGTGGTCGTGACATAGACCACTGATTCCTGCAGTCTTCAAAAATAATAATATTGAGCACAGTTGACAGCATCTGGAAAACAAAGGGAGGAAAAAAAATGCAATATTTTAGAAAGACCTCATGCGAGTTCATTGAAATGATCCATTAAAACCTTAAATCTACAATATGTTAACTACCATCATGTTAATGCTAGGCCCAGATTTGAGAACACACATCTCTACTGTTCCCTACCGCTCTGCTCCCTGACCCCCCCCGTCCATCACTGGTGATCTCATATTGGAATGAGATCCTAGGTACCCATCCCTAACTTTCTGCATTTCTGAATAGATTAAGACCTTGGCACACACAGACACTTTCTAAAAGGGAATTTTTTCTGCATTGTTTGTCCAAGCTTTTCAACAAATCTGTAAAAAAAAAAAAAAAAAAAAAAACTACCATGCCCCATATGCTTGCTCAGAACAACAGGGTTGTGGATATGGATATTTTAGCTTATGAGAACACTGCCATCTAGCTGTAAGTACATTAGAAAGGAACCATAATGTGAATAAAGATGCAAACAAACAATAAAAATCCTCCTGCTGAGTCTGTTCAGATGTTATGATCTGCATCCTTTAGTTGGCTCTGTGGTTAGACATTTTGTTTTGTTTTGCACAGTTTGCCGTGTGAGCGTTTCTTTATTACACAAAAGAGTAATTCTGTCAATTCAAGCATGCATTGGAATTTAGCCACATGGAGTATTAGTTTTGTCTTTTTGTGTTTTACAATTTGGGAGGCAATGGAACCTTTTGACTTGCATAGATATAGTACACACTACGTAACTGGCCAAGACCAGGTGCATCACCTGAGCCAGGGGTGGTGTAGAGGATGTGGCCCTCACCTGCTGGATCATCTCGGGGTGCTGCTGCATGATGTGCAAGAAGCGGTCACTCTCCTGGGCCATGGGAGCTGCCCGCTTCTTGGTGCTGCGCGAGAGCTGCTTGAACAGGTACGTTACTATGTGGTCCAGGCTGGAGCAGCAACCCGTGCATACCATTGTATCTGAGAGGGAGGGAGAGAGACATGATAGATTGACAGGTCATCATTGCCACTATCTTAAATCATACTTTTTATTCATTAACCATTACCAGCATATCAAATTCAACATGACTGGTAGTTTTAAACTACTGAACATGCATGCTAAAAACACTATTAGATTTTTTTTTTGTATTATTACCAAGTGCAGTGAGCCCCTCTGAAATGGAGGATAGGATGTACATGACCACGTGAGGCTCCAGGCTTGCGATGAAGTTCATGTGGTCCTGGGTGAGCACCTCTAGCAGTGAGTAGTAGGACTGACTGAGCTTGGGATAGTCCTGCATTGACAACATATCAAGCAAAGTCACTTTCAGAACACTCTAAAATGGTGCTAGGAAAAGTTTGTGTGTTAATGTGTGTGTGTGTGTGTGTGTGTGTGTGTGTGTGTGTGTGTGTTGCATACAAGCAGGTCGCTGTGTGGGATGGAGAGGAGAAGCTTGATGAAGGTCTGAAGGGCGTTGTCCAGGGCGTCGTCGCCGTAGAGACGGAAGACGCCGAAGTTGACGTAGTTACCGCTGAGCACGGCCTTGAGCATGGAGAAGCAGATGGAGATGCCCTTGAGCTTCAGCGCGTACACCTGGTCCTTTGGCACCTCGCCCAGAGTCAAGATGCGGTTCCCTAAGCACAGGAAACACAACACCAGGTATCAGACGGCTGAATCTACCCACATATGAAAATATGTATGCGGAAACACAACACCAAATTCTTCACGTGTGGGGAAAAACGTGAGGCCATATGAGAACATATACACCAATGATTTTAGTGTACCCCTTCTCAATTAAAAGCTAAATAAATTTCCGGTTAGAAAACAACCAGCAGATCACTTGAACAAGCTGACGAAAATGGATGCTGTGTTCAGCTGGAGGTATATGCGGCTAAAACTTTGAGACGAATAATCCTAAAGACGCGTGAAAGACGTACCGTAGGTTGTAATCATTTTGCTTGTTTCTCTGAACAGCAGGATCCCGTTGGGCGATGACACGTCAAACTGTAGTCTCTGGGACCTGAGGGACACAAACACAACATGGCTCCACAGCAGATCTTCAGAAGGTGTTAATTAAATCTTATTTCCGTGTGAATTAAAACCACACCACTTGACTAATAGGAGGGGGTGGGAAAGGGAAACAACTGACAAAAAGAATGTCCCTAATTGCCTCTATGAAACAAGCATCCAGATGGCGTCAACACGGCAGAAATATGGCACCTCGAGATTGACTCTCCGAAGTGCAGCTGGCGTGTTGTGCGTGCTGCTGGTCTCAGACTGTACCTGTTGTGGACGAGCTCAGCCATCAGCTTGAGCACAGGAGTGGTGCAGGCAGGGACATGGTACCAGAGCTCTATCGCCCTCTGCAGGATGGGCATGTAAGTGGGGTAGCTGTTCAGGAGAGACTGCGTTAAGAAAACAAATCTGTATCTTCTGCAAGGGTAGAGAAGCATACTTGTTTTGGACTTTGGTGAATTAAATGAATTGACATTCTTGATTGCACTTTTTTTTAACATGCTTGAACAATTGTAAACAAATAGTATTGTAGAGAGTTAGGATACATCCAGTCAAAGAGCATCATGAAGCAGGTCTTGGCATTAAAGGCAAAGGCGATTCCTCTCAGGTCTCGAACCAGTCCCACTAATGTCCTCTGGAAAATAGACATGAACTTCAGTCTACAGATCCTCCATTCGGATCAATGAACCGCAAAACGATAACCCAAATTAAACCCAGTTCCCAAAGTACTACCAGGAGCACATACTTTGGCCTCTTGCTCATTGAAAGTGTTAGTGCTGAACATTGCTGCGACGGCCTCGAACGCTGCTGTCAGAGGAAGCATGAACTGCTCAAACTGGTCCTCGTCCTCCCCTGTTGCAGACACAACCACACGTACATAAGCCAACAGTTAAAACAACTTCAAACATTTAGACCTTCACGAAGAATGATTTAGTCTGTAGCTCATACGCAAGTCGACGCATTGAAAGGAGACGGGACAAACTCTCACCCAGATCCACCATGAGCAGGCGGCCGAGGGCTGTGTAGAAGGTGGTCCGACACCTCATGTCGCTGAGGTTGGATTGATTGTTCACGCCCAGGAAGGAAAAGTGCTCACTCTGGGCAAAGAAAGAGTGAAGAGAGAGAGAGAAAGAAAGAAAGAAAGAAAGAAAGAAAGAGGAAGGGAGGCAAAGAGAAGGAGAATAATGAGCAGGGGGTATTATGAGCCATGGGTCAGATTAGGGAGATTATGGGGGTAACAGGTCCCTCTTGCCAAGACAAATCAGTGACATTTTAGCTTTGTGTGCTCATGTGAGCGGGTCATGGAAGAGGGGGGAGAGTTACTCACTGTGTGGTTATTCAGCATGAACTGGACCGCAGTGAGTTTCACCAGCTTTCTCACACTACTGTACGTACAGGGAGGTCGTCAAGGAACAAGCTGGGAGAGAACTTTACACTTGACCAAGCAACAGTCAAGCACAACAAGACATGACAACAGTACTACTGAGAAAATGTTAACTGTAACTCTTAATACGTGGCTAAATGTGTCCATATTTGGAACTGGCTGGGTAAGGATATCCAATGGAGAGGTCATTTAGAAGCTGTAGTGTCTTGGAGGTGATTGGTTCACACTGTCCCCAGTACTTCAGATTGGTAATTCTACATAAAAAAAAAAAAAAAAAATCAGAAAGCCCCGTTAATACATCAACATAAGAAAAACAGACAAATATATTGTTGCTTGTGTTGCAAAAAAGAAAAACCTCATGTAACAAAGTCACTTGGCGAATTGGTGTGTATGGTTTTGAAACAAAAACCATCAAAAGCACTAAAACACTGGTAATAAGAGGTTAGGTATGGCATATAGACATGTTGAAGCACATTATGCAAAACCAATCCACCACAAACGCAATGACTTCAGCTGGCATACACCCCCTTCTTATTACTTAACCGTTCATGTTTATACACCACTGACCACCAATCTCGGCCTAAAAACCCAAATGTAACCAGCTAAAGATTATGATCATGTTACAGAAGAGAAATGTGGATATTTAGCCCTCCTGATTATACTGGAAGAGAGAGAGGGAAGTCATATTTAAGCAGTCGGGAAAGAAATGAGACATTTTTATGTCACGAAGACGAAGCATCTGCTCAAGGCTTTAAGTAGGAGTAAAGAAACTGCGTCTATTCTGGGTTCAGCTTTGCTCTTATGTTTAACGTTCAATGAACCACAGAGCATTTCACACTTCACATAGAGGATGTGATGCTCTTACACTGTGTGGAAAACATTTGAAAAAAAGATGCATAGTTTTGCACAAAGAACAACGAGTGTGGGGTGACAAAAAGTCCAACACTGCGATGGAGTCACCAGCTTTTCTAAGGCCACGGTTCTCATCATTTCTGAAAGGCCCACGCAGTACGAGGGACTGCACCCGCACTCATCAGATAATTGTCACGTTACTCAAATAATTGTCAAGGTCTTCTTCATCAGCAACCAAGTGTTAACTGAAATGTGCAGTAATGTAGTTCTACAGTGGACTGGGTGAACCACAGAGCCTCTTGCAGTACCATCAACATCCACAGTTCAGCGCACAGTCAGTCAGTCAGTCACCAGACTATTAATAACTATATTAGTAACTATGGGCTAACTATATGCTAGTATCAGTACAAACAGAAATACAAAAAACTGCACACTTCTTGTTTAAGACCCCCTTCATGGCCAAACATGCATACACATTTAGGTGTGATACAAACACTTTGTCTTGAGAAAACTTTAAAAAGAGCCACAAGCTTTTCCCATCACGATAATCAATGGTGGTATGAAAGAAAGAAGAGCACTCACATTTTCCCAATGAACACACTGAGTACCATGGTCTCATCATTCAGCCCCAAGACTTCAGACAGGCGCCGGTACAACTGCAGGAGGAGAGGCCCAAAACAAAACAGCACGGTCAACAGTCTTACAGGAGCACCCGCAATGACACACACAGTTAGAATCCTTCCATAATTACAAGGTTAGAACCTACAGTATTGATTTGGAACATGAATTTACATAGTCGTACATGGAAATTCTATTCAGAATGTTACTGTGCAGAAATATCTTCTGCACGATCATTCTGCAGTATCACTTATCCCAGTGTCCCTACACTCACTCAGGACTGTCACCTTCCAAAAAGAAAATCAAAAAGAAAAAGAAAAGAAAACTCATGTCACAATTCTGTCTGGAAAATGGGTTCTGATGAGTCATGGTATTTTTGGGGCACAGACAGCCTCTCTATTAATAGTGCAGCACTGAAGAAGACAGGCACTTCTAAGTACAGCTGGGTCCAACAACCCACCCAAAGCATTCATCTTAACTTTAACTTCAAAACATACGCTTGAGAAGTTCAGCTCACTCCTCTTTAGGAACCAAAATGATATGGATCCATTCTTGTTGCCACCACACTTATGTTAGAGTAAAGACAAATACTGA
This sequence comes from Clupea harengus, assembly GCF_900700415.2. Lineage (NCBI taxonomy): Eukaryota > Metazoa > Chordata > Actinopteri > Clupeiformes > Clupeidae > Clupea > Clupea harengus. The sequence goes on along the minus strand of NC_045163.1, from coordinate 4,521,163 downwards.
AGGAGGGGTTGGCTAAAGCCATGTCTAGCATTTATTTGTGGGGAAAAAAACAAAACAACAACTAGTAATGGAGGACACAATGAACTGGGACAGTGATACTAAATTCCACTACTACTGTACACCACTTATCTGAGGTGTTCACATTTTGAAGCCTCTGGGCAGCACAAGAGAGAAACCACGCAATGGATGGATTTGCCATGGAGGTGACAACACAACACTTTCAACTGTGAACATCATGAACACATCTTTTACTGAAGGCCACTAATGAGCAGGATGGAAAAAAAAATGCGAGGCCTTTATCTAAATGCACCACCAAGCAATTAAAAGGGCTGAGTCGACGGCATGGCCACAAAGGAGAGGCATAAACACTGCAGTGACAAAAGGGATTGGGCATTCCACAGCAGGAAGGGCACAGGGTTGACACATCTGCCATATTTTAGTTCATTTAAAAAAAATAAACACACACACACACACACACACACACACAGAAAGCTAGGCTGACTATCAGGGGAACTATCAGGGACTAAGGGGGTCCAGGCTCTGGGTTCTGTAAAGCGCCTTGAGACAATTTATTGTTCTGGCGCTATATAAATAAAATTGAATTGAAGTTGTTTCCTCAACTTCAAGGAAACCTATGGAACCACACAGCCAAGGGTGGACTAGTTGATTGAAAGAATCTCACCTTTGATGATTTCTGCACCTGGTCACCGATGTAAATTTTGCGGAACTGTTCAAAGAAACTGAGCATGGCCAACTCGAGCTTCTCGTTGCCGGCCTGCGCCAGTCGAGAGTCGGTCAAATTCATCAACTGTAAGACTCTGAGGACAAAACCAAACCCAGCGGCAAAATGAACGTTTGGAACGTGCTGCATAACTGAACTGAAATGGTTCCTCAGGAATGTTAGCAAAAGGTCACAGCTGGATGCCTACCGACACACAAGCTCTCCATCCATGGCGTCTTGTTCATCTGTACTGGCGAAAGAAACCCTGCCTCCTATCACAGCCCCGATGATGTACACCAGCCAAGTCAATCGGCCTACACACACACAGACATAATATTCATAATTAGATATATTCTCGATACAATATTCAGATCAAGAGAGACTTGGGGATGTTGGGACACTTAATTGGGACACAGGTAAATAGTAGGACTGATTCATTGGGAAAGGACAATATGCAGTGGCGAGCGCTGAGACCAGAGGTGCCTGTGACTGAGGTGGCGTCCTCACCTTCCTGAACGGCGATGTCCATGGTGCTGGAGTTGGTGGACTGGAGCAGCTCCTGGTAGGACTGGGCGGACTGGTCGAAGAGCTGCACCAGCAGGGCGCACGTCTTCTCGTACTCACAGCGGCCGATGGTGGACAGCTGGTCCAGCTGCTGCTGCACGAGACCTGCATCATCCAGAGGGTCCTCCAGACCATCCCTGAGTGGGACAGGCAAAAACAAAACAAACAAACAAACACATTCAGTCAGTCAGATGTGTTCAAAGAAATGCAGGTTGAGTGGAACCTTTTAAATAAATACACACATCATTCATTATCTGAAATACACATTTTCCAATACTGACCAAAAAGCGATCAGGGCATTATTAGGATTTCCCCCCAATACAACACCCATATCATCTATACATCATGACACAAAGACCAAACTAACCCAGTGTCTTTACTGCTTGGTCACTATGAACGCCAATGAGTTACCACAGCAAAAGGCCTTGGCTTCTTATGGTGTCTACAGGGGCCTGCGTACCTGAGGATGATGTGCACCGACTCGAGCCGTGATGTGATGTAGGCCTTGGTCACCTCTGGAGTGTAGGTCTCCAGCATGTGGGGCTCGGTGGCCTTGACATAGGGCACGGAGGCCGCCAGCCGCTGCCACAGGCTCAGCAGGTAATGCACGCTGTTGGGGGCAAACTCCCAGTGCTGCAAATAACACGTATACAATTTTTACTGGGGTAGACCTGCACAGACGCAATGCAATAATGTTTCACAACCACATTTGTACCATGTTAAGTATGTACTGATTGACAGGAACAAATGGTGACTCGTGCGAAATGCTTGTTGTAACAGGCAATGTCTACTAACCTGTAAGCTGGTGACTGTGAAATTGGCAATCAATCTTATAACCTCAGGGTAGTTTTCCACTTTGACCAGCTCGCCAAGCTGATAGTTACTTTTTAGTCTGGCCAGCAGTCGACAGAATTCATGGTAATTGTTTGGATCAGACAGACTCTGGAAATCAAAATAATTGTTTCAAGGCAATGCTTTTGGGGACTGTTCATGTGTGTGTGTGCAAAGAGCAGTTGAGAACAACCTTCAACTCTTAAAATGTAATTAAGAGACAGCTGTACTAATATGAAAATAGATACCATGGCATATCCTGTTATTTAACAAGGGCAACAATTACCTGTGGGTTTTCCAGAATCCTCTTCACTCCATCTACGAGATGAGAGAGGAACTTTGCCCTCTCAGCGTTGTTAAAGAGTGACCGCCGTACGGATGCTATTTGAACTAGGCAAGACAAAACCTAAACAGAACAGGGTCGAGGGTGGAATGGTGAGTCATTTGAACAGGAAAAAACGGGTTTTCAGAACAAAAACACTACGAGTAAGGAAAAGCCTATTCTGCACACTCCACAGCTGTTTCGGCAAGAAAATTCACTTGCGTCATTGTGTTAGTATCCAGCAGGTGGAGAATGCAACTTCCAGGAACCAGCATGGAGACATAAACTTAGGGCCTCAACTAGATTGCCAGCATGAGTCCACATGAAAACAATAAGAACATTTCCTGCAACCATTTACTCAAATCAAACTCCGACTGAAACTTGACAACCATGACATCCATTTTTACCGACTGAAAGAAAGGCAAAAAGCCACATGAAAACAACCACCCCATTATCCCTTCAAAAACGTACTAGACAACCAAGTCACTTACCAGGGGAGAAAGGGAAGGAGGGATGGAATGATACAAATCAAAAAACAGTTGGAGGGTCGAGGAGTCCAAAAACGCTGCAGAAAAGAAGGAAGTGAGAAAGAGACATACATCAGCCACATTGAACTCCACTAGCCAATCATTTCTGTTGTAAATTCATAAAATTGAATTCATCAATTAGCTCAAAATTCATCTTCAGTCTGTGAGTTTCTCATACACCTCACACGCCTGTCTTATCCTCACCTACTCCACCTCTGACACATCTCCTCAACCCATCCCCCTCTCCAAACAGTAAGCCCCCCCCCCCACACACACACACACACACTCACCTGATCTCCAACTGGTGGGGATCTGGACGGTGCACAGGTCATCGGAGGACTCATCCGTGGACGTGCCGATGAAGTCGAAATTGAGGCAGTTGTGGGCCAGCTTGAGCAGCTGCATGAGCAGACCGTGCTGGCTCTCATCGTTCAGGTTCAAGTTCTTCCCCGAGGCCTGAGGGCAACATTGGCAACAGCCTTAGAGAGAGAGCAAGCAAGCGCTCCACAGAACCAGACCTCACAGAAGCATATGGAGGAGCTCCAGAGAGAGAGGGCCGGCGAAGTTAACGGGACGCCTCAGAGGCCAAGAGGTGCCCTCTGACTGACCTGTTTCAGGAGATTGCAGGAGAGCGTGAAGATGTCGAATAATGAGGAGTCCCGGAACGACGACGCAATCTTCCGGTGCTTAGTCAGGGGATGTGTTGTGTCCGCCTGGAACAAAACAAAAGGCTGTCAGCTGAGCTTCTCCACACCAGAGATCTGAGGGCCCATAGTCATAGCTCGTTCCTCTAAGCCGGTTGGCCCCACAGACACCCATATGTTTGCTTAACCAAGCCATCTAGATAAACAATGGTACTCTTATAACAATGGTTTCAACTAGTTACCATACTCATACAAAAAGCTGAACAAAATGGTTGACATCAAATACATACACTGGCTATGCCGTTTTTGTGAAAGGCACCAGCTGAATATATATATAGACATTATACAACAAAAAACCTATGCCTTTAGATACAAAGCCAGGATGTGAATCTGTGCATTTCAACAGACACATCCTGTTCTAAAAATGCATTCACAGCACCCAGCGTACAATGTTGGCTCAAATGGTTTATGCTAATCCATTAGTGAAGGCCATGAAGTGAGTCATTACTGACTCCACTGTCCATCTTTATCATGGAGGCCATTAATGATGTTCATTAGCCATTAAGGCTATTCATGTCTGTCTACTGTATATCACGGTGATATTCTGCATTATAGCCATATTAAAACTGATGGCACAAATAGCCATCATAACTGAAAACAAAAATGCTTTTCAAAATAACTCTAGGCTACAAGTTGGAGAAGAAGATTTGTGTGGAGTGGAAGAAATGCAGACTAAATGTGGACACAAACTTTCTGAATGGCTTCTCCATGAACTGCAATGCGTTTATGAGGGGTAAGATCATGTAAACACTTACATCAATGAGAAGCACAGAGGAACTTACTTGATTAATTTCATTGGTAAGCTGCGAAAGAATAGTCACTCCTATGATGCAGTGCTCAACACTGTCCTGAAAATCCACAAAAAATGTATCATTAAAGAGGTGAGTCAGTCTAAAGTCTAAAGTTCAATGATGAAGAGGTATGAAACATTTCCATGCATCAATGTAAAACACCAGAAGTGTCAATCATCCATTACATACTAATGAACCTGAGAAACCTGCTGACATTTGAACTTCCTCCAACACAGTGAACCATACCTGGAGGAACCTTGTCACATCTACGATGACATTCCTAAAGACATAATCTTCCTTCTGGCAGTCGAACCATCCAAGCTTGGTGATTCTGGCGTAGAGCTGGATCAATGCTTGGGTCACAAAGGCAGCAAGCTTTGGCCGACTTGCCAGGTAGTTAAGAACATAATTCCCTGGGGAAAGGAAGAGTTTTGGTCACATTCAGATGCCTGGAAAACCCAATCAATGCGGTCATCATCTCTGCACTTGATAAAAAAAAAAAAGGCATGAAAATGACACAGCCTTACAGTCTCAGAGCAAACAATTGACTGGGCCAGAACTTACGGATGTCTATGCGCTGTTCCAAAGGAAGTGGGTTGCTAGTGCGGGAGACCAGTTTGGAGAGACATGTGCCAGCCAGTAACTGCGAGTAGGATGACTGCAAAGGCACAACAAAAATGAACTTTACCACTACAGACATGCAATGTGTCATTCATCCAGGCTATACTTTGAATCGCTTCATTAAACACAAACTAATGACAAATGACATCTGAAGTCCTTCTAACAGGAATACTTACACTTCCCCTCTCTAGCAGGAGTTGGCATTTATTCAGGCAGTCGGGACTGTTGGTGAACTCCACCAAGGCCTTCTCAGCCTGCAGGCGGGTGGTGGTGTCTGTGGTCTCATACAGCTGCTTGCACAGGATCTCTAGCTGGGCTAGGCTCTGGAACACAGGTGGAGACATAAGCACTCACACTAACGAGAACAAGAACAAAGAACTAGTAAACAGTGCACAACACAAATGCACATCACCACACAGTTCCCACGGATGATGACACCTGTGCAGGCGGAAAAGAATATAAATGGAGCAGTTGTTCACGGATCATTTGGCCTCGTCTACACTTGCATGCATGCCTACTTACTATGATTAGTTCTCATTTCCACCCCCTGCTAAGCACCAACAATGGAGCTATAGAATGACAGGCTGACACTCAAAAAAGCTTGGCTAACGCATTTTAAACGTATGAAAAGTATTGGTGCTTTTTCTAGAAAGGTGACAGCAATCCCATCTGGAGATAATATGAGTTGATTAATTAATTGATTAAATAAAGGCATTCATTATTATTGATTGATTAAAGTATAAAACAAACAGGCCTAAAACCTAAGTAAAACAATTAGACAATATTCCTACAGGATTCAGGCTGAAGTGAAGTAAAGTATCTGCCTTTTTTTTCATTTGAACAGTTTTTTTTTTATAGCTTGTCTGTGGTTTAACCCTTTTCTGTTAGGTCATTGAAGAACTTCATGTTAGTAACCCAAGACAAGATCATGTTAGCAACCCAGCAAACGGCCTCCTCATTTTTACAAGAGCATCTCTTTGAAAATGACTCCTGCTCTCACTTTCTTTGAGCATCGCCGTGTTTTAAACACACAACACTGTAAATAAAATATTAGCAATTTCCTGTGTTGTGTTTGTCAGTGTTGAGCCCTTGATTGCCCCTTAGGTCTATTGCTTTTGAGAAAAGTCAACTGGGGAATCAGAGGCAAAGGCTAACCCATCTTAATATCCGAATGCCTGATACATGGATATTAACTAACACAACACACAGTTATAAGATGACAACACACATCAAATTACTGCATCACTGATCTCGAGCAGACAGAAGATGAACAAAAAGCTGACTCATTACTCCCCCACCCCCACAAACCCACCAGCAGCCTCTGTGGCTGAACACTACTCAGCCAATATCACCAGTAAAAAAATGTTTTTAAACCACATGAAATAAGTTCAAGTTCAGTCTATGTGGTACGTGAGACAGGCAACAGGCCTGGTAAACATAGAGACGTACTTAAAGTTTCACACTGCTCTGTCGGACACGCCATCTGACATATGCAAATGTGATTTGACGTCTGGCATCACTGATAAATTGCAAGAAACCCAAATGATATGGACGACAGCAGCTGATGCACCAGGCACCTTAAGACTCCTGTACACTTCCAGCAGCTAACCAAAAAGCACACAGTGTGAGCCCATGACAATGTGAGCTGCTGATAACTAGTCTCCTAAATGCTGAAAAGGGACGGTGGGCCCCTGAGAGAGGAGGAACACAGGGAGAATGCATTTTGGATTTGCAAAGATAAAATAGGCTCGGCCATTAACAGGGAACTGTTGGCAGGAGATAAGGGTCACTCTCTGAAGAGAGAACATTCAGCTTGGGAGGACCACGGGTCTGTTTGGTTCACTCACCACTGTAAAAGTTCCTCTGACTGTATGACTACAACATTACTCCCATCTCATGATGATTTAGTGGCTTGGCTCTCAGTGCCATAAAACTCGGACAGACAAGGTTTACTGTACAAGAGCCTGATATGATCAGTTCGAGAAAGTATTACTATTAGGCTATTAAAAAAAAAAAAAGACAGACTTAGAAACATAGCTGGGTGATTTCTCATTGACACAGCCTGAAAACAGTAAAAGCAAGTGAATTCAAAGGTGCAAGGACTACTGCAGATGACACGAGTATGCTATATGCTATTATGCTGTATTATAAAATACATTAAGTTGGTCATGAAAGCATGTGCACTTTGCGTTCACCTCTTACAGGTGTGGTATGTAGTTGTCAAAAATGAAAATATCTGTAGACATCTACATACACATATTATTCGCAGGTCAACTGTGTGTGATGATACTCAGGAAAAGGTGAGAAGACTATTTCCTAAAATTTTGCTTCAGATGTTTTGCATTTTTAGGGTCTGGAAAGTGAAAACAAATATATGGGATCTGCTAGAAAGCATTATCCTAACCACTCTTGTAGGTCTATTTAACCAAATAGGTGATCTCACCTTTAAATCTACACATCAATGTTATTGTGAAAAAATTCCATGGGAGCACACAGTAATACAATTCATAAATAAATGGCCAGCCTAAATTGCAAGTGTGTTAATTGCGTTGAAATGCACACAGGTTAAAGGTCCACGTTGTGCTGAGTCATGTCTATATAACGATTTCACTAGAGCCCGGCATTTAAGAAACGCTGCAAGTTTGACAGAACGAATATAACTACTGTAACTTTGTACCGATGGCGATGGGCTTTCCATGGCACCAGTGCCTTTCTAGGATCATTGTGGTTTGCCACTATGCAACAGCTTGTAAACCAGGAACGTTTTCATGAGCAGGATGACTGTATAACTATAAAACATGATGAACTGCAAATACATCCGTAGGTTTCAGATGAATACGGGTATTATTGTTTAAATGAGCCATCTAACAGTTAGACAGGTGAACCACACAGATAAGCTGCACGCTCGGTAATGAAGTTTAAAATAGCGTTCACAAGCGTATTAGTTGGCAAAGCTGAGGTGATATAGCCGCTGGCCATATAGAAAGGATAGTTAACGGTACTTAACACTGTACAAATATATCCATATATACAATATCACACAGTAGCACTGCTACTAAAAACTGTATAACTTATGATGTGCTGGTTGCATGGAGAGGTAACGCTAGCACACAGTTTAATGTAAAAAAATAACTTTCTCCCCAGCAGATTATCTCTATAATAACCTACAAGCGAACTAGCTTATTACCTCGTTAGCAAGCATGAATGCATCATGGAATAGTTAGAACACTTATTCAAATAACCGAGTAAATTGGCTCAGTATGTGGCCCACTGCTTAACCATACAATCACAATGCGATTGGTGTTAACTTACTGACAGAAGCATCGCTTTTCTATGGCAACATGATCACTGGAATTAGCATGAAGCAGACACGGTCAACATTAGCTACCTCTTTGTAGCTACTTAGCCAACTGACAAGAGTAGCGAGACGTAGCGAAATCCATATAGCCAAGGCTAGTGAGCTAAGTAGCGAAGTTAGCAAATATGCTCAGGGTTAGCAAGCTATCTAGCCAGCCGAGAACTACTTGCAAGCGTTATGGGATTAGACAAAATGTAGGTGGCAGCTAGGTACATTGCTAACCCTCGAATTTCCAAAGGCATAGTACCCAATCTTCAGTACACCCTAACCATCTATATGAGATGTCTTGCTAAATTAGCCTGAAAGCAAGACAGGCAGATCTGTGAGTATTCGCTTGCAATATTAGCTACACGACAGATAGCTAGCTTCTAATACTAGCTAAGGTTAGCTCTTATTTCATCATGGTGCTACCTGGACGGTTAACCGAGCTATACTAGCCGCTTAAAAGAGTTTAAATCCAAAGAAAAATATGTGCAACGCTGATAACTAACATTAGTAAACCTCAAAATATGTAGGTTGCCATACATAACATATGCAAGTTATGTTGGGTAGTTTCACATTCAGTTATCAGTGTTAAGGTAATGTTAGCTGAGGAGTCGCGCGGGAGAATTCCATGAGCGATACTTCAGGCAAGATGCTAACTGTTGGTTAGCTCATTAACAGCGGTGGAATTAAGGACTGTGCTCCAAGGCAATGCATCCTTATACAACTTTAATGTAAATGGCAATGCAACGGCAGCAATTTTGATTTGAAAGGCAGCTCAGGCGACCGTACCGTAGATGTTCGGTAACGAGTCTACATTTCTTCCCACTGAAATCTTGCTAGCTAGCAACACGGTTTCGCCAGGCCAGCCAGCTCATTGGATGGATGTCGGATGTCTTGTTTACCAAATAATACATTATGTATATCAATATATGCCACTCAGGTGGATGCAATAAAATCCGAGTTACTTTGGGGTGCCTACACACACAATCCTGATAAACTTAAACGCAAATGTGCAGTTTTACATTTAAAAGCAAAATCAATAAAGGACCTCTAGCAACAGCGATTGCTATGAACGAAGCAATCAACACGATGACAGGCCACAAGTCAACACTGATAATCGCAGCCATAAACCTACCCGGTTATCTGACGTGCCTCCATAAACAATGTATAGCAATAAACTTATCCAACCAACTATCAAAACGGCAATACGACATCCAACACCTGTTTTGCTTTTAATTTAATCAAAACATAAACCTTTAGTTACCTGCACATGATCCGCCATTTTGCTCCATTCATGCTCCTCTCACTCCCCCTAACAAAGAGCATGCGCGCATATCCCTACATTCTATACCACACTTACGCAATTATCGTACATCACTTGAAAAGAGGAGGATTGTTCGCCTCCTTTCTGAATAGCTTTACGCAACATTTTCTTCGCTCACTAACGCTAAAAACGAGCCTTTGTTTACATGGACCTTAAAGATACATCACCCAATTTCAGGCAATTTGCATCCTCCTATTCATTTCCATTCCTACTCATCATACCAAGTCACAACATTTTAGATTTACACCATTTACATATAATTGCTGGTGAATTGTTTTTATTTATTTGAAAATAATCAAATCAGTCTTTTAAACCTCTATAAAGTGATGCACATTATGTGGGTATATTTTGGATTAAAACAAACTGTAAAAGTGTTTGTTTGGCTGGGAAGCTCCGTATTTAGATATTTGTATGCATTTTGAAAAGCACGGAAGCATATTCTACCATATAGAACAAATACAGCTTTCTGTATTTCAAATCAAAGTCATATCTCCATGTTACCCACTGGCAAGACATACCTATGAACATGGATTTGTGATGCTTCCCAGATTTGCATTCAGCAAACGCTGCACATCCAAAATTAAGATAAATAGGCTATATAATGTTCAGCCAGCATTTTGCAGTCAGAAGGCATTTTATAGCCTTTTTTTCATGAACTCTGGTCTGAACGCTTTTTTTGAAAGTACAGTGCATCTTCATACATAAAATACATAAAATATAGAGTCTGGTTAGTAAATGTTAACTTGGGAACACTCTTTGATCACCATTTAGGCTCATCAGATATCTAAAGTCTGATTCATGTTGCCACCTGCAGGCAATACCCCTGCTAGAGAAAAATGGAAATAGCTTTCTTTTAAACATCACTTGTAGCACCATATTATTGCGGGAGAGACATATTGCATCTATGTATCAGTTTCCATTATGAGCAGTAGTTCCCAAAGTGTAGGGCTGTCCCCCAGGGAGGAAATTGAAGGGGGGGGGGGGGGCATGAAAGGTTAGAGTGTGATGTAGCTTACCTTTAAGAACAATTAAATCCCTTGTGCAACCCCCTTGCACTTGAGTCATAAGGTCAATCAAAGGAAGCACATAGAGAAACAATCCATAAAAACATGATCTATATGGAAAACCCGGGATGTTTAGGAACAGACAACAGTGTGTGTATTTCTGTCCTGTTTACCCTGTACACATCAGACTTCACCTACAACACGGAGTCGTGCCACATCCAGAAGTTCTCTGATGACTCTGCTGTTGTGGGATGTATCAGGGATGGACAGGAGGGTGAGTACGGGACCCTGGTGGACAACTTTGTGCAGTGGTGTAGGCATAACCACCTGCAGCTGAACGCCACCAAGACCAAGGAGATGGTGGTAGATTTTAGGAGGTCTCAGCCTCCTCTGCTACCAGTCTCTATCGGGGGTGTCAGTGTGGAGGTGGTCAACACCTACAAGTACTTAGAAGTTCATCTGGACAGTAAACTGAACTGGTCAGCCAACATAGATGCCATCTATAAGAAGGGTCAGAGCCGTCTCTACTTCCTGAGGAGGCTGAGGTCCTTCTCTGCAACAAACTCCTGCGCATGTTTTACCAGTCTGTTGTTGCCAGCGTCCTTTTTTATGCTGTGGTGTGCTGGCGAGGCAGCATGAAGAAGAGGGATGCAGGGCGACTAGACAGGCTGGTGAGAAAGGCAGGAGCTGTTGTTGGCACGGAACTGGACTGCCTAACATCAGTGGCGGAGAAAAGGACCCTGAGTAGGCTGCTGAACATTTTGGACAATGACCACCACCCACTACATAGTACTCTTAACGGACAGAGGAGCATATTCAGTGGCAGACTCCTGTCACTGTCATGCTCATCGGACAGGCTGAGGAAGTCCTTTGTCCCCAGGGCAATACAGCTTTACAACGCCACGCAGAAGGGGAGGGGGAGGGAGATGGACTTCTCTGCATGAGTCTACCTCAGTCTCCCCTCCTCTTCTCATCTCATTATATTCCATCCCACTGTCCATCTTTTTACTGGCTATACTAGCCCATTGCACAGACTGTACTATTACTATTTATATCACTTTGCACTATCCTCACACACACAAGCACAAGTACTCTATCTTTGCACTATCCACACAAGCACATGAACACTATCTCTCTGCACTCTTTGCACTACTTTCCTTGTGGACATCAACACTGACACAATCAATGCACACTGTAATATCTGTATAATATCTGTATAATATCTGTATACACCCCACTCCCTGTGAACATGTTCTCCCTATGTGTATTGTTTTTCTACTGTGATTTGTGTATGTATGTTTGTGAGTTAAGTTAAGTGTATAAGCTACTAAGTATCCATCTATCTATTTATCTATTTCACATTCATATAAACATTTTCTACCATATAGAACAAATACAGCTTTCTGTAATTCAAATGATCATCTTTACTTCATTTTAGCATTTCAACACCCTTATGTGCCTGTGGAATAACTGAGTTGAGAGTGAAGATAGTTTTTGGAAATCCTTTTAATTTATGTCTTCCTTTACACAACCTGCCACTAATCACACTACCAGTAGATTTATCTACTAATCACCTTTTACAGGTAAACAAATGCTTTTGCAACATTTGTACAATTATACAAATTGTGCTTACCCTGACTATTATTAAAAAAAAAAAAAACATCTTGGTCAAATTGTAAAAAACTTAAATGATGGAATTATCTGTAAAAAGAGCAGATGGTGTTCCAACCACATTTGGTACATGTCTATGAAGTAAAATATTTCACAATCAGCATCGAACATACCCAATCGAAGATAAATTGTAGTAGCATGTATTACGCACATGAGGGCAGTGTGGTAGAAGAACACAAGTGCTTGACTATTCCCCACACACAGGCACATAAATATCAGTTGAGAGTGAGAACTGTAATTATGATAGATTAGGTAGTTAGATATATTTATCAGTATACCAGTTGAGAATATAACTTATAAGGTTTTCTACATCATTATCCAGACAGGGTTACCTCAGATACAGGCATCTCCATAAGCCCTGGAACCCAACTCAGGTCACATACCAATTGGCATGAGAAACCATATTGGCACGCAGGAGGAATGAGGCAATTGAACATATGGTGCAAATAGGGATTCAGTTTTCATGAGAAGAAACTGTATCTGGTAAAAAAAAAAAAACTGTTTCTCTGTGCACCTGACTGTTGTCTTCTGAGCAAGAACAGAATAGCTCGTTGGCAAAGTAGTTTTTAGATGAATTACAGAGACATAGCATTTAAACGCAAGTACTGATTCTTTGTTGCTACAGTGATCTGCACAGGGATCTTTGCACATATTTTGCACTTATAAAAGTTTCATGACCAGCTGTGATCAGTGAGCTCTACCACTGCTGCTATTTTCTCCCACCCAGAAAACCACAAGAGAGACAAGAAAGCGGAACTGAAAGACAAATGAACAGTGTCAGGACTGTGCGAATACAAGATGGTAGACAATGCGCCATGTGCCAAACACACACACACACATATATACAGTATATATATATAAATATAACCAGTAAACATGCACATGCACACGCACACACACGCGCACACACACGCGCACACACACACACACACACACACACACACACACACACACACACACACATAAACACACACGCACACACACACACACACACAAACATACACACACACACACACAGACACACACACACATGCCCAACGTCTAAATGACTAATTTAAGCTTAGAGGAAGAGACTATGACGGGGAGCCCTGGGTCACACGTCACTCACTAACCCACCGAGCTTCGTGATCTTCAGTGCGTGGTTACAGTGAGCTTCAAAAGCGTGGGAGTACGAGCAGGGGTGAGGCCGGGGCTCATCATGGAGGGGAACATCAGAAGGAAGGGCATGTTGTACATCCAACAGCAACGTTTTGGAAAGGTAAGATCAGTTTGGTGATGAGCCTGCCATGAGTGCGCAACCCATTCAGAATGAAATAGAAAGATTAAAGGCAAAATGGACTAAACAACAGCACACAGTATTTGTGCGAGATGGCATGGATTTATCCCAAGTTCATAACACTTTTTTAAAACCAGAATTCTGTCCAGTAGACCAGTAGATTGATGTAAAATAAAGTATACTGAGATACTACATGAACACAGAACAGAAGAGAAAAACCTTAGAGAAGTTTTTGTTTGAAACATTTGAAAGCAATCCGAACTTTAAATTTCATTCATCAGTCAGTATTTTATGACATAGTGAGCAGATGTTATCCAGTCAAAGCCCAGCGATGGAATTCTTTACATGTTCAGCCTTCTTAAGCAATGTTTACTGGAGGCAATTTACTCTCATATGGGTTTTTGGCAGCTGGTTTCAAACACAAAGGCAGTGTACAACCACCGTTCCATCTGGAGGAGTTTAGAACAGTGGAAAAGTACTTGTCAGGAAATACAGCTTGATGATAACATGTAATGCCTTATGCTTCAGATCTGACATTCCGTGGGAACTATTCTGTTCTCATAACTACATTTCGGCTATTTATTAGACATTAAGGTTTCTTGAATGGTTTGAGAGCTTGTGTTTTACTGCTGAAGAACTTTTATGCCATAACCACCATAACAGTCATACTGTGACTGATGAAAATAAACTACAGTCAAAGTGCTGACCAAGGAACTCTTCTGTAACATGAGGACAATTGGTTTCGCCTTATTGCTTTCACGAAAGGATACATCATAGAAATACACTGTGTAGTTTCTTTCTTGGCCCTGACCGGAATTTGTTAGGTGTATGCTTTTTCATGATAACTTGGGATACACATGAACAACTATTCTTTAATGACTAACATATGTACGTCCTAGTGACTTGATGGTTACTTCTGCCTAACACATATATACTTTCAACTAAGAAAAAGTGTGATTTTCTTACTCAGTATCATCCACGATTTTTGTTTTCCTTGAATGATTTGCGGATAAAATGTGAGAACACATTCCAGACCAAATGAGATGCTTAAGCAGTATAAATAAAGCACCATGTGACTTAAATGGCGATAGACACAGTGATTCATGGGCAACCAATTCCAGAAGATGTTTCACTGACATGTCACAAAGTCATGCCAAGGAAATATGTGTCATGCAGGAGCAGAGGGCTCTGCAACAGTTGCAAAAAAGCTCCAAAATCCCTCTTTTGCGCTCATTCAGAAATATTGCTTCTTCAAACTGAAGAATATTTTGGAAAATCCACAACCAATGATTTTGTGAAACATAATAGGTATGATACTGTATGGTAGGTTTGAAAAATAATCCAAATTAACCAGAGGAATTAGCAAGGTAATTTTACGTCAAACAAGTAGTACATTGATGTTTTATGTAAGTCTGCCGGTCGGTGTAGGAAAAATAAACCCCAACAGGATGAACAGGACCCCGATGCACAGCGGAGCGGATATAGTTCTTCATGCAAATAGAACTTTAAAGTTTTAGGTGTTGCGTAACAACCCATTACTTGTTGACTTCAACTTACACAATATAAAAGATGTTAATGTTTTGCAGCGGTCATTTTAAAGAAATATCAGACCACTGAAATCAATTGCAACATTCTGAGGAACCGTATAATAACATTTAAGTAAATGTTCCCTTCATGCTAGCTAATGTAACAAAAACACATTGGAACTGACTGCACTACCTCATGAAATCCATGTTTTGAGAAATATATTTAATAACACCATGGACCATGTCTAAAACAGTCAAAATGATCTCAGACAGAATCAAGGCACTAAAAATGGGAAGTTGTGATAGAAAAATGTAATTTGTGGGAACTAGTTCACACCAAGGAGAAACCCGATTATGATGTTTTCTAGATTCTTCTTCAGATTTTCACTGTGTCTTCTTCTCCTCTCCCACTAAGAGATGGAAGAAGATGTGGTGTGTGCTGTACGGCGAGAGCAGGTGCTCCGCGTCCCGTCTGGAGCTGTACGAATACAAGCAGGCTTCCTCTTCCGGGCAGCTCACAGGGGCCTGCAGCGGGGCTGACCCCCACCTGCTCCGCAGACAGGACAGCAAGCGGGTCCTCCTGCTGAGGGACTGCATCAGCGTGGAGGAGATGGAGCTGATGGACTGCCCGAGAGACTGTGTCTCCTTTATCGTGGAGACCGCAGAGAAGCGCTTCCTGTTTGCAGCTCTATTTACAGAGTTCAGGCACTGGGTCGCTGGGTTGTGTGAGCTGGCCTTCCCTGTACGTTTCAGTTCAGTTTAATTGTGTGTCACATGGGTTCATGAAAAAGGGCAGTGGGTTTATTTGTTTTTTGTGACAGTTCATTTAGCACTGGTTGCATTTAGTAGTACATACAACGAAAATGCTATGGGGTTGAGTCAGAGATATACTTCTTAAGGGCCTGAATTCTGTTCCCATTTAATCTATTTTATTATTTCTATTACTATTATTATTATTATAATTTTATAATTTTATATTTTATTTTTTCATTTTATGGCGTCACACAAGGGAATGAGTATATTTTACATTTTTGTGCATGCTGATACTTTCATGTCTACTTAGATGAACACGGCTAAAAGTGGTGGATTGGATCAAACTGTCAGGCAGCAGTCTTCCAGGAATTCACTACATGCACAGATGGTGGAGAACACGCTCTATGAAAGAACAGATACTGGTAGGTTTTTCTTGCCATTGCGCTTACAACAGTTTTGTGAACTGACCTTAATTGGAGTGAGATGAATAATAGGAACATTGTAGACCCCCCTCAGAACTAACCAGGAATGTTAAGTCAATGCTGAACAGATGGGGACTGAACCAGAGTGCACTGTATAAAATTGTCAAGGTTGTATTCAACCAGTCATACCAGGGGTCATTACTGAAGACTGTATCTTCTTGATGATGCACATATTCTCAGTTGGTTTCGCCTGATTTGGGCACTCCTGTGGTAACTTGTGGAGAAGTCTCATTAATATCCATCTTCATTGCTGTTGCTGAAGATGCACCACAAAATGTATGAATTCAACAAAAAATAGCAATGCATAATTGCCCCCTTCTTCATTCAGCTAATATTAGTGACAGTGAAAGTAATACTGAGGCAGACAGAGGAAGTGAGACAGATGAAAGAGAGAGGGGAGCTATTTTAGTTTGTTTCATTTCAAGGACAAGCGGCCACCCATTCAAGTCTACACCTCAGGCCTGAGTCAAATTGCCCATTTGGGCCCCATCTGGCCAACCTTGATTCCATTAAAGGACGGAGGAGATTGGGACTGTCTTTGGTGTTGGGCAAAGCAGAGGTTTATTCTGGTGAAGCGCAGACTGAAATGAGATGAGGCAAAAGGGGCCGTTAGTCCCCTTTAAACTCCCCCTTGTGCGATCACTCTCTCATCATAGTCATGGTCAGTTATCGTTCTTCATTGATTATGAGAGTTTCTTAGATTCTCTCTTTTGTGCACATTTCAAAAGCATTCCACTTTCTACTTTAGTCCCATAATCACACACTCCCTCTTTCTTCTCATAGAAATACTTTCTTTTGAGAATAAAACCCAAACTCAGAGAAGGGTGTGGAGATTTTTTTAAAGAAGTGTTCAGAGAAGTGGTCACATTGTAGCAAATATTTCCTTTTCACAGTTAGATTGTGAGACAGCCATGTAGATTGCTCACGAGGAATGCATAACATAAAGAAATACTGAAGAGCATGTCTAAAAAGTTCTACGATTTAAACAGTTACATTTAGGTGCAGTCATTTGTGTCAATATTAACCAATACCAAAATAATCTTCTCAAGAATATAATTCTGCACACATCGAATGTCCCTAAATAAATGCCTCCTGTACATGGTGTTTCATACATGGGGAAATTCTGATTGCTGTCTCAGGGACTGTTTGAAGAAAAACACATTGCAGATTATCAAAGTCAGTGGTGCTTTGGTTCAGTGGAAGGACACATCTGAGGATATATGCTAGAGGTCAGCCTCACAGCAGTTTGCAGATAATTGGATTGAAACCACCTCCTGACAAGTTTGATTGGACTTGGAAGCGTGTTTTGAGTTGTAAGGTTGTGGGCACGTCAAACTGCTTTGGACTTCAACATCAAAGAAGGGGCCCTGGGTGTCAGTAAAATAAAAAAAGAAAGAAAGAAATCAAATAAATAAAAAACAACAAAATGGAAATAGAATTGGGGAAGGGAGTTTCATGAAAGCCTTGCAGCAATATGTTGTTTCTATTTCTATTCTACCAAATTGATTTAACTTAACAAGTAGTTATGATTGAAAGCACTTTGAGGGCAATTATATTAATGTGAGGGATGTTAAACTTTAGGCTTGGCCGGTCTTTGTACTAGTCACAGACCATATAGACTCATTTTGTGCAGTGCCTTTTGAGACATATTTTTTTTTCACATTTCAAGATGTCGGCTTTAGGTGTTGACAATTGTTACATGTTTAAAAAATACCACACAGCCTATTCAAATGCGAATCAACAGTTATGCAGAGCTGGCCTTTAAAATGGCAACAGAAAAACAAGGGCAACACACCACATTGTCGCCAATTCTATTTTTGCTCCAAAAAGAGGCTGTGTGCACACCCTTGTGCTCTGTTGGAAGGATGTGGTGAGGTGTTTTTTTGTTTTCAGTTTCTTTTTTTTGATCTGCAGCGGATACACGAGGATAGCATCTATAACATACAGCTGTGATTGTGGTTATTCCTCTAGCTTTTTCCTGAGACGTATACCTCACAAGCGGAGTCGCATCTGAAACGTTGCAGTACACCGACGAGCACTCATGCAGATGCTGCTGCTGCTCCAGTGCATGGCCCCAGTGGCAGTTCGAGCTCACTTAGTGTTCCGACACACATTTTTATGCACATCTGTGACGAGTGCATCCTTGGTGTTGCTGTGTCTGTTCAAGGGAGTGGGGCCTGTTGATCCCCTATAGGTGATTGCCTATGTAACCAATATCATAACAACAATAAAACAACAAAAACCAAAATGACTTCTGCAGCATAAGCAGGACCATGTCGAGGTCATTCATTTGGCAGAACTGGGAAAGTAAATGTGAACAAAATGTAAATTCAAAGAGCCATGACATGGTGTAAAATATGAGTATGTTGCCTTTATATACCTTTTTAAAGAGAGTGGAGCCTACTGAAGCCAAAGCCTTTTGTAGCTTTATGTTGTTTCTCACTTCGAAACTAGGGTCTTGTGGCTTACTGTGTCTTAGAAAGCACCACGAGTTTGACAGTGATGTCCAGGTTAACCTGAGAGATGCCACTGGTACGCACAGCATGGTTATCTTTTCAGCCTCCTTCTCGCCGAGGGCTGCAAGTGCCTTCCACGCGCCTACGTGCAGCCACATCTCCAGGCCCGCCGCTGAGCGGCAATCTCCAGGGGTCGAATTGAAAGTGGGAGAACACAACAAAATAAATCAGTCGCTCATGGTCACGGACAGGGTGGCAGAGTGGGGTGGTGGGGGAGATTTGGGCATCCTGCCATCACAAGAGAGCCTCTTTTCATCTCAGAAGACACAGAGAGAGAGGAAGAGATCCTTTGTGGTTGGCGGAGAATGACGGCTGTGAACATCGTCTGGAAGAACAAAGCCTGTGCTCAGACAGGGGCGCTCTCTCTCTCTGTCTCTCTCTCTCCGCCAAGGCTCACTCCCGTGGACATTCAATTTTGAATTACAAAGTTATCTCCGGGGACTGGGCTGGGGGTTAAGTTTCCCACTGCTTCCTGCCCGAGAATCCCTCCTTCAATGACAAGTCCAGAAAAGTTACGCCTACACAACAACTGCCTCTGCCTCGGCACAAGAAAAGTTCCACCTGGTAGCTTGACAGGGCATACATTGAGTTCAATCATTCTGACATTCTCCAGCTTTGCTGTCACGCATGTATTTAGAAATGGCCATTAAAGACTTATGCAGGCCAATTCAGGCCAATTTTGACACGGTGTTGTCATTGTCGACAAATTTCCAGCGTTGGGGATCTTGGGAAAGAATGGCCTTGTAGTGTGGCATATTCGAAGAACAGTGATGTGGTGTCTGGGACGCCCAACAAAAAGTCTAGCATGTCAGACTGTTTTGACAACTCCTACAACATGTAAACATGGCGAAGAGAAAGAGGGATGCTAAAGTTGTGTCTGTGAGGTGTATTTACCGTTTTATTGATTTCAGTTACCGCTATAGTGATTGTGAAACCACCTGATATTAAAACATATCTTTGTATCTTCATTTACCAGAGTATACAATTCCTCCTCAACTCATTTGAAGACCATCTGTGTACAGGTAATGATTGAGGTAGCCAGCTATATTTATGGAATGTTCTTTAAAGTTCTCTTTGAAGGATAGAGGGCCCTCTTACTGTCCTCTTTGTGACACCCAGGAACAGGTCCACAATCGTTTTTTTCCCCTTCTTTTCTGAACACAAGACAGCCAATGTCTTGATCGATGAAATGCAAGGACGTGAATGATGATTGGTTTACGATGATTGGTTCACGATGATTGGTTCAAACGTATAGTTTTGCCAGTTTTGTCTTCCAGATGCGGCAAGAATTTATGGCACTATGATTGCCTAATCTGACATGGTGACCATCGTGAAAGACAAAACAATCGTGTAGTCTGATCCCGGCATTACCCTTTGTAACATTAGGTGTTGTCAGGGATACACAATGTGCTGTCCATGAAAAATGAAAGGCTCTTTTTTGAACGTGCAGCAGGTGACTTCCCAGTGTCGGTGGTGAGGACAGGGGCCTCTAACAGGTGGCAGCTACATGGGGCTTACATCCTGACACCCGAACCCGACCGACTTCTCCTCAAGGACCCCATATGCAAAGAGATCCTCTTCATCTGGCCTTACTGCTTTATCAGGAAATTCGGCCAAGACAAGGTAAAGAAATCCACGGAATGAAATAAAAAACATTGATGGAAATTCAATTGTGTTTGTGTAAAAAATATGTACAGAAGTGGTTTGAAATCACTATGTTTACGAAATATAAGCTAATATCTGTACATATTTAGTATGTATTCTTTTTTAGCACATGTAATATATGTAGTGTAATCATATTCATTTTCAATTCATATTTTCCACCTTGAATTCATCTCGACTCTTCCCACCCTGCACTCTCTCCCTCCCTCCCTCTCTCTCTCTCTCTGTCTTTCTCTCTCTCTCTCCCTCCCTCCCTTTCTCTCTCTCTCTCTCTCTCTCTCTCTCTCTCTCTCTCTCTCTCTCCCTTTTCTATTTTCAGTCCACATTTTCCTTTGAGGCTGGACGCAGATGTGAGTCTGGAGAGGGGGTCTTTGAGTTTGCCACCAGCCGTGCTGATAGCCTCTTCAGCATTATCAACACAGCCATCTCCACTTCTCAAGAGATGCCAAGGCCCTGTTTACAACCTTCCAGAAGCCTGAAAGTGCAGCGCGCTCCTGAACCAGATGTGACCCAGGTCAATGTGCGCGGCTATCAGGTCCCCGAGAGCATGCTGCCCCCAACACAGGGGACGCCTCCGAAGGCTGATCGTCAGTTGAAAAGACTGACTCCCTCTTTCAGGAGCCTATCACTCAATGCAATTAAAATCCCAAACAAAGACCTGGTGAGGACCGTATCCAGCTGCCCTCCACTCAAACATGAGGACCGGGAGGTGATCTATGCCAAGGTCTCCCGGCAGAAGCTTATAGATCAGGTGCCACAGGAGGAATGCACCTGTGGTGGTGGAAGTCATGCTCTAGAAGATCCCACGTCCATGCAGGTTCCCCCCATGTCCATGCAGGTTCCGTCCGAGACATGCGTGAACTTTCCACAGCACAGTGCCTTTGAAGCACTGCAGCAGCCCGAGGGAAGACGAAGCAACAAGGAGCATGAGTCAGAGACGGAGCAGTTCTCAGAGATGCCATGTGATCACAGCGATCAATTAGATGCTGAAGAGCGAGCTGACGCAGACCACATCTACGATGACCCAGAGGGCTGCCTGGCTGACCCACAGTGGGCTGGGGCTTGTGTAGTTTATGACGATCCGGAGGATGTCAAAACTGACCTTAAACCCGACCAAGGTCACGCAGACCTGGGGAGGGTTCTTGATGTTCACGACGACTTCCTATATGACAATGTGATGACTAGAGGACAGTAAAAAAAAACGATTCAGATTTTGTGTATATGTGAGTAAGTGTGTATATGTAAATGTAAAATGAGTATGATCGTGCATTTCCTTAGTTCCTATGTCTACTTAGGGTATTTATGATAGAAATATAGAGTGTAGTTTGAGTCCCCAGCTCACTGAATTCATATTCACAGGCTTATTGTGACTTGATTGTGAGGATAAATTGAAATAAAGCTGCCGTGATGTATCAAGGGAGTACTTGCTACAGTTAGTATCCAGCGCATGCAAACAATGTGCGTAATCAACGTAGCTGTGACCGGAGGGGACCACTCTCATCCGGCGCATTAACTTCATAATCACAGCGAAGGCACCTGCGGCTGCGGGCTGATTGGGAGCCCGACCTGACTGAGAATGAAGATGCTGCGGCGGGCGAGCGAGTCATTCATCCTTGCTGCCCGTCAACCCCCCTCCAGGGTGACAGGAGCCAGCTGTGCAGGTCTTCAAACATGGCTTCCATCGGGGTGGGGGGCAGGGGGGGACCTCTGGGCCCAGACTGACTGACAGATGTGTCAAATGCCACGGTATACTCTGTGAACTGGCCCCGAAAGCGGGCGAGTGGAATCAATTAACAGCGATAAACAGAGACTGTGCAAACATCTCACCCAGAGCGGAATGTAAATGACCTTTTCGGGGATAATGATGTTAGTAAGACATGTCTTGTGTGGTTTCATTAAATAGGGGGAGAGGGTTATTTGCAACGATGTTCTGATGAGTGATTTACACCTAACAACAGTCCAAATCCTTATAACCTGACAATATCAACCTGGCCACCACAGGGGTTTTCTTTTTTTCCACTGATATCCAGGTGGCCCAACACATGATTATAACTTTCTTTACATCAAATTAGTTGGGTCTCCCTCTGACTTTTTAATGTGAATTCTGACCATTAGAATAGGACATTTTGAGTGGAAATTCTTAAATTCTTGAAGCAGAATAAGAACTGTGTTCTCTAGAGGGGGGTGGATTAACTTAACATATAGATAGGCTGATAGACACTCCCGAGGGGATGACCCCCCCCCCCCCCCCCCCCCCCCCACAGACACACCCAAATCCCCCACCTCTTACCCTGGATGGTTTGTGGCATGCCATAGTATAATGAATTTGATGTTTAAATAATTGCCAATGCATAATTTACTGATTTATTTTTGTGTGACAAATCTTCTGATATTCTGGGTCTTTCTTCTGTCTCCTAAAGTAGGATATTTACCTGCAAATGCTGATGGCTGTGACAACATTGTTGCCCATCACCATAACCTATAATTACAAATACACATATAAGGCAACTTAGCTCTGTCCACTCACTTTGTCTATTTTCTTCCAAAAGAAAATACCTACATAACGTATCTGCACCAGAAGCTGGCTGGCTGACTTATAGTATTTAAATGGATTTAAAACCAGAGGTGTATGATGTTCTGTGAAGAAATCAGATGCAAAAAACTTTAATATTGTTGAAGCATTTCCCCACAGACTAGGCTGGTATTTCCAGCTGAACTTACATTAATCATACACACACAACAAACACACACACACACACGGATAGATAAAGAGAAAGAAAAATTACTCTTACTTATATCACATTTCACAGTTTATCATTTCATCCTTTCTTCAGAGAAGCATTCATCATCTGTCAAGAATCAGTGTAATTGCACTTTCACCACTGGTTGCACAGCATGTAACTGCAATATTATACTCCAGGGGGCAATATTCCCGCTTCTCATTGGATATGTGACAGCACTCACTAAAAAAGGTATGGCAAACCTTCAGAACAGCACAAGTCACAAGATAACCATATACTTTTCTTCTTTCAAATCCCATGTGGATAAATGAATGGCACTAAACAATATATGAAAGTAATAAATGAATAAATAAGTAAGGGAATGGATTAGTTTTGATGCTTCACATTCCAGATGTACATAAAACAATCATAACAGTATTGGTAAATAAAAAAGTCACTCTTGCTTCTTTTTCTTCAGCGAATTGTACTGAAGGCAGAAGTAACTTTGACTGTTGAAAGACTGAAATGTTGGTCACAACAACTCTTCTTATAAGGTCAAATTTCAGGGACCATCTTTTTTATTTTTGTAGTGCCAGAACAGTGCTATAGATTGATAACCCACCAGCACTGAGAGAGATCCATTAAGAGATTGATCTCAGCCTCCTGGACCCCCTTGGTCTTAAAAAGCTCCCCCCGCCCCACCCACCCCCGGCTTTCAGTAAAAATGCATTGCCTGGACCCAAGCAATCTGATCTTGCAACCTCACTGTAATCCAAACACCCCTCAACTCTTCTCCAACACACTGGCACCACAGCAGCCCTGGCATCATCCAAATACATGGAGGTAGATGGAGTACAACTGATGAAAAGCAAGCACATCATACTCCAGTGAGGAACACAAGAAACACTCATTGAACCATAAATGCTTATTTGACACCTACCGAATGCACCAGTGTGTCTGTGGCCTTGAATGTAAATGCATGACATGTAATTGCACCTATAAAGGTTCACAGGATTGACAGCACTTCACAGCACGGCAGTTGTTTGTTTCAAGACTTTAAATCAGCTATTTGACTGTCTTCAGGTACCCCATCAAATATCTTTGAGTGAGTAGCAGAAATGTGTGCAGTGTGTACAGCATTTAGATGTGTTCGGTGAAACAGCACATTGATCTTTATTACAGAATTTGGAGGCACCTGCGATTCCGCATCAGCATTAAAGGGCCTTTATCGTAGGGTTCTGTTGTATGTTGATGCCACAGAATTTGTGAGGATTTCTGGGTTGAGCTGAAACTGACCATTGGCATGGAGCAGACGATTATGATGATCACCATATATTCACATGGACCACGTCCATATGGTGTGTTGTGTGGAACTACTGATTACTTCAGCCTCCCTAACACCTGCATGCTGTAAGTATGTTATGCCAAAGTAATAGCTGTTGGTTAAGCATAGCTCACATGGGAGATATCCGGCAGGATCGATCAAGTTGGCTTAATGCAAATAAATACACACTTGAATAGTCAATGTTTATGGATATAGTTACCCTATAGTGTTAGTTCACGGCACATACAGGACATAATATTTACAGTCAGTGATTTTTCATTATGCAAGAACGTCTTGTTAAAAAAGATCCCAGTTGACTATGATGCCCATTACTACACTAGAATTACCTGTTACTATAACAGCCTTGACACCATAGAACCGATCCAATACATTTTACAGACTGTGAAGAGAGAGAGCGAGAGAGAGAGAGAGAGAGAGAGAGAGAGAGAGAGAGAGACATACGTACACACACTTTTTGCAACAATTCTTGGTAGACAACATATTTCTCTTAAGGTTGTTTGCATAATCTAACAGGCTTGCTCCCCCTATGAACTACCTGCTACAAGTTTAAACCCCTTCTCTGACTGTCTCTTGCCTTCTGTAGATTACAACCTTAATTAGTGGTGGAATCTGTGGGAGCTCTTCCACCTCGAACGCGTGGAAGCTTCACAGAGCCGCCTCACTGATGGAAGCAGCTGGAAGCCTAATGAGCTCTTTTTTACCCCTGCGGCTCTTTATGAAGCGCAGCATGAAACACACAGTAGGTCAATGGTGACTTCACTGACAGTGCACAGGGCAAGGCTGCTCACACAGGGCCACCCATGCTCTTACCGATTTACATGTGCAAATACACACTTACACAGAGAGAGAGAGGGAGAGAGAGAGAGAGAGAGAGAGAGAGAGAGAGAGGGAGAGAGAGAGAGAGAGAGAGAAAGAGAGAAAGAGAGAGAGAGCTTTCCCCCAAGAAATGTTTGTGAAGAAGTAGGCATACTGTTGACTGAGGTCTGTGGGAGGAAGATAATCTGATTAGCCTGCACCGGCACCTTCCACCTACGCCTTCACGCCATTGGCCCTGGATATGAAGGGTAATTTTTTTATTTATTTTTTATTCGTGAATGGAAGGGTTCCAAGACACATTAATCCATTGGTTATCATTGACATTCAGTGAATCGGAACACCTGAGCAAAGGCTCTGATTAGAGCTTTGGTTTTGCGTCCCATTACCCAAAGGCCTCACAGAGCACTGAATTGGGCTTGGGCCTCTCAGCTCCGGATTCAAGATGCACTCGGTCATTGTCAAATTTGCACAGGCAAACAAGCCACTGGCAAGCACACAGGCCGTGTTGTAGTTTGAATGGAATAACTTGATACAGTAGTTTGGCTCTGAAGTGCTAATTAGCGGTACTCCATCACTCTTTGTAGGTCCACGGAGAACAGTGTCCAACGGTACATAATGGTAAGTGTAATTACAGTAGGCCTATGTGGTCTTTGGAGGGGGAAACATTTGCCTTCCTTCAGAGAAAAAGGCTATTGACTGGATTTCCAATATACATATAATTACCCCGTGATGTAATGCATGCACTTACTTCTAGAGGAGAATTTGAGTTTCAGGCTTCTGCATGCTGTCTGTTCCAATACAATCAAAATCATTTCCATTCTACATTTGTGAGTCTGAAGGAGGGGATGTGGGCCTTCATTTTCCTGGAGTCACTCTGCAAAACGAGGTATGAAATGAATTCTGAGGTGTGGAAATTGAAGATACACTGAGCATATTCTTTCAGAGGCGCATTGATTTCCTTTTTTCGGCATGAAAATAGAACAACATACTTCACACTACAGAATGGTGAAGGAATGTATCAATCTTACTTTGCAGCCGGCTCTGGAAAAACAGGTGTGCACGGATAAATGGAAATCCTGAGACTTTTGAAAGAATGCATCCCAGCCAGCAGCTGGTCTTGTGAAAGACTGCATGAGAGATGATGCTCTTGGAAAACTGTGCCGCTGAGATGGAGAAAGTGTATATATATATATACCAGGCTCTGTTTTCAGACACAATTGAAAGGTTTGATTTTAACGTCAGACAATGGCAAGAAAGACAGCCCCTG
Organism: Clupea harengus; assembly: GCF_900700415.2. Lineage (NCBI taxonomy): Eukaryota > Metazoa > Chordata > Actinopteri > Clupeiformes > Clupeidae > Clupea > Clupea harengus. Next base: position 4,494,377 of record NC_045163.1, on the reverse strand, counting down.
TGTTCGTTGTCAATTTCCCTAGCTTGCATTTCTAATCTCCATGTTAAAAAGACCAAAGAAAGCGCTAGATGCACACCTGTGGTTTGCACGTTTGAACACGAACACAGCAAACACAAACCCGACACGGTTAAAAATATATGATGTTTTAAAAATGAAATTCTCCATTAAAAAGGTTTGGGACCGAACATCAGTGTGCTTGTGTTCACTCTGTTGTCTTTTCTATCCGTAAAGTGAATGTCTTGGGAGCATGTCCTTGATCCTGGGCAATCAGTGTGCGGGGCTGACCTCTCTGCACACTTTGTCTTCCTGTAATAGTGCTCTGCTATGTTGACCGAAAAAACATTGTTATCTCCGACCTTACCCTGAAAACTCCCTCTGCCAAGGCCTCCATTTGGAAAGAAAAATACCCCAAGATATGGCAGAGTCCCGTCTGTTTAACCTTAAACAATTGGGGAAGGGCATGGAATAGCATCCACATGATTAAAGGGAGGGGATTTGCAACACTTAGTTTGCTTAGTGGGTAGGGATGTGAAACCAAGGACAGTGTTTAGAACCAACCCCTTCTATATTGAGGCCATCACAGATGGTGAGAGGTTCATGGGGTATTATTGTGAGGAACCCTTTAGCTACACTCGTCAATGTTATTGATCATTCATTGATCTTTCATCGGTAGGAATCTAATGACAGTGACTTTCTGGTCCATTTGAGCAAATTGTCTAAACTATCAGTAGCATTTTAATATGTCAACCTTTCAACATTCTCATCAATGTCTCCAGTCCTCTTAAACCTGACCTTAAAACTGATGGTTGGCCTCACAAATGAGGTCAAATAAATGACATAATAAAATAATAACATAAATACAGAATAAACCCTCATTCCAGCTCCTTTCATGTCACAGAGCTGCCTTGCTGATTTGCCCTGTGCTACAACATGGAGGGACAGGGGTTTGTGTTGTTTCTTGCACTTTCGGGAGCAGGCATTGAGCAGGACGTCATTCCTACTCTGTGTCACCTCCTAGGCCAGAACCTTCACAGAACCTTTATCACAGGCGGCCAGGCAGGGAAGAGGGGCCGACAGTGAGCTGAGGTGACGACTTCATCATGGGCCACATGACAGTGTCATCGCAGAAACTGATGAGCCGGTGAATCGATCCTGACAGTGACTTGTGGATCCAGGGCTGGGGGGAGGCATTGCAGGGAAATGCTCAAACGATTTGCCCCTTCCGCCTTTAATGGGGAGAAACTATAGTAAATGAAGAGCCTGAAGTGACAACAGTAGACGAATGAAAAGAGAACAGAGAATGACAGAGTAGAGAGGTTAATCTCCTTACATCATATTGAAATTGAAGTATAGATTATTTTATCAGCACAACAATGAGTGCGTACCATTTTTAGAGCCAGGCATTTACAATGTGAAGAGTCATCTGAAATTGAATTGCTTTATTGGAAAGTGCTCTTTCTCGGATACTCTGAGTTACTCTTCAACCCTTATTGAGCACTGCTCTGCTTATTGTAGAAAGCACTTTATAGTGAAATATTGGCCTTTAGCATATCAAAAACCTGCTGTTATCAATGTGATTTTAAAGCTGTTTTGATATTAAAGAAATGTGCTATCAAGGTATTCGTCTTATCATGATTTGTGCATCACTGCCTTCGATCAAACAAGGATAAATCATGCAAAAGAAAGCGATGTGACTTGTGTGAGAATATTAATCTTACCTGCTGCTGTTAGATCTCAAGGGTTTAAAGTCTATCTGAAGGTATGTCACAGATGTGGCCCTACACGAGTACGCAGAGGTAATCAGATTATGTGACACTGTGAATCTATGAACCAGAATGATTTTGATCCACTTTGAGGTAGACTCACATTGCAAAGAAAACATTTGATCTATGTCTCTGTAATGCCGATTTTATTAAGGTCCTTGTTTGATATGGAAATACATTCAAGGTTAAGGGTTTAATATACAGCTATTCACTGTTTTGATTTAAGTCAGATGAAGATGTCTGCCCCCTGTATCCAGGGATGGATTAACGAACGGGCCTACCGGGCCCAGGCCCAGGGGCCCATGAGCTCAGGGGGCCCCTAAGCCAGAGCCTCTGCGTGAAGTCGCTGTTATGTATCTCTTATTTGTGGTTGAAAAAGGCATATTTTGTTCATTTGCTAATGGCTTTAATTGAGTGAAAAGTGTCGCGCCAGGGGCATAACTATACAATGCAGCCAGCGCAGAAGGTTCATAGGGAAAGAAGACCCTGCTTTCTACATTTTATCGAACATAGGGATGTCAAAGTGTCGCTAGTTTAATTCGACAGTGATCAAGGATGATATATTATGACCCAATGGTGATACCTTATGCTATATATTCCCTCAAAATGGCAAACCTGTCTCTGTCATGGTATTCATAATTTTTAGGGGAAAATCATCAGTAACAATCTATTAAACAATTATATGCTTATCGTACATACACTATAGAAACTATTAAAAAGCTGATTCAATTAAATGAATAATTTCTTATTTAATTTGTTATTTTTGTCATATACAGATATGCAATAATGATTGCTGGGTAATATGTATCTTGTTCGCCAATGTCAAGTCTCTATTTGATCATGTGACGAGACGATACGATATAGCTAGTTTAGGCGCAGAATCTGAACGTCAAGACCTACAAGTACACACACGCACAGTACACTTGCCGAACGACGCCTTTCAAACATAAAAGTGGTGATGCACGATTTGCTCTTTCAATGGACAGAATAGCCAGCCCATTCAGCCTCTCCTGCCCCAAAGCCCATGCTGCTCAGGTAGGTCTTAATCAGTTTCCTTTAACATGTCCAGGCCCAGGGGCCCGTGGTTTCTGATTTGTCCATGCCTGTATCCTTTCACAAACATTACAATGTATTCAAATAACACAACAAACATATATTTGTGTAACTAAATCCAGGTTTCAAATGCACATTGACAGTGAATTAAGTCAGGCCTGATTAGTTTTTTTTGTTTGTTTGTTTCTGCTGCCATATAAACAAATAGACTTAAACATCCCACCGTTGTTTCATAGGGTTAAACCATTTCCCTGTTTACTGTTTCATTTTGGTCTCAGGAGTTTCTATTTGAAACAACAACAACATGCACTCTGTTTCAAGAGTTGTGTTTGAGGAAGTATGCAGTTGATCAAAGGTAACAGGACCTCTTCCATAAACATTTATATCTGCACTCTCAAAACAAGCATGCAACAAACAAACAAAAAGCCCTATCCATCAACAAATAAATGTTAAGTTTAATGTTAATGTTAATGTTTAATGTAAATGTTAACAAATGTTAAGTTTTAATGTTAATGTTTAATATAAATGTTCACAAATGTTACAAACTGCTAAGAAAACCTTAAAAAGGAGAACATCTGCACATTTACCATACTATTTGCCTTTTCAAAACAATCTGAAATGTCAGTATCCCACTTGCTCCTTTCCTCTGGCAGTCTTCATCTTGTTCTCATCACTGTTTACGTTGGCTTTGAGGCATCTCAGCACTGACACATTGCTTGGTGAGGCAGGGCATGTAAAGTATTAGGGGAGGTCACTCTCTAGACAAAGAGGCAGTTGACACGGCTCATGGCATTTCTGACTGTCAAGTGTCCTTTAAGGAGGGGAGTTTACATTATACTTCCTTCACAGAGACACAGAATAGAGTGTTAATCCTATATTTTTTTTACCAGGCTAGTGGTGAACACTGTTAAGTCTGCAGGCTTGGGGTGACCAAGAAAATGTATTTTGCTGTTGTAGAGGTTTGTTTTGTCGTGGTGGCGATGGGTGTTATGAAGCTCAGCAAAAAATAAATAATCTGAAATCAGGGAGCTTCACCATGTTCAGCAGCAGAAAAAAAGGCTGAGATAAGGAAACAGATAACGGGGAATATGTTTATGGAAGAAAAACAGAAAAGCGTGGAGCTGCATATAATGACTGACACTCACCAACCTGCACAAAATGCTATTGAAAAAGCCAGCATTGAAAATGGAAGCGTGCACAGTTATCTCTCGGCACCATGCGTGGTGCGGGGGATTAAAATGCTTTTACATGCACACAGTCATTCTGTACCTCGCCAGTGATAATGTCAAATTAAAATGGACTCGTAGCCACGTGATTAGTGCAACGTACAGATGGAGGCAATTTGCTTCTTCATTGTCGAAAGCTGCATTGATCTTATGTGCTTTTGACGTCATGGCCATGTAAAGTGAATTATTAAGATTAGTGCAGTTACTGGATGAAATTATTAGGAACAACTGTTTGGGAACAGTTCTGTCAAACGCATTCTAATATCTCATGCAGCCTTTTTGATAAAAGACTAAAGCTATACATAAGATATTATAATTAGTGAGTTTATGGGAACAACAAAGGACCCACACCGACTTATTTTCTTCAAGCCTTCACAAAATCATAAGTTAGAATGACTCTATCTGACCTGGGTTTGCTTGTTTGGCTGTAGCACCCAGTCCGTAACAAACAGTGCTCTGAATTACTTTAGGTGCGTTACACTCACTTCAGGTTGTTCAGAAACTGTCTAAGACCAAGCTGTATATGTTGTTACTTCTGTGTTCTGAGTCTTGACAGACAATTACCCAGCTGGACATCCCAGACAGAGACGCCATCAGCACACAACCCATTTCTGGCCCTCCTGTCTGAAGAACACATGCCGGCATTTCTCCACAGCCTACATTTTTTTTAAACATGACAGTTTACCCCCCAACACATCTGATAAACCCAGAGCTCTGAAACGGTCTTCCAAGGAAAATGCTGTCAAAAAAATGGCCACTAAATATCTTGTTCATTTTGTGATGCAGTAATTTTTTCCTGGGTCAAATTTGGTTAATGTTAAACTCATGAAGAAAACTATCCTAGATTCATTAAAGGACCAATATGTAATACATCTACTGTACCTAATCATAACCCTGACATGTCATCACAGATTAAGAAAACATGCTAAACTGAAATACTGGCTTCTCCAAGAACAATGCTAAAGCCAGTACATTCTCATTTAAAAATGTCTGTTCCGGAGCGGAATGTGTGTTTGGCCTGTGTGATTTCGCCCACTGCCCATTAATCCAGAATAATTTCGAAACCCCGGGGTTGCCAAATAAGTACGCGAACACAGCGTGCGACTGCCATGGAAGTAAGCAAATTAACTGGACCAACAGAGATAATGTTTGATTCTACCCGACCAAAAAAGCCTTGGCATTCCTCTAAAAGGCTGCATGACCAGAGACGTAGTAAAATGCAAGTAAATATTGGAATGCATTTGAAAGATGGATACGGCTAAGAGAGGCCCAGAAGGATTTTAAAACAGACGCTCATTGGCTAATTTTCTCCCGAACAGGTAAGCATTGAGCTTATCATGGCTACTAGTAGGGATAGGCATTTCAAATCATTTCAGCATTCCAGTACTCACATTCATACCCTGTGGTACGTGTGCAGCTGTGTTATCAAGGCAACAAGTATTTGAGACTTACAGCCGGTGAAGTGAACAACGCTCTCCAATATTTTCAATTTAGAACGCAGTACCAATTTCAAACGCTCGGTTTACGGGCTATGTATCGCTCCTTTACATTTCACATGAGATGGGGAAGGGGATTTAAAGCTGAACAAAGCTGAGAATATCCTGTAATGATATTCGATAAATATAAAACGAACATTCCCTTCTGTCTCTGTGCAGTAAATGGATTTGACAACCACAAAGATATCCTATCCTGCTAACTCTCAAGTCTTTGAACATGTAGTATCTTCTTCACAACCTGAAGACCATTGAGAGAATACCATAGAAACTGGTCCACAATCTCAGTGACTGAGTGAGATTTTATAAACCTAAATGTCAGGAGAATTATTACACGCTCACTCAAGATTTTTTATGTGTGTGTGTGTGTGTGTGTGTGTGTGTGTGGGTGTGTGTGTGTGTGTGTGTGTGTGTGTGTGTGTGTGTGTGTGTGTGTGTGTGAAAGAAACAGCACAAAACACATGAACTGACTGATAAATGTGATAATTTCCCGTTGGAAAATGACACATAGCCTAAGTCAGCATATCACAAAGGCTCATGCTGATTCACTCTGCATTCAATAAACCCATTATATTGCCACACTGTATTTGAAGCTAGGGACTCTACCTCTTCCCTACTGGGCTGTATGCATATGTATACTCATTTAAGCCGTATACTGTGATTGCAACCCATCACAGACATACAAGACATGTGGCGCCATGCTGTTAGAAGAGAACAGAACTCCACAGATTCCTTGCCCATTACAGAAATGAAGCCATTTGAAAGTATGAATCCATAAATCCTTTCAAAATACTCTCACTTTAACATAATATCTGTCCCTGAGCACAAGCATTAGGCAGCCTACTATTAACAAGCAGTTTCAAACCACATATTAATAATGCACATTCCTTTATGTGTTTGCTGCTTAGGCCCTATTAGCCCAAATCACTGTTTGCAACAGATATTCACGCTACACAAGTTCTGTCAGGGACCGATGTGGGAAGCCCACATGCTGCACAACCATAATGTCTGGAAAAGAAACCAGCTGACTTTGTTTGGCTTCCTAGTCATGTTGTGATCCTCTCCGACGACACAACTTTTCAGTCGCTGGCTGTAAAGTGTTAGTCTCAGGCCCCTACTAAAATCATGGTCGTGTTGTGTGAAAGGAACCATTGACTAGTTGAACTTGCAGGATATAACACAGATTTGATTTCTAGGGATTCTTTGACTGATCCTCATGCAGCTACACTGATTAATTCAGTAGATAAACAGCTAGATAGCTATGTTAGCAACTTTGGTAGCTGCTAAATACATTTAGCTACATCCTCTACATGTAGGCCTACTTCTACATCTATCTTCGCTATAAAATCTGCTATTACTATTGTTCACATCTATTTCACTATTATTACAGATATCCTCTATATGGATTCCAGATATACAGGATATCTGTGGATCTACATATCCTAGAACACTTGCTAGTATGTTTCGCCAGCACTATGTAAATACACCCAATAGATAATTTTAATTACATATTTATTTAGGTCATAAAATGTGAAGAGAACGGTTTTGTCATTGGAGATTTCTAATGAATTAACATGTGAGCATGGCGACAAGTAACACGAGCAGTGCGCTAAAATACTTCTTCTGTTGCTTTGCGACAAGATCACAACTCAGTTCATAGTTCACAATGGGAATCAAACCTGCCTAGCACACTACACAATTTGCTCTCCCTCTCCCCATCTTACTGCGACTAGTCTGTGTGGTGTGCGGAAGGCCCAGCACAAGTTACTTAGCCTTGTAGGCTATTGATGATTTAAACATGTGAGCTCTTTGGATAGGTGTGTTGACAAATTACTTGTCAACTATTTTGTGATTATAACTCTATGGGGCCTTCACACATACAATACAACAGTCTCACTACAATTGATTTAAGGATTAGCTATTTTGAATCTCAAATATAGATTTCCCTTCAAAGCCCTTTGACCAAGCACTGGTAGTGCTGCCTCTGTTTTGGTTTTGCTTTTATTCGAAATCAAAATGGCAGTTCAAGCTTTACATCACAATATCAACATTACCTTTTCACAGGGCATGCTGATTCACAGTGTCTCTAACTGGTTCATGATCGGATCAAAAGTCTTTCCAAGAATGTTCAACCATTTAAATGGAATGGAATCCAAATATTTACTTTCAAAGAGTTTGTGAGTTTGGTGCTGCATTTCTTTCCACAAAAACACTTCGATTGCGCCTTGCATGAAGCATGACTACGGTGATAGCATTCTAAAACAGCACAGCTGGTTACCTGTCATCAGACATGAATCTCTGCCACTGCACCAGTAGCTGTATCACTTCACTAAAGCTGCTAGATACACAGCACATCCTTCATATCAGACATGTGCTACAGCCATGGACGGATTATGAAAACATGGGCCCCTGGGCCTGGACATGTAAAAGCCCCCCCCCCCTGCATGCGCGCGCCTGCAAAAATTGTGCGTTAGCCAAACATTACTTAAATGTAATGACATTTTTTTTCAACAGCACAATAACTAAATTCACCTGTACCTCAACAGGATTTAAAGTCAAAGTCACACATACACATACACATTTTCTAACACGGCGCAGGTACACTCAATTAAAGCCAACAGCAAAATACAACTCTTTCAACCACAAATAAGAGATACATAACAGCGACTTCACGCAGAAGCTCTGGCTTAGGGGCCCCCTGAGCTCATTGGGCCCCTGGGCCGTTCGGTAATCCATCCCTGGCTACAGCCATGGTGAGGGCATTCAGATACAGTGGATCATTTGAGCTCATGGAAAGTTTCACTTTTTCTCTAAATTGGACGCTGCCACTGTGTACTGTGTGCCGCTGCAGAAACATGGGAGGAGTGAGTGGACATTCCTGACTGTACTGCTTCCATGAGCAGTTGCCTTTAGACGGAAATTGAGCTGCTAGTTTTTGGTTCAGTAAGTCACTGACAGATAGAAGTCTTTCTACATAAGGTACTGAGACCACTGAATAAGATTAAATCCATCATCCTCAAACCAAGTATTTCCTGTGACAGCTTGAATGAATGAATGAATGAATGAATGAATGACCAGAATGAATCTGTTAACTTTGACCATCAACAAAAGAAATGACTTCTTTTGGCAACAGTTTTAGTTTTTTTCTTTTTTCTGTGAAAAAAATATTCACCCTGCTTAGTCAGCCCTAAACAGTTCAATTCTTGGAACTCTGACAAATCTATCTCCAGATGCATCACATTAATGCAGATATAACACAATGCTTTCCATACCGTGGCACTGTAACTGAACACTGTTGGAAGCTCAAATTAATCAGTGAGCAATGCTATTTTATGAGAGCAGATACACTTTAAATACACAGCCACCCGCTACAATGGAGTTCACCATCATAGGTATTCCACTCATAAATCCCAGTCGGACTGCTCTCTGGAGGGGTTTGCCTGGTATGATGTGCTGTCCAATTCCAGTGACTCCATTATATAGACCTTGGTACATTGTCAGCTGTCAGTCATGTGGAGCAGCCAGCTGATGCAATCCCTCTTTCCTCAAATCCATTCATATGGAAGCATTTTGTTTTCTCTATCTGAGGAAAACTGTTCTTAATTGACTCTTTAGAGCTGCTGAAATTCCCCAGCAACATTCTGTTTTCCACTTTTATCGTCTCCAAGAGATATTGCCTTCTTCTGATGAGATGGAGCGCATAAAAACGCAAAAAAAAAATCTGTTGGGCTGGTTTGGGGATCCATGGAGTCAGAGGAAGCCATCCTCTCACCAAATGTTTATCCTTCTACAAAGGTGTTGACATGCTCTGCTTCGTTTTATCTGGGGGAATATATCTGGCTGTGGTACAGCATCTGCCTCTCATAAAGCTGTTTAAATTTTCATTGGTCTATCGCCTTGAGTTACAGCGCGCAGCAAAGTAATGAGGTCGCGTGGGAGGGCTGCATTGATTCACACTCATAGCTGGTCATTCAGACCTGCCTCAAAGCCAGCTATGTAGTGAGGAGCCTGCACCACCAGATGGCCGCCCTCAACCTCCAATGTCATTATGTTTCTAATGAGAAGTTTTAGATCAAGTCTGAGTCATAATAAGAATGACTACCCACAGGATGGAGGTGGTGGGGGGGTAATTTTTTTTGGCACAGGACTATTTAAGAGTTTCTTTTCAGGAGTGTGGCTCTGGAGTCATTGTACCCTGCCACCACTGAATAGAAAATGCATCGCCTCACGGTGCTGTGGCCCATTAGGAATTCATGACTGGGAGGCGTAATGAAGAGATGGCCAGGGCATGTGGGCATTCGACTGGGGGCAGGCGGAGCGGTCGGCTGGTCACGAGCACCGGGGCTGTAATGAGCCCCAAGTCTGACACTTGGGGACTCCCGCGGGCTTCTACTCCCATGCTCAGGGGGACCCTGGGAGGTTGACAACATGCTAAATGACTCCCTTGCACGTCCCAGAGGAACATCCATTTAGGCATGACCGTGCTTCCCTCGCGCACACTCGGTACTTGTCATTCATATCATTACATGGTTTGGAGCATTGACTATTGAGGCAGCAGATCAGAAATGTAATTTTCTCTCCGATGTAACCTTGGATGCGCCCCTCTCATTTACCTGCCCTCTGGTATGGAAACGTCCTCGTGTTTGAGGAGCTGTATCCCCGCAGCTCGGGAAAAAAAGGTAATATTTATTTGAGGTGTTAAATGAGCATTTTTCATTTCTCATCAAAGCAAGTGCCTCCATACCGTGGGGTATGCTATGGTTGATCGGGGGCAAGATGTTTTCAGCCTCAACGGTCTAAAACCTGTTCACAGAACTTGGAGTGAAGATAAACATGCCAACATCACTAACTCTGCTGCTTGTTTTACTACTCTTGAGACAGGCCAGCCGAAAGGTGAGCGCATCGTCAGGTCACGATAGCATGGCGTAGTGTAGCATACAGACACCACAGAGCTGAGAAGTATGTCCTCTCCTCTCCCGTGGCTCCAGTTTCTCTCAGGATGTCACCACTGTCAGATAACAAACTGTTATCAGCTGCTGAGTTGGCCTCTTTGCCTTCCATTTATAGACTGTAGCTGCTGATGGGGACCCTGCCTGTTTTTCTCGCCTCAGATCCAATCGCCAGAGCAGCTGAATCCTTCCCCAAGTTTCTGTGAGTGGAAGTGTGATTGCGGCTTGCCGCTGTCTGATGCTAGCCCTGGAGCTCTTTACAGCTCTCACCAGACATTCACTAAATATATGATGGTGATTGTCCTGCATGGCTCCTAGAAGGGTGTAAGAGGGGAAACTAAGTTACTAAGTAATAATGTTCTGGCTCTCATGAAACACTGCACACACACACACACACACACACACACAGAGATACACACACACACACACAAACACACACTACACTACTACATTACCATACTGGACAGAACTGTATCAAAGATACACACACACACACACCACAATGATAAAAGAGAAACACACACACTCTTTCTCTCTCTTTCATAGACCAAACACTCACTCAATATTGTATTGCTTCGATCACACAGCTGGTTCGAAGATGATTATTCTCATTATTGTTGACGAGATGAACTGTGAGTGGTATAATTGATTTGCAATCTGCAGGTGCATTTTTCAAAAGAGTGATCTCAGTGTCCCCCGGCCATTTTAACAGTGGTCTGAAAAGCCCTTCATTTATTTGAGAGGCTGCAGCTCTCCAGGTTATAAATAACAATGTTCTCGAGGCCCCCAATTCCTATAATATGGTCCTGATCAACATTTTAGAAAGGTAGCTTTGTTGTTTTAGCCAGGATGTAGTAAACATTGACTGCTTAGTGGCGTTGCCCTCAGGCCAAGGTGAAATGTGAACATTTAGGATATGCATCAGTAATGTGTTTTTGAGAAATGTGTGACACTAGTGTGGCTGGAGGATGCTTGTCTGTCAAAATATGCTTCATGTCATACAGCTAATATTTCAAACATCAACAAAGTGATTGAACTTTTTCTAAATTGAAATGGGCACTTACCTATTCACTAATGTAGGTGACTAAAGTAAAATGTCAAGGGAAGTAAGGGTTTTGTTTTCCAATTACTTCAGCAAATATTGGAGTCATTACATTTTTTTTTTTACATCTGAAAGACTGAAGACTATTTGCATTCTCTGTGTGTGTGCGTGCCTGTGTGCGTGAGTCTGCATGAGTATTCACATTTTTCCAAAAGATTGACCATAACATTTTCAATCCATTCTGTGATGAGAAAAGCAGCATGTTTTGTCCACCTCCTTATTCCAACAGAACATGGGAATTCAGCATCACTAACAGCATAAATCACCTGGTGGCCTGCTTGCACACACCCTTCCTAAATCTGAGTTAACTACTCCCAATTAACCGCTGATATTGTGGACATTGACTGAACATCATCTATTTGGAAATCCCTAGGGGTTAAGGCTTCTCTCCAGCGCTAATATATAAGGGTTTCCTAACGTAAGAAAGTTGATAGTCTATTACACAACGGTTCGATCCGGTCGAAAGATTTATCCATTTCTGATTGGACAGGAGGCATTCCATGAGTGAGGATAATCCTGGAACAACCTCCCTTGGATTCTTCACCGCTAGTAATCACTCAGCATTTCATATACTTCAACCGTTGAATTGTACGACATAAACATTCCATGGCAGGCAGCAATTTTATAACGTTATATTTTACAGTTTCCCAAGTTGATGGAAGTACAAATTAACATGTAATGTGAAGACAGATGATTATACACATTAAGGTGCACAAATAGTCTCTATAACTCAAATTGGCTGCACAGAGACGATGTTTGCTTGGCAATGTTTGTTGCAGAAAACCCTGTTGGAACACATTTTTGGGGTAAAGAATGAATAATCAAAATTATTTATAAACAAAACAAATTGAATTAGAGAAAACTTGGTGTCTTCAAACTCAGTTACTCAGTAGTAAAACTGTTGTATGAAAGCAATATGTCCCTTGTGTTTGTAGGGTTGGTAAAGGATATCCTCATGGCTGCGATTACCTATGAGTGTCATACTGCTTAAACAAACACATGCTTAAAGTAGGGCCACATTTTTTCTTACATTTTCCCCAGGCATACGGAGTGAGAAGCCTACAATCTTTATTGCGAATAACATTAAGAACAGTGACTTGACTGTACATGATACTTATCCAGCCTCTGAGATGAGCAAAGTAAAACTGCACATTAGGCTACTTTTTGTGTCATCCTCACTGCTGGGATTGATAAGAACTTGATGAGAACATTTAGAATATTGATGTATAAATCTATATTCCATTTAGCTACGATACATTGGAATGCTTCTCTAATTACTGGTTGGCCTCCACTGTTGGACTGCGGCTGATTCCCTTTCAGGAATGATTCATGCAGAGCATCCATCACACAAACTCATTGTGCCATGCTTGTTATTTTCCCATTTCGACCACAGAAAATAATTATTTACTAATAATCGTGAGCAGCACACTAAATGAAATGGCATGTATTGGAAAACTGACATTTTCTGGGCCTACCCAAGGAACTGTTGCAAATAATTCCAAACACCATCACATAGAAAACATGTAGAAAACATCACAGACTCATGCCCCCCAGGTAGTAACTCTAATAACACTGTTTATGAAAATGAATCTGAATCTGTCAATGTTTTCTACAGAGCAATATATGACACCACTACCTCAGAACAGGCTGCTTCATATAATATTATGGCATGCGCCTATAATCCTATTCCAGTTTTAATCTCTACCCAACGCACAGTTAAAAACAAAGGCCATAGATACAATAGAAACAATAGAAGCCCAGCAAATATTCTATCTATACCCCGGCATATTCCCCCTTCCTGTGAGCCACTATATCCAGAAAATATTTCAATGGCAATACTAAATATTAGGTCACTATCAGGGAAAACATTTCTCATTAACGATCTTATATGTGAACGTAAATTAGACTGTATGTTTTTAACAGAAACCTGGCTAAACAAAAATGGGTCTGCAGCTCTTATTGAAACATCCCCTCCCAATTATAGCTTTTTTCAGTCCATTAGAACAGGTAAAAAAGGGGGCGGGACAGCCACCATAACCACGGATGCCCTGTGCTGCAGGAGCATCTCCTTCGATGATTTTGCCTCATTTGAATATCATGCCATAGTTCTAAAGTGCCAGCCTCCTGTTCTGACAGTAACTGTGTATAGGCCACCCAAGCAATGTCCCACTTTTCTAACAGACTTTTCAGAACTACTCTCCATAATACACACAAACTACGATAAGATTATTATCACTGGTGATTTTAACATACATGTTGATAATGGGAACGACTCAAAGGCCCGGGATTTTATGAATCTCTTGAATTCCATGGACTTTACACAACACATCACTGAACCCACTCACAACCGTGGCCACACCCTTGATCTAGTTATTACAAAGGGTCTTACAACTGTTATATCGTCTATCTGTGACCTTGCTCTTTCTTTTGTATTTTCTTTACAGCACTGGTACCTAAAGTTAGAAATAGTGCTGAATGTTTTATTAAGAAACGCTATCTTAACTCTGCAGCAGCTGGGAATTTCAAAGTAATGATGAACATAACTAGTGCAAAAAACCCAGATACGGGGCCATCATGTGTTAATGATCTAGTAACTACTCTAAATACAAAATTAAGGACAGCACTTGACTCTGTAGCACCATTGAAACAAAAAAAGGTTTTAGCCAAACAAAAAGCTCCATGGAGAAATGAGGAAATTATTAAACTTAAGAGATCCTGCAGAAGGTCTGAGCGTACATGGAGAAAGACCAAGCTACAGGTCCACCTTGATATCTTTAAGGATAAACTTTCAGTCTTTAATAAAGCAATAAGAAATGCTAGGAAGGATCATTTCTCTAATTTGATATCTACAAATTCTAACAATTCCAGGGTCCTCTTTTCAACAATAGACAGCCTTATAAATCCTGCACCTAAAGTAGATGATAGTCTCTTTTCCACCTCCAAATGTGAGGAATTTGCAGCATTCTTCAGAGATAAGATAACGAACATTAGGAAAAATATTGCTCAAGAAATTCCAAATGTCTTGTTTTCTGATCCCCTTCCACCATGCTGTAACAGTATGAGCTTTTTTGCACTGGCTGATATAGAAATGCTGAGCAAAGTAGTGTCACAACTGAAGCCGTCTACATGCCCTCTTGATCCCCTTCCCACCAAATTTTTTAAGACCATCTTTGACTCTGTGTCTAAGGACATTCTAGCCATTATAAACTGTTCCCTGCTTACAGGTATTTTCCCATCAGAACTTAAAACTGCCCTGGTGAGACCCCTCCTGAAGAAAAGCAATTTAGACTCTTCAGTTCTAAACAATTTTAGACCCATCTCTAACCTTCCCTTTCTAAGCAAAATCCTGGAAAAAATTGTCTTTAAACAGTTAAATCATTTCCTAGATGCTAACTGTGCATTTGACACCTTCCAATCTGGTTTTCGCTCCAATCATAGCACAGAAACGGCATTAGTCAAGGTTGTAAATGATCTCAGGATTAATGCTGACTCCAAAAAACTATGTCTTGGCCCTTCTGGATCTGAGCGCAGCCTTTGATACTGTTGATCACAATATCCTTATTGATAGACTTGAAAATTGGGTTGGCCTCACTGGTCCGGTCCTAAACTGGTTTAGGACCTATCTAACTGGCCGGGAATACTTTGTCGCCCTCGGAGACCACAGCTCAAAAAACATTTGTATGACCTGTGGGGTCCCTCAAGGATCCATTTTAGGGCCCTTACTTTTCAGTCTATACATGCTACCCCTTGGTAGTGTAATTAGGAGGCACAACATCGACTATCATAGCTATGCAGATGACACCCAGCTCTATATGTCTGTAACACCCAACAACTACAGCTCTATTGATTGTTTGGTAAATTGCATTTCTGATATAAATGTATGGATGTCACAAAACTTTCTCCAGCTAAACCAAGATAAAACAGAGGTATTAGTCATTGGTGAAAAAAACGAGAGAGAGAAACTAACTGCACACTTAAAAACACTAGCACTTAACACCAAGCACCAAGCCAGAAACCTAGGCGTCATACTTGACTCAGATCTCAATTTTGAAACCCATATCAAAAATATAATTAAAACATCTTTTATCACTTAAGAAACATTGCTAAGGTGCAACCGTTTCTCGCTCAGGCTGACACCGAAAGACTGATGCACGCGTTTATCACGAGCAGGCTAGACTACTGTAACTCGCTTTTGTCTGGTCTACCAAAAAAAGCCATTAGTCAACTACAAACAATACAGAATGCAGCAGCGCGAGTCCTCACTAAAACAAGACGGAGAGCGCACATCACACCAGTATTAAAATCACTGCACTGGCTACCTGTTAGTTTTAGAATAGATTTCAAGGTTCTCCTACTAGTCTATAAACCACTCCATAGTCATGCACCTGAATATATAACAGACATGCTCTCAAGGTACACACCCAGTAGATCCCTGAGGTCCTCCGGCACTGAACTTCTAACAGTTCCAAAAGCCAGGACAAAGAGACATGGGGAAGCAGCTTTTAGTTTCTATGCCCCCAACCTTTGGAACACTCTGCCAGAATACCTAAGAATGGCCAAAACGGTTGAAACCTTTAAACATGCACTTAAGACATACCTCTTTGATCTCGCTTATCACTCACTGTAAAATGTATTTAACATTTATGGAACATTTATTTATTTACTTATTTCTGTCTCTTTTCAAGTATTTGTACCCCCCCCCCCCCCCCCAGCAGCTGTCTCTTAGTTTGACGATAACTGTGCTGAGCAGTCCTTTATGGTGCCAGTGCGGTTAGTACGTAATTTCCTGTTCATTTATCTCTGGCAAAATCTGTGTCTTTTTATAAGTGTTTTGTAACTTGTAAAATGTATTTATTTAACATTAATGTAACATTTATTTATTTATTTACTTATCTGTGTCTCTTTACAAGTGTTTGTAACCCCCCCCCCCCCAGCAGCTTAGTTTGACGATGACCGTGCTGAGTAGTCCTTTACGGTGCCAGTGCGGTTAGTACGTTTATTTTATTTTATTCATTTATCTCTTGAAAATCTGTGTTTTTTTTTTGTTTTTTTTACAAGTGTTTGTAAACCCCCCCCCCCCCTTTTCTTTCCTACTGTGAGGCGCATTGTGTTACTTCCTTGTATGAAATGCGCCGTACAAATAAAGTTTGATTTGATTTGATTTGATTTGATATCAGTTAACAGAGCTACTGTAGAAGAACACCAGATAACAGCAAACTCAGACTGTGGTACTCGGTTCATTTCGAATGCTGGATTTAGATGGGTGACTGATTTGAATGCAAACCATGTGCTGGCACTTGTGCAGTATCTACAGTTTCAAACACAACAAATGAACCACTGAAAAACACAGATACTTCATGATCATCACAAGACACACAGGATCCACGCCTGAAACAGTGCATTTAGGAGCGTTCTCAGAACATTCAACAGACCCCCTGCTGGGTTACCTCTGCAGCAGTAAAAGGAAAACACTTACGGCTCCAACCACTCTAAACCAATTCAGCGAGGACTGACAGGCAAACCTCCCAGGTCTGAGACAGGCATACTGGCACATAAGACATCAGAATTCCTTTTGGATGTTGCCGGTGGAAAGGAAACTATAATGCCGCTGTGATTTGAAAACAACATGTCAGTATCTGTTAACCACACAGATATTTAATTGTCCTCGGTCATGGAATTTATTATGCTGTAAAGTATGTTGTATCAAAACAAGAGCATTTTCTCCCCTGAGTTTCTTAGACATATAGAGACAGGCTGAAAACATTTGCATGGCTTTGAACATTACTAAAGCATGTGGAGACAAACACTAACCAGAACTCATGATTATTGGTAAAGATACACTGTGCAAGCAGTTTCATTGACTTAAAAGGTATAGTCAATACAATTTAGTCCGAATTTAACCAGCACCTTCCTTTCAATGTCACCTCCAAATACCATAGCTGTGACAGAGGTATGACAGACAGGTCTTTGGGCTGAGTGCTTGGATGTTTGGGGATCACCTAATCTGTTTTTTTCCCCTGTAGCAGTTTTTATGAAAGAGCTTTGTGAAATATGATTTGAACTGAAAACACTCTTTAATGGGGCAATCTGACAACAAAGGACTCACAAGTTTACTGGTCTCAATGATAAGTTATATAATGTTATATTAATATATACATATATTACATATATATTAATATGTGCAGGGAAAGGCGTTTTTGGTGAGAGAACTAGCCAATGTAACAGTGATCTAGTGATCCTTGCAAACATTCCTTGCAGGAACAATGAAGTACATTTGTCTGAGGATCAAATGCTAACAGCAGATGGGTAGGTGGGCGGGATGCAAAGCTACACCAGAAAGTGTGATGTGACAGGAAAAGGTAGTTATCAATAGTTTCATGAGCAACTACATGTTCTTTGACTGATCAAACCTGTCAGATGACACAGATTAGATGGCTGACTAGAACGACAGAAATTGTGTTCTAGAGTATCATAGATCTCCCAGGATTAATAGATTTCCCACAAGGCTTGCTTCTTGTTCCAATATAAAAGAAAGTCTTAGGGTGGGTTGCACCAACATGGATTAAATTAATCCTGGTTTAGAGTTAATCTAGGTTTAGTAAATCTAGGTTTAAACTGGTTTATAATTAATCAGAGATGTGTTGCACAACTTAATTTTAACCCTGGATTAGTTAAACTAGTTTAAACAAGGCTTAAAACAGGATTAGTTTATGTTCAATGTCCGCCATGATGGATTCCGACGAAATGTAAACAAATTCACAATGTATGTTTAACAAATAATAAGTGTCCTGGATTTTCAGTGCTTTAGAAACTAATAATGTTGGTATTAGAGGTACTAGAGACTGTGTACATTAAATGTGGCTAATAACATAGAAATCAACTGGCAGTGGTAAGTGTTGTAGACTGTCTGCTCAGTTTGATCTGTTTTCTGTTTTTCTAGCTCTAGTGACTTTGATGACTTTGATGTTGATCGTTTGTGTCCAAGAGCGTGGACAGAGACGGTTCACATGTTTACAGTTTGACCTTTTTGTTCCATATCCTATTTTGTCCTATATGCGAATGTCACTGAATGATCACCACAAAATCAGCACTGAACTATTGTGAAAGGGTCTATTTTATTTCTTGCATTATACATCTGGTGACAACCAAGTGTGAAAATTACAACTATGTGAAGTGAAGTTCCTTCTCTCAAAAACATTCAACACCAGTGAGTTGTCTCCAGACTAGTGGATAAAACCTAGTTGACCAGAGGACCGCAGTTCCCTGACAGTCGCCACACACTGTCACACCCCTGTTGGTTTGCTTTATTCAGGATTTATCCCCACAAGCTGCACAAAGTCCTCTAAGTTGGAGTCGAGCTGCTGCAGATCACTGTGGGACAGAAGAGTGTCATCCCCATAGGCCGTGGTTCCAAGGCTCTGGGCACATAAAGATGCGTGGGCAGAGACAATTTGAACTAAATAACTTGGTATCTTTTATTCATAGTAATGTTTGTTCAATGAGAAACTGACAGAAAATGTATTATTTTGTATTTTGTTATTTGGATAAAAGGGCATATGAGAATATGTGAGGTTGAATCTGTTGAATCAGTAATTGTATTGTGCTACTCATTTAAAGGTGCCATAGAATGCATTTATTCAGTATTTTAAATTGTTCCCTGATGTCTACGGTATGTGACTTCGGTCAGGTGTCCAGATGCGATTTTACATGTCTATCTAAACAAGCTGTTTTCCCTTATTTGGTAGGCTCATTAATAATGATGATGAGCTCTGGTGTGATTGGCTGGTTTACAGAGAGGCACTGTGTCGGCTCACACAGAAAGTGCCATTTGAAATAAATCGCTAAGAACTGTGAGAGTTGAACCATGGAGCGTTTGGGCATCTAACCGTATATATTTAAGCATTCATTGGAGGAGGAAACAGATGCTGGACTGCCAGTTGCTCGGAGATTAGAAAGGAATGCTTCCGAGTAGTACGCGTTGTCATAGTGTTTCAAGCAACAATCTGCCCCACATAAGTTAGCTGTAATACCCTGGCTTCAGCCTAGCCACAACAACGACTACTAGCATAGTCATAGTTTGGTTCAGGGGCGGCTCGTCCATAAGGGCGATTGGGGCGACCCACTGCCTAGGGGAAAAAAAAAAAACCGCAATATTCTTGTAAGTCGCGTAAATGACATGTAAATTTAAATGTAATCATTTTTTTTCTGTCGGATTCTACCACTAGACCGTCTGATCTGCCTCTGTATGTCATTGTCGAATCAGGTAACAGTCGTTCAGTCAGCCTAAAGTCGTGCTTCAAATGGCCCTACCCCTTCTGGGGCGATTTCGGGCGAAATGAAAATCGCCCCAGACCTCTCCCATTGACTCCCATGTTAAATCCATTTTTTTCACAAAACAGAGCTGTCAATGCATTCTCTATGGCTTCCGGGAGGGCTCGCCCCTCCATGTCTTGTCATAAGTAGTGGACGTAAAAGCCTATACGAACGTCATTCAGCTTCGACGGAGGAATATTCTGTCAAGATGGCTGCCCTGTCCAGTGCAAGAACTCGATTTGCTCTTTGACAGAAACTCCTTTTTAGTCGGCGTACTAATGAAGATAAATTGACAACAAAACAATTAGGACTTCCTAGACCAAATGTATCCATTCAACAGGTTTCTACAAAGGGAGGGAAATCCTACATCCAAGAATTGGAACGAAAGAAAATCGCGGTCGTGAAGTGGCTAATGCGGTCTGTATTTCATATACCACTGTCACTTTTCATAGGTTTTAAAGTGTGTTTCACAGTTCGCTTCTTGCACTAACACTGAATCATTTTTTATGTGATGACTTATTTTGCTTTTGTAAGCCAATGCTTTCAAGATCAGTCAATAAATATTGTTGGTTTTGACTTATGTTACCTCTTCTTTATGATGTTACTGGACATATCATGTGTCCTGTTAGGCTATGTTACATCATACAACATTTGAGACACGTGGATAATGAAAAAGTGGGATAATTTAATGTGGAGCCACATCATGTTTGCTTTTGAAGGCTCCTGGATGCAACTTTCTTCCATAGCTTTCCACCTGTAACTTGCTACTCTAGCTATGTAGCAAGAGGGGACATATTACTGTTGTGTGCATGCCAATAGTGGACAAAAAGGTAGTGCTGTATGAGTTAATCAGCTAACTTAATGTACCTACTGAATGAGTCGCCTTAATCATTATAAAAAAAATTGCCCCCCCTGAGAATTTTTTCAGGAGCCGCCACTGGTTTGGTTTAGTCATGTTTTAAGCATTGGAACAAGAACATTGTAAGTATTTTGCAGCTCTGTCAACAATGATTTGATGATGCTAGTTTGGACAGCAAGGGCAGCTCCTAAATGTGTTATAAGTTGAGAGTGTTGCTTTCAAATTTAGTGACTTCAGTAGGCTATCGATTATATATTTGTTCAGGTAACCAAAAGTACAGACAATATGGAAGCCTCTCATCAATGTCAGTATCACAGACCTCGTAATGTTGTTTACTACTCCCCTGCTGTATATCTGATTAGGACTTACCTTCTTACTATTAATAAATGACCTTACATGAATGGCTGTCGATATCTTTTTTTCTTTGCCAGGTGTTCTTTTGGAAATTGAATGCATGCCCCTTGAGAGAGAAAATACAACCTACGGTATGTTGCAGGGAAATACCACAGCTAACTAAACTGGATACAAATTCACAGACACTGTCTGATCTAGGTTAGAAATGAAGAAACTCCTAATAATGACGAGCATAGTGTGATGTGACACCTTTATTTTGCTTTAGCATCATACAGATATGCCACATTAATAAACTCTGAACCAACCAAAACAAACAATATGCTTTCCTCCTCTCCCGTCCCTGCATATGATGAAGACACTTGGCCTACAGGTAGGTGGTTGTCAGCTGGTGCTGGGGTTTCATTGGAAAAAGTGTTCATGTTGTCATCCCTTTATGTGTGGTGCTGGACATAAGAAGGGCTAGAAAGTGACCTACTCACTCTTGTAGTCCTGATTAAGCATGAGCCCTCAAAGCTTTGCCATGCCATCATGCCATTGCTGAATTCAATCCTGGAAGGACTGTATTGACAAAAGCAGGGGTGCTGTAGTATTCACTGTCTGGACCAGGGAAATTGACAAATTATATACTGTGCAAAGCCAGCTGCCAATAGGGCAGGGCTATGCGGTGAGACATTCTGATGTAAAGCCTCATCAGGCATTAAAATCAGGACCTCCAATGGGGCAAATCGGGCCAAGATCCACAGAATCTGCATCTGCCATTGAAAGTAAATGCACTGCAAAATCCCAAATCCTGGATGAAGTCTTGAAGTCTTGCCAGTGCGGAGCTAGTAATAGACAGTATGCCCAACTTAAACTTGACCTGATACCGCCACAGTATGACAGTATGCTCTGTGTTCAGAGTGCCACAGTATGACAGTATGCTCTGTTTTCAGAGTGCCACAGTATGACAGTATGCTCTGTTTTCAGAGTGCCACAGTATGACAGTATGCTCTGTGTTCAGAGTGCCACAGTATGACAGTATGCTCTGTGTTCAGAGTGCCAGCCACAGCTTAAGCCTCGCTGGTCAAATATGATTCGGCATTTCTTACCCCCTTACCTACTTTTGGCAGATATGACTGGTTCCTTGAGGGTGAGCAAGGATTCTGTAGCCACAACCGACATACAAATGTACTCTCCCAGCAACACTTGATCTGACTGCAAGAGTGGAGGGGAGTTGTTCATTACCATAATGGTGAAGAGGGTATTGCAAGATTAAATCAATAATTGCTATTTCAGCCAGTCCAATGTCGTTATCATGTTAGCACCATAAATTACT
This sequence comes from Clupea harengus, assembly GCF_900700415.2. Classification (NCBI taxonomy): domain Eukaryota; kingdom Metazoa; phylum Chordata; class Actinopteri; order Clupeiformes; family Clupeidae; genus Clupea; species Clupea harengus. The sequence continues at coordinate 4,471,950 of NC_045163.1, read as the reverse complement.
TAGTGAGGAGGGCAACAAGGTCAAATGCATTTACTTAACAGCATATCAGCCAATTTCTCTGTTGATTGAACCAATCAGGTGACTTGTCCAATTACCTGTATACATGAGGCTCGATGGCACATTAAGTCCCAAGCAATCCACCATTACCTTTGGCATATACAAATAAATGAAATTAGTCCAGTGCTTAAGCCATGTATTTCTCTTGGCTCATATCAAAGTATGGCAAAGGACATTGGGTTCAGGTTGTTTCCCCATTTAAGCCTAACGTGAATGAGAAATCTAATTAAAATCTTCCCGGTATTACTGCTCCTGGGGAGAAATGTAGCATTGCGAGAGAACACCACCTGGAATCAACTGTTGTCTGTTAAAGGCGTCTACTGGTCACCACCTGGAATCAACTGTTGTCTGTTAAAGGCGTTTACTGGTCATCACCTGGGATGTTACTCTGTTCAGAGTCCAGGTAGAGGAGGCAGGACACACCCTCTCATGCTGTGCTCTGTGTCATTGACCATGGTTACATGGATTCGAATAACTGCCTTAGTCGGACTGAAATCGCATTATCCGTTTCATGTAAGCACCTTAGTCGGATCGTAGTCGGACCGCACATAGTCGGACTAACACCCCTGGATAACTCGATCCGATCCAGTTGATAGTTCGACTATTGCGGCATGTAACGGTGAATTGGATAAGGAACTGGACTTTGCGTCTTTGCGCATGCTTGAGATCCCGCCGCCCTCCTCCCTCCCTCCCTGCCAGGTCGTGACCCGGAAGACGAAAGAGACGATACGTTGTCTCAACTGTTCATACTAATGACACGTTTATTTATGAATATCCTGCAGACTGTCTCACAAGCTTATTCTTGTTGACTATGAACAAACATAACAGAAGAGGTCCGAAGATATGAGTACCTTTACAACCCCTCCTTAAAAACGTATAAGGACGTTCAAATTACGATACTTATGTGGTGCCAGTGTTGACAAAAACGTTGACTGCGACTGTTTGGACAGAGCGCGCTAATTCACCGAACAAATACTTTCATATTAATTTCCCACCACTTGTTAGTCATGTCATCCATTCATATCGATGTGAATCAATCAATACTAATACATCTTTAACTGTGATGTGTTTTTGTTTCATTTCACAACGTATTTACTGTATAATCAACGATAGCAGGTGCCCGCTTGTAAACAGTCCACATTTTATTTGCTTAAAACACACAGCAGTACTGTCAAATCAGAAAGCAAATCAGCTGTCAAAGGGCTGTTACCTGACCAAATACCTTTCAAACTCGGTGATAGTATTCACAACTAATTTGTTGTTCATTCTATCAAATATGATGAAGTGTGGTCCGCGACGGCCACAAGTAAATTATTGCGACATTTCTAACATACAACTCAGAACGAAGAGAACACAGCCAGTAGTAGCCTAATCTAATAAAGAGTTGCCTAATCTATTAACAAGGTCATGGATTGGTGGCTTAAGACAGGAACTATGAAAAGAAAATTAAATGAGAAAGCCTCTAACATAGACAAGGAGAAAGTGGTTCAGCCTCATAGGGCATTATCTCGCCGCGGAGTTGCATTCAAAACACTGTTTTTCTCCCGCTGAGACAGCAAGATGATAACTAGGCTATATTCTGTGTTGTGTGACGTTGGATAATGACAGCTTTTAATTATGAAAAGTTGACTACTAGGATGGCTGTATTAATGCCAGTGGGCTAGCCTACTGTTGGTAGTGAAATACTGCGGTCAGTATGCGCATCGTTGTGTTTTGTGATGTCTGTCTGAGTGTGTGATGGGAGTATGAGGCTGTGAGCGAACTATAGTTTGTAACATAACCAAGTCACGCATGGAGCAGGGTTCCAGATGCTTTGCCTTGCGCATTGTCATATCTATAACTAGCCTACTGGTACGTACAAAAGGAGAGCCCGCGAAAATCATGTGTGCGCTAACAATTGTCTGGCGCCAGGTCTTGGGTAGGAGGCATGTTGTTCCGGGGATATTTAGTTAAATGGTCCGCAAAATTTTTTTTATTGGCTAAGTGGTCCTTGGTCTGAAAAAGTTTGAGAAACACTGCTTTATAGACAATAACGATCATACACTCCCATTGCACTCAAACAACCACACTCAAACGAGGAGATATTGTATCAATTAGCCTATTAAGTACTGTATTTATTGATTGCAAAGAGTTCAACGTTACAGCAACATAACTTTGCTCCGGTCGCTAAATCTGATATATCCGTGTGCATCATCGCTCTCCCTCTCTCTCTCTGCCACACCCACCCTGTAACCTACGTGTTTATACATTATAGAAGCAAGACCATTATATTGTAACAAATCACGGAAGCGTGGTATATTTGTTATGGCTTTTTATTAAACACTAAAACACAACACACTGTCACAATGGCACGGGCTTTCTGCCCACGAACAGACTGTGCTACCGTCACCCACCTGTATAATCTCTGTCCCAACACAGAACAACGACATGTAATTAGAACGGTAAGGAACATATAGCCTAGGGAACGTCGTTGAGCGCTAGTGCATCACATAAAGTATAACAGTATGCGCCCGCTGCACGGCATTACGGGGCGACTATGCCGGCACGTTATAATATTCTGGTTTAAAGTTAATGCTTGTGAAATCAGCTGTCACTCGACTATTACCTGACCAATACCTGTCAAACTCGGTCATAGAAAAATATCATGAATGCATATTTATTACAATGGGGAAACTATAAAATCGGAGTACGGACAACTAATGCCCAGCGTTGACGATGCAGATATAGAGCTGGAAACAGCTAAATGAGCTACAGCCCAAATGCAGTGAGCTTTATCAAGCCCTGGAAAGTTCGGCACATTTGCCCGTTTCCACAGCGTCTGCTGAGCGGTCATTCAGTACAATGGGGCGTCTTAAGACATATCTTACGAAGTACGATGACTGACAAAAGACTGACTGGACTTGCTCTTATGAATATTCACACAGATTTGGAAATCGACAGCGAAGAAGTACTTAAACAATTTGATGCAACTGGCAGAAGGGCAATGCGTTTTGGCTGTAACCCATTATTTGCGCGCGTGTGTGTGTGAATGTGCATGCGTTTCTCTCGCCTTTTATCTTTCACCTTTGAATAATGTAACTTATAAACACGTTGGCCCAGCAGAAACAAACAAACAACGCGATGGACAACCCAAGAGGCAACACGCATTTCTGGACCGATGAACAGACGCGATTCATGCTCAATCAACTGTTGTTGTTGGTAGTGGTGAAGAGGTCAAGCGGAAATGGCTGTATCACCACTAGTTGTAATGAAAACAGCGCCACCTATCGTATCGGATATGACATGCTTTCGACCAATGATTCGATTTATTCACTGCCATGTATATTGGGATAATAGCACTTGCCCCGAAAGATAGCATAGTCCGACTAAGCAAAGATTCGAATTATACCATCATGTAAACACACTGAGTGTTGCAAGTGTTTTATATATATGTGTGTGTGTGTGTGTGTGTGTGTGTGTGTGTGTGTGTGTGTGTGTGTGTGTGTGTGTGTGTGTGTGTGTGCACATCCTGAATTGATTCTTTCAGTTCTCCAACTGCCTCTTCTGGTCTTTCTCACATTTTAACCAGATCCCGAGAATCATCCATCTCCAGTCCTCTGACCATGGGCTCTAGAGCTTTACATCTCTGTCATATCAACTAACAGGAGGTCATCTCCTCCACCTGCACAAGCACATGATAAATGGAAGTAATTCAGCTTTTACTGCAAAGCGTCTTTGGTGCAAAGCCTCTGCAATCTGCTCATGTGAGGGGCGAGGGATTACATCCCCCACATTTGCAACATACAGATCAGTGGGTCTCCTCTTTTCTTGGTGTTGAAGAATCAGCAGTCCTGAGGCCCTACCAGTGTTATCATCAAATAGAGCAGAGTGCCATTGCTATTTCAAAGGAAGTGTTTAAGGATCTGGGGGCTCCAGTCTTCTTGCAGCACAGGTATTTCAGCCAGGCTTTTGCGACCCTGGGGCTGCTTGTGTGTGTGTGTGTGTGTGTGTGTGTACGTGTGTGTGTCTGTGTGTGTGTGTGCATGAAGTCTTCTACCTAGAAAAATATACATTTCAAACGCTGTTCGTTGACAGGCACCATATGGTGAGGTTCACTTTGCTCAACAAGATACCATGTTTCTCAATGCGCTTATGGACTGAAAGGGTGACAAATGGACTGTAAAATGAGGACTACATTTAAAGCATATGTAACATGCATGCATGTAACTGCTGGCAGTATTTTACCATTAACAAAGAAGTTTATCACACTCTAGAAATCCTAAACTTATTTATGTATGTACATATTCATGTTTTTTTGTATTTGGAGGACGCTGATTTCAGGCAATCTGGACGAAGTTCACTGATGTCAGCCCAGACATGAAGGCACATCTTGGCAGTAGTGAAATGGGGAGTGATGTGCTGCCATGTGCCTCCTGTGTGATGTATGGGAGAGAAGAAACGAGCCAAGATCTTCCAGATTTCCCAGCCCAGCTGAGGAACCAAAAGTGATGTGCCAGTATTTTTCATTTGCCCAGTGGAGTGCCTGATGCATTTTAATTGAATTATATAATATATATTAACCAATAAAAATTGATATTTTTAGTCCACATAGCAAATATATGTACTGTAACTCATACTCTTTCACGTATAATTCTGTTGTGATGGTGTATGTTGGTAAGTTATTTCTTATTATCGACTGCTCGATTTTAATTCTAAACTAAACATTTTAAGAAATACCCATTTCAGTAATGGTCATTATTATGCAAGAGCAGTATCCTGTTTTGTTCTCATGGCACAGTTGTACTGAATCTCTGCACGTCCACACTTATTTCCACAACTGCGAGGCTCCCCCTGTGCTCACTATAATTACAATCATCTGATGCGTAATTACAATTTTAAAACATTGTGTCAGACTGCATCAGCATGATAGAGAAATAATAGAAAAAAGTGGAAACTGTGTTTTTGATATTCTGGGCACCAGACATAAGAAGCAGGAGCCATCAGTAGCCATCAACTGCTGGACAGAAAAGGATTTGGGTTCAGCCACATCAATTAGCATAAGTACGCTTACAGATCATGACTCCCTATGTGTGCTAGGAGGGGGGAAAAACACTGGGGAAGTTTGGCACACAAGAAATAGGTGAAGATGGATTTCATAATATGATACCACCGTACCATGATTAGCCATTGTTAATGAAATATGAGCATGATCATCCAGAAATGAGTTGATTGCTGTGCATGTTCTCTGTATGTAAATGCATTAAAATGATTCAGAGACAGCTGATGTGGTTCTTTATAATGCTTCTGTGTCTGAATACCCTAGTGATCACAAAGCCAACTAATTTACGGTATACAATACATGAACTGAAGTGTATGCCATGAGGAGGTTGTGTTGCCATCACCATCCAAAAGCTTCCCTTTACATACATGTCATAGAAAACGTTCCACAGATGGTATTGCGTCCCATTTAGATGATAAATGGAACATGTAGGCCTAATTAAAACCTATGTGTGCGTAATAGATAAGTATGGCAACACAGAATCAATTATACTGGTATAAAGCTCAACATCATATGCTAATTGCAAGCGTCATTGGCTGAAGCTATAAATCACAGTTCTCAGTATGAAATATTACGGCTGACCACACTTACGGTCACACAAACATTTGGTGGCACATACTCAGGGGCGTGTAAACATCCCTCTGCCCACATACACTGTGCACAAAACCATGTGTTCACCTGGGGCACTATTAGGAGCACAGACCACGATTGGATGGGCCATTAACCCAGCAGGGAGTCAGACTCCACTGTGACACGACACGGGCACCCGCACCATCCCCCATCAACTAGCTAGAGATTTTCCTCTGCGTTCGTAAATGAAGGCAACAGCTGGACATCATTAGGAGAGTGGGTGAATCAGATGGGGTTTTTAAAGTTACCCACTCTCTACTTTGAGGCCCCATGCATCAAGTGAAAATCCCATCCACTTTGGTCTCCACTCTTTAATGGCAAAATATCCGCCCCTTGCTTTCATCTTCTATGCATTGGCAGTGTGCGCTCTCAGATGGCTTTCCTCTTGTCTAACACCTTCCCCAGCTGGGGATTCTCTTACTGATCCAGCCTGTGTTGTGGTTAAGTCATATTTCCCTGTTGCGTGTAGTTGCATGCACTTTAAAGAGAATTGCCTTCAATTGGGCTTTTCCAAATCTTTGAATTTTTGCCAGTATTTGCACAACACACATTTTAAGCCTTGCTGGATTAGGACCACAGCTGAATGATGAAATGAAACAAATGGTATGGGATCATTCTTTCACTCACATGTGGGCTATCACTTTTGGCTTATTTGTTGGCAAACAGGCATGAAAAGAGGAAACCTCTTGCAGAACATTACAATTTGAACACTGTGGATGTCAAAGTCTTGATGAAATAGGAGGCATCCTTTCACACTAACCTATTAAAAAGTCGTAAATATTTTTAGATACAGAATGAAATTGGCCAACAAACAACCCTCTAGGCACACGGCATGAGAAAAGTCATTAATGTAATTCACACCATGAAAAACATGCAGATAAACAAGTAGAAATGTCCTGCAGAGAGAACAAACAGCACAGAGCTCTAGTGCACTGAAGTGCAGTGCAATAAGTGTTAATGCCTTACCCCCACAGGGCCACAGTGCACTCTGGATGGATAGGCCTACCAATGCCCCACTCAACACTTGCATGTTACATGCAGCAACCCATAATATAAACCAGATCTGACATAATTAGGCTTGTGGCTAGTCATCAAGTATCACAGCAGTGGAGTGTGTGTGTGTGTGTGTGTGTGTGTGTGTGTGGGGGGGGGGGGGGGGTGGTGGTTAACAGATAATTACTGCTTGGGATTTCAATACACTCTTCAGAGCAGAGCAATTACATAACCAAGATCAATACATAAACAACTGACTTCATAGATTTCTGAAGCACTTTTTGATCAACTTTGTTATTTTATTCATGAACATTTTATTTTTGACAAAGCTTCTTGCAACGTCTTCCCAATTCAGTTGGTGCTAATAGAGCCCAATCTTACACTTCTGTCCAGCAGTGAAACGCTTCCTGACTGGAGCCTAACCCAGAACATAGTGCAAAACCCTATGTGATCATTAACAGCTTTTGTTACTGTACATTATGTTATCTAAAGACAGGCAAAACAAACATACAGCAGGACATAAAACGGCTCGTCAATATGACCATCGGGCTTCTCTGGTCTTTTATTGGTGTTTCCCCACAGATTTATGGGTAAGGATTGACACACTAATGGCAAATGACATCCATTAGAAGCCTCCTGATATCGACAATTGTTGAAGCATATCGCCTACGAAAGTACCTTTTAGCTTTATAATGTGTTTTAGGAGTCTGCTGGCTAATTCAGTGGTATTGCGAAGCCTCGGATTGTCTTCACATCATTATTGCCGACTATTAAATGTGCGCTGGAACTGAGGAGCTGACATGTCTATAAACAGATTCACATTGACGATAAGTAGAGCAATCTGATTCCACCGCTGAAAGTGAAACCCGTCCCAAAGTCCAATAAATTACCATACTAAATGTGTGCAGGCCTCGAGAGGGCTATAATGCTTTGGGCTTTCAGTGCTTAGAGCCTCATACCATGGCTAGCTTTGCATGCTTCGGTCCCATGCCTCTCATTGCAGTACTAGACGTAGGGCAACCAAAGACTCACTCTTTCAGAAAATGGTCATAAGTGTTTTTGTCAGCCATCTGACTGCCTCTTACTGTGAGTAGGGCAGATGATGGGTGCCTGTTAGCCTAAAAGGTTTAAGATGGTAAAGAACTCTTCACATGGCATGCTATATTGTAAGCAACGAAATGAGTAGTCCCAACAGCTTTCATGTTGTGTCATGTTATCATGCAACTGTATGTTTTTAGTAATATCCTAAACAGTGAAACAGAAATATACTTTTAGAGCAAAAATCTGGCAAAGTAGTTTTTTTAGATACAATTTCGACCGCCTTCGAAAATAATAAGATGTTTGGCTCAGTCAAGTAGCGCTGGACCTCCACCATGGCATCTGCTGTGGTGTTGTGTGTTATTCGGTTCTGACTCACACTTGCGTCTAAATGACGCCACAGTTTACCTAAGAAAAATTAACACAATTTGTTATTTTATGTAATAAATCATTATCAACACATTATAAAGCATGAAGAACATACCTGAGGAGGTTGAAGGTCCCTCAGCTTGACTGGCTGTTACTGCTGGCTGTGGTGGTGTGTGTTTATTTATAATGTAGGCACACTCACTGGTGAGCAGTGGCGGCTCCTGAAAAAATTCTCAGGGGGGGCAATTTTTTTGATAATGATTAAGGCGACCCATTCAGTAGGTACATTAAGTTAGCTGATTAACTCATACAGCAATACCTTTTTGTCCACTATTGGCAGCACACAACAGTAATATGTCCCCTCTTGCTACATAGCTAGAGTAGCAAGTTACAGGTGGAAAGCTATGGAAGAAAGTTGCATCCAGGAGCCTTCATAAGCAAACATGATGTGGCTCCACATTAAATTATCCCACTTTTTCATTATCCACGTGTGTCAAATCAATCAATTCAATCTTATATAGCGCTTCTCTATATACCCAAAGTCGCTCAGTCATTCATACACAGTCATACCGGTGGTGGTAAGCTACCTCAGTAGCCACAGCTGCCCTGGGGCAGACTGACAGAAGCGTGGCTGCCAATCAGCGCCAACGGCCCCTCTGACCACCACCAACATTCATTCATATTCATACGATGCAATGCATGTCTTTATGATGGTGGGGGAAACCGGAGTATCCAGAGTAAACCCACACAGGCACGGGGAGAACATGCAAACTCCACACAGAAAGGGCCTGGAACGACCTGGAACGACCAGGATTCGAACCCGAGCCTTCTTGCTGTGAGGCGACAGTGCTAACCACTGAGCCACCGTGCTGCCCAAATGTTGTATGATGTAACATAGTTTAACAGGACACATGATATGTCCAGTAACATCATAAAGAAGGGGTAACATAAGTCAAAACCAACAATATTTATTGACTGATCTTGAAAGTATTGGCTTACGAAAGCAAAATAAGTCATCACATAAAAAAATGATTCAGTGTTAGTGCAAGCGAAATGTGAAACACACTGTGAAACCTATGAAAAGTGACAGTGGTATATGAAATACAGACCGCGTTAGCCACGACCGCGATTTTCTTTCGTTCCAATTCTTGGATGTAGGATTTCCCTCTCTTTGTAGAAACCTGTTGAATGGATACATTTGGTCTAGGAAGTCCTAATTGTTTTGTTGTCAATTTATCTTCATTAGTACGCCGACTAAAAAGGAGTTTCTGTCAAAGAGCGAATCGAGTTATTGCACTGTGTCGCTACACGATGGTAGTCCTTTGGGGGATAGTAGTCCCTCACATTGCGCATGCGTCATTTTGCGACACTGTCGACTTCTGTCGACAGTGAAGCCGCGCATGCGTCACAACGACAGATCCGTTTTCAATCATGGAGAAAAGCGACGAAAGCCAGTTTTTTAAAAACATGACCATTTATTTAAAAACAAAGTAGATGTTGTCACAGTGGACAAAACAGATGAGGTGGAGGATCAAAAAGTCTCTCCCCAGTTTCGTTTCATATGTTGACGTAGAGCCTTATGCTGTTAGCCGTTTACAACATAATTAAATATAACATTACAAATATAACATACCCACATTATGCGTTAAGACAAGCCCCATATGTTGACGTTTAAACCATTTACAACATTATTAAATATTACGTTAAATAAACCTACATTATGCGTTAAGACAAGCCAGATATGTCGATGTTGATGTTGAGCCTTATGCTGTAAACCGTTTTGTTGTCTGAGCATGCGCGATTATGTTGAGCCTTATGCCATAAACCGTTTGTGTCTGAGCATGCGCAATGTGAGGGACTACTATCCCCCAAAGGACTACCATCGTGTAGCGACACACTGAACAGGGCAGCCATCTTGACAGAATATGCCTCCGTCGAAGCTGTATGACGATTGTATAGACTTTTACGTCCACGACAATGACATACAGAGGCAGATCAGACGGTCTAGTGGTAGAATCCGACAGAAAAAAAATTATTACATTTAAATTTACATGTCATTTACACGACTTACAAGGATATTGCGTTTATACATCAGGAGATTTTTTTTTTTTTCCCTTTTCCCCTAGGCAGTGCGTCGCCCCCAATCGCCCTTATGGACAAGCCGCCCCTGCTGGTGAGCCTCTTCACTGCTTCATTTGCTTTGGTCTGGCTGAGTGTCTTGAAGTGTGGGTCCAGCAGCGTTGGCAGTGTCATTATGCTCATTGACTGTAGTTGATGCAGTTTGTCTCTTAATTGTCTTAACAAACTGTCTGCCAGCTGCTGGGCAATCATAGTAGTTTTGGTGGGCATTTCCTCAACCAAGCATGGTTTAACATTTTCAACAGTGGAATTACCTTTGAAGCGGACACCCGCTTCTCCTCACTCAGCTCCACTGTGGCATCGTTGAAGGGTGATAGGATACTCAAGCACTCTCCAACAACCATATACTCCCCTGGTGTCAGAGGGGGTATATCAGTAAGCAATGATGCCACAGCTGCACCTACTGGCTCCCTCAGGTTATAAATCCTTTGAAGCATCTGGTAGGTGTTATTCCAGCGAGTTTGAGTGGAGGCCTTGCCATGTGGGTCTGCATTTGTACGAGTCTTTCCTTTACACAGAAAATAACAATATAAGAATTTCTGAGGGAGACCATAATGATGATCCAGAATGCGGCGGCACGTCTGGTGTTCAACCAACCGAAGAGGGCACACGTCACCCCGCTAGTCATTGAGCTCCACTGGCTGCCGGTAGCTGCTCGCATTAAGTTCAAGTCACTTATGCTTGCCTACAGACAGTGTTGTGCATGAACGCGTTCAAAAGAACGCGTTCATTGAACACGTTCATTTTTATGAGAACGATGAACTGAACGCAACTTCATGACAAATAATGAATTTGAACGGTGAACACGTTCATATTAGCTGAGGTCCAGCGCCACTGAGGTCTAGCTAAAACATTACGGAATGTTTTCCTTCTACTGAGGAAAGACGCTGTCTAAATCGAATGCTTGTACCATGTCGTTGCTCAGTACCTGTCAGTACCTGGCCATAGTAATTATTTGTTAAATTGCCCAGACAGACCATGTTTCGGTAAATGACCATATTTGGTAATTGCGTTGGTCATGTGACTCCACTTCTCACAGTGCAATGTTTTGATATCGCTTCACAGCATATTTAGATGGAGTGGCAGTTAACTTCGGGCATATTTTCACATATTTGAACGTTGCACTTTGTTGAAGTTGTGTGCGTCCATGTATACGTGAGTTTGACTTTGTAGCCTACCTTGTCATTATGTGTTTGTTATAGTTTAGCTTTCTCATAATTGTTACGAGCACTGTCACTTAATTGATCTAGCATGATGCACTGTTCGTGAACTCGCTTAGCATTAGCTGCTAATGTACAAATACAAGTGTTACAGGGTTTTTACCTATGCTAACTTTTGAGCGGTCTTTCATTTAGTGTACATGCCCTTGTTGATCTGAGATTAAGCCAGTAGCATGTCATTGCTGAAGAGGTTAAATTATTACCTTTAGTTCCTCCATCATCGCACACACATGTATACCAAACAAGCAACGTATTCCAAGGCAACAGCCTTCCGTCTCAATATACAAATGGCAAGTGAAAGCGAAAACAGAGACGCAGACTCAGCGAGTACATCCGATCCACCTTATTATTATGTGCGGGATTTTTACACATTGTCTGATAAAGTTTCCGACAGTAAAAATCTCACCTTTCAGTGCAAATTATGTCCTCCTGAAAAATTAGCAATAATTAAAAAATAAAATGCAAATGAACTGAACTATGAACTAGTTCAGAATTTAAATGGTGAACTATGAACGTGAACGATTCATGTTTACTTGTATGAACTGAACTTTGAACTAGTTCATGAGAGGTGTGAACGTGCACAACACTGCCTACAGAGTGCTTTCTGGTTCTGCTCCCACCTAATAATGCTCTTGTAAGGGCAAATGTTACACCCAGGACGCTGCGCTTGTCTAGTGAGCGTCGTTTGGCACTGCCGTCTGTGCAAGCACGGCAATCCAGACTATTCTCATTTGTAGTTCCACTTTGGTGGAACGAACTGCCTAGTACTACCAGAGCAGGGGCGTCCCTCTCTACCTTCAAGAAGCTTTTGAAGCCCCAACTCTTCAGAGAGCACCTCCCCTCCTAACTGGCACCTTGACTAGCGCTTAACTTGCACTTCAGCAGTTACATTCCTGCACTTCTTTTTCCTTTCTAGGTCGTTTTTCTATTTCTTATGTAAAGTAGTATTTATTGTTACACCAGGTTTTTTATTGCTCTTAGCTTGACTGTTCTCTCCCTTGTACGTCGCTTTGGACAAAAGTGTCTGCTAAATGACTAAATGTAAATGTAAACAATACAAACCTGTCAATACATAATGATTGTGTGAATGATAACAGCAAATATAATGTAACATATCTTAGCAGTAGTGCTGGATCGGAACAGACCCGCAAGCTTCCTTGCCTTCATCCTGAGTGCTGGGAGCCCAGGAGTCTGGTCAAGAGCTCTTTTCACCATCAGGTTAATGGCATGTGCTATGCAGACTGCATGCTTAACCTTCAGGTCCCTGGCACAGGCAAGCATATTAGTGTTTTGGTCAGCCATCTGACTGCCTCTTACTGTGAGTAGGGCAGACGATTGGTGCCTGTTAGCCTAAAAGGTTTAAGATGGTAATAGACATGTCAGCTCCTCAGTTCCTCAGTTCCAGTGCACATTTATAGTGTAAGCAACCAGATGAGTAGTCCCAACAGCTTTCATGTTGTGTCATGTTATCATGCAACTGTATGTTTTTAGTAATATCCTAAACAGTGAAACAGAAATATACTTTTAGAGCAAAAATCTGGCAAAGTTGTTAAATTGTTCAAGAAACTGCCCAAATGTTCGTGTCTTAAGCTTTGTATGCACTGTTAAATCGCCCTGCTGTAAACATATACAGACCTCTTGCCAGAAATCAGACACTTGCCTCAAACATCAGCAGTCTAAATATCATTTATACAAATTCAGTTTCTAAAAATGGCACTCAGTTCCATATATTTTGTAATCAACAACATAATATCATGCCTCATTAAAAAAGCAATAGGAAAGTCGGTTTTAGAACACTCACTGACAGTTTAAATCCAGAGCTGAGATTCTGACAAGTACACATTCTAATTGGAAGGTGGTTGTCAGCAATGTTAGCTTTGCAGCCGCAGTGAGTGGCTGGTGAAAGAACATTTGGTGACTTGGAATGATTGACGTGTGAAGTAATAATGGTACAACTTTCAATGGGCAAACTTGTTGTCGTTTTGCGTTTGTGCTTTAGTATCCCCTTAGTCTATTTATGGGAATAATATTATTGATAAATAGGAGCTCAAAAGCGATGATATTTAATGTGATCATGTTATTTATTAGTGGTATCCCAAGGGCTTTGTCCTAGCAGTGCTTTTCCTTACAAATTTGTATTCTTCAGTTTTGTCATGCAAATACATTTTTAGTGTGCAATTGTCAAGTGTTCCTTGAAGATGGCTATTATAATGAGTTGTGCTGAAAAGAAAGGGAATAGAGGAATGGTCTGGGCTTTGTGATGTGGAACATGGCAGTGAAGGCATCAAATCCAAGAGTAACAATAATTCTGCTGTAAGGATCCTCCGAGGATACACTGAACTCTTGACTGTAATTATCTCTTCACACTTGGCTGCATGTGCCTCGAGACACACTTTAAGTGCAAATATTATAAGTAGGGAAGATACTGTTGCAGCTAACCAGGCACCATACCAGAAACACTCAGGTAAACAAGGCTAGTGTTACTTTGTAAACTAGTCCCTAAAGCCAGTCTCTAAAAAGCTAACGTCAGTCTGCTATCATAACAAAAGCTAGCTAGAGGGAGGGGTGAAGGATATTTAAGATGAAATTATGGCATTTTTTGACCAAGCAAACTGTCACACCGGCACTGGGCTCTCCCTCGGCCACACCTCCTTGTTCCCCACTCACATGGCATCACCACTCCCAATCCCCAGTCTAATAGCTCCCCTCACCTGTCTGCAATCACCTGCTCGTTAACCCTTCCCCACTCTCCAGTGTGTGTCTGGATTCGTCTACACTGGACGTAGAGACTCTGCCCGTGTGCTCTCTGACGGACTTCCCAGTGCTTCCAAGTTTGTGCTTTGTTCATCTAAGTTTTGCCTTTGTGGATCTCCTGTGTTTTTGCCCTTGTGTACCTCTGTGCTTTACTCCTTTGAATATTGGACTGAGACTAATCGATCTTGCTTTTGTTATATTCCTTTGTTTGAGATTGAACCTGCCTGAGTAACATTAAAGAAACGTCCCTTGCCGTAAATCTGTTTCTGGAGTCTGAGTTCGTGACACATACGCAATGCATGGACATTAATTCATCCTGAAAGTATCCAGTTTGGCTAGGTATCGTAGTTTCAAATGTTAAATTGTCGCTGAAAATTCTATTTTGTGGATGAGAAGTCACAATCACAATCCCCATATGTCCGGCCATGCCTGCGTTCAGAGATACATTGCCCACTGGATCTATGCAAATAATGTATTTCTTGTCCCTCCCATCAAACTCCTCCCCTTCCACACCAAAACAGAGACAGTAAGTTGACATTGAAAAGTACTGACATCGAAAAAAAAATCTTGCAGCGTAAAAAAAAACACTGAAAAAGGCTGACATGAAGAAACAAATAAAACATTGTCATTGAAAAAGAATAAATACATAATCAGAATAAACATAAACCCATCAAAATATCTTTTCAGTTCATTTCAATACATTCAATACATTCAGTTCATTTCAATACAAGTGTTTCAAGGCCAATGTTCTATTTTTCATTTTAGTATTTTTTTTTGTTTCAATGCCAAACTGAAAGTCTCTGTTTCGGCTCCATACAGGCTTCCCACTGAATAACACGTTTTGAGAGTTATCACCAAAGCTAACTGCTGATGTCTTGATACTAAAGTGACTAAATGTGATCTTCTATTTGATGCATCATTGTTTAGCTATTTGAGGTCCAAGATGCTGATGATGTGAATGACTTGTTGAATTTTTAAAACATCTGACCCCCAAATGACCTGATGAGCTGAAATCTAGCTTGACACGCTTTTGTTTTACAACACGCAGTACTGAGAACATCAGTGCTCTTTTTCCATCTCTCCAGACTGCACTGGCCATCAACAGATTCCTACGTCTGGGCTTCGGTAGGGTCTCTCAAAAGGCTGTGTATCGGCCTTACATAACACTGCTCTCATGTTCTCTGCCCACCCCCCTCCCTGTGTACGATAAGTGAGAGTACACAACATGCTTGGAGGGCTATCAATGAGAAGGTTTCTGAAAAGGTTCTGACACAGTATTAAATGTTTCAACCTCCACTGTGGGCTGTGATCTTGCCCTGGGTGGCATGTATGGTGACTACATTTTGTTCCCTTCAGCCTTTCTTCAGATCTACTGAGCGCAGCAATTTCTGCTCTGAGCCCCATGAAGGCCATACATTTTGAGAGGGGCCCACATTTAGCGAGGCTGACAATTATAAATAATTTAAAGCTGCTGTACTGCTGTTGTACTGGATTACAAAATAACAAAACTTGTTGGTAATGGGTAAAAGTCTTGCAGCCCCCATCGTAGCATTTGTAAACATAAGGCATAGAGTCATGCTGCAGGAAAACATCATGGCTAAACATGACGAGGTGCAAGCTACAAGGTCATGGACAATCCTTTGGAAAATGGGTTTAATGGACTGTGAATGGTGCAATGATTTCCTATTCACTAATGGTAGATACCTATTCACTAACGGTAAATGGTTCTCACAGACTTGCCTTTCATGCGTTTCATTATTCAGCTGATGCTTTCAAGTCAGTTTATATCTACAATCACCCCTTGTTAGTCATAGAAATTGTGATTGTGAAGTCAAATATGTTGCAAAATGCGAGAGCTTGCAGACTTGATGTAAGAACTTGTAGAATAGATTGTGAGAACTTGTAGGAAAAAAATATGAACTTGTTTGTTAAAATATGAACTGGTATGTTAAAACAATTTTTTTGCTTGAATATAATATTCACACAGATGTGGTGAAATGGACAATAAGTCACAGAATAAAAATTGCAAACCAAACTTGCACTTGTAGCAAAAATGACCTAAATCTAAAATCTTTGGCTCTGCTCTCTCAGCGTAGGAGCTACAAATGCAAGTTGGTTTTGCAAAACATTTATTGCAAAAAGTTTGGCAAAAAAGTCGAGGTGCGTAGATTCGTCTCTTTGTGATGCAAGACAACACATATGTGAGGTTGTAATCACTGAGTTGTGATTGTGTTGGAAAATGGAATCAAGTTTTATAAAAAAATTAAATAAAAAAAGTGTGCAAGTGAGTGCAAGTCATTGTAGTTATGTAAATATGAATATACACATTTATTTACAATTTTTTTTCTCTCTGACTTCATGAGTGAAAATTGAAACTTGCCTCATGTTCTCATGTTTTTTTTCTGACTTCAAATTCAGCTCACATATGTGTCAATATTTTACATATCATATGTTATAAGTGAAAATGAAATACATTTTTGAATCTGAATCTGATGTTCCCACACCAAGTATACAAGCTCTCGCATTTTTTAACATGTTTATCCTCATATGTGAGCATGTACTATCAACACCCCAAACACATTCAATTTTCACATTGTAGAAGGTTTGTCATTTTGCAGCAAACCACCAGATCCAAAGGATGGTTATTTAGGGCTGAATGGGAAAGCAAACATTTTATATGGCTGCAATATTGAAAAAAGCAGTCGCTGGGTTCTGACGTCGCTGGGTTCTGACGTCGCTGGGTTCTGACGTTAATTTGTAGAACTTGTTCTGATTTTCACTTTGATCAACTCCTGTCAGTCCTCCCCATGCTGACTAAGCCTATGAGGAGGAGAATTTCATTTAACTGAAACAAAACATTCCTCACTGAGTCACTGGAATGTGTGATGGAAATGGCGGATTATATCTTGGCAGGTGTACTCGGAGATGAAAGTTGACCAACTTTACTCCCTTGCTGCGTTCTGCCGTCACCGTGCCACAATGCATTTTAAGAGATTGCTAATCCTCTTAAATCTTTGCCATATCCGATACATTGTGGCGCCTGCTGGAATGAAATCAAGCTGCCTGAATTGTGTCACTGCTCAAAGAGGACCAGTGTTGAGAATCCATGCTCACGCTGCCTTGGCTGAGATAACCTGAGCAGAGAGAGGCCTCTGTGGGGATTACCTGATGTCGGGCCAGCAGCTCTGACCAGGTGACCTCACCTTCACACAGAGCACCATTCAGCTGAGGTTAATACACTGTATCTGGGCCTGCGGGGGATTAGAATATTTGGTGACAGCAGACCACAGTGAGAAGACTGAATCCACAACAACTCATAGGAGAAAGGCAATCATTTCCGTGTGCTACAATCGTTTCTACGAGCTTCAGCGTCTATTCTGAGGTAATTCGCCAATGAGTGAAATCACCCATTTCTGAGTCAATTATCCTTGTGGTCACTGACACACATGAATATTCAGTCAGAGGAAACAAAGGAAGGAAAAAGATTACTTACTTCAAGCCACAGTTACCGGTGTCTTCTTCTTCTTTGTACTTTTTACTGCGATTACTTCAGCTCGAACCGCTTTATGCAGAAACTTTGTCAAGTAGGTCTTGTAAAGGACACTATGTATTTTTCATTTTTCTGAACTTTATACATTTTATGATATTAAAGAAAAACTAATAAAATTCCTCCCATAGACTTACATTGGGCCATTGAGACATCATTTAAGGGTAATTAAACTGGCATCCCCTATCTGTCCATCCCTCTACAACTACTCTTACAGTCCATCTCTCTGTTTCACTTCTTTCTTTTTCCTTTTTCTCCTTTGTCTCTGTCTGCATGCCTTGAATTGCATTAACTGTCCTGACCTTTTACTTCATATTCATTGTTGTCTGTGTAAAAGTCACAGCAGAATGTAATGTTAATGTACTGATTTACTAATGCTAATTTATTTGTTGTGTAGCTGTGTATGACCAACCTAAAGATCGGCATGGATGTACATATCCATCCATTGGGGTTGATTTTCCCAATCATATCTATAACATGAGTGAAGTACATATGTGAGTGGAGCCCAAGGAGTCACAGGCTGTATGATATATCCAGAAACATTAGCACTTCCATTGATGAGTGTGAGCAATTCCCTTTCCTTCTCTGCATAGTCACACTTCATACTGTACATATTAATGCAATTTGCCTTGGATTATTTCCTTCAGTTAAAATAAAAGCAGTCTTATCAATATTCTCATCACTCCTTGATTTACACAAATTTCAATCTGAGGGAATGTCTACTGATACCAATACCAAAAGATCATCAAAGCTAGAGGTTAACTAGAGGTTAACTGTTCCTAGTGGGGATGCTGCTGTTAATCTCAACTGACAGAACACATTGGCATACAGTATAGGATGTTCAGACCACTCTTGAAATAGAGGTGGGCTTTGTACTTGTGGCTAGAAACTATTTTCAAAGATGAGGACAAGACTGCCAAACCTGATCCCACACAGCATTTTAACACAAGTCACAACAAATTGTCCTGCATGTCATGCATGTCATGCAAACTGCAAGAGCCAAGCCATGACAACTTTCTGTTACATATACAAAAATAAATAAATAAAAAAACTTACAAATTATAAATAAACATTTATATTTTATTTCTTTATTTCTTTAATGAATAACTGGCACCTGCTGCATTCTTACGTGTGCAGTAGGGGTGGGGCTATCCCGTTATGGTGGGAAACCTGTGCAGAATTGTTCCTGTACTGACGAATAAGTATGGTGTTGGGGTACTCTGGAAAAGAGGGGTTTTCATTGAGGAGAAGGGTTAGCTTGGCTCCATGGCAACTGAGTTCACGTGTCAGTTTTTCTCTTTTGGTTTAAGCCAGGTGAATTAATCACCTGTTGCCACACCGGGAGAAGTGACTCACGCTACTGTGTTCACAAACCACATTCCCAGATACCGGGAGCAGTCCGTACATGGCATGACTGCCAAGGATACTGTAGAAGGCCATCCTTCGGTGGGAAAGAAGGTAGGCCTTATCTGTCTGGGGGTTCATCAGGTGCTAGACCAGGGGTGGGCAATTCATTTCCCCAAGGGGCCACATGAGATAGTGGGACTGTTGTGGAGAGCCGGACCAATAGGCTGAACTCAATTCTGCTCAATATAAGTTGTATCTCTTTATAAAAAACATTAAATTGTATGGTTTTGATTAACTGCTACTGGTAAGAGTAGATGTTACATTTAGGCTATCAAAAATGTGGTGCAGGCATAGTAAAAACGCAGACATTATTTAATCAACATTTAATCATCATTCACAAAAACGATTTGAAAATGAGCATGTTTTTGCAGTATTAAAGGTGTGCCCAGACGACCAATATGCATGGCACACACAGGAGAGCAAGCTTGCAATGCAATAGTATAAGTATACAAATTAATAGTAATATGCATTTTTATCAGCGCAAATGCTCGCAGGCACACCCACACGCACTAATGTAGGCCTACTGAAATAAATAAATAAATACATATATTTTTACGGAAAAAAATATCCCGCTTATTATACGGTTACTTGCCAAATCAATAGAAGACATTCCTCTTTTTAATGATTTTGTTGCCGTTTAGTTCTTCACGCAAATGCGAAGCAACCCACCTTCTGACTTCAAGTTTCAATGACTTTCAGTTACCTTAAATGACCAGACTACTTGCGGAATGATATGAAAGATGTGAATTAGAAGCACAAAACCCGTTGCCAATGACAGAAGTCATACATTTTTCGCAGCAGTGAATATAAAGAAATTACAGACCTGCGAACGTTGGGATGGCCCATTCAAATCAACGGAACTTTTTGGAACATTCTGAAGAGCCGTATAATAAGTACAGGTATTTACGTTTGATTCCTAATTTACCATTGACCTCCGCGGGCCGGTCAGGGACAGCCAACGGGCCGCAAATGGCCCTGGGGCCGCACTTTGCCCAGGTCTGTGCTAGACCATCTGAGTGAGGTATACCTTGTTTTGACTTGTCACACACACACGTGCACACACAACTCATCATTTTATGTAGAAGTCATTTTTCTTGACACAACACAAACATTTGAACTCATTCAATAAAATTGCACCCCAAACATAACATCCAACACAAGGGCACAACTAAAAGCAGTGCTGTTGCTTTGGGGCCAAGAGCAGGCAACTGAGCCCCTGTGCAGGGGAGAGGCCAGACTCATCAAGTGTGTTTACATACATGCATTTACATACATACCCATTTATACACATGTATGTGTTTTCCGAGGTTTAAATAAATGAATCAATCAATCAATCAATACTCATTATCAGACCACTCTATCTCGTTCAGAGTGTGCCGTTTTTAATTTGTAATTATTCCGTGACAAACCTTTAAACAACTACATTGTAAAAATGTAATATTTCATGAACATTTATGGACAATCTGTGGCATTTAAATCCTTTTAATATGAAATTTTAGAATTTTGTATTTGGAGGCAGCAACACCATCTAAGTGCAGACGCTGCTGGGTATGATATTATGAAATCCACCACCTATATCTAGTACAAACCTCATCATAACAATTACAGGTGTGTTTATTTAAAGAACATTTCAATCTGAGTTTTCTGCGCAGCCATCTGTTGGTTAGTATGCACCAGAACCAGTGAAACCTATCTATCTAGTAATATTAAGTAAATAAAAGGTAAATTCCTGAAGAAGATGTATTCTACCCATAGTTCCTTAGGTTTCCAGACCTGACTGTGAACAAACCTCTGCACTGCAACTTAAACCTAGCAGTGGAGTGGCATGTATCTTTGTCATTAGCCACGATTTTCCAGTGATGTAGTAGAGTTATTTTAGAATTATTGTTAATTTCCATGACAGCTCCCTATACTAAATGCTACAGCAGCCTAAAACACATGTTAACAAGCTGTCATAGCATCATTTATCACAATAATCGTTATGACAATTACTGAGAATGTTAACATGATACTGTTTTATTTCTGGAAATGATCATCAGTCATGAAAATGGATGACAGTGCCATCAGCAATATGTTGTAGTAATGAATGTGAGGAGAATTACATACATAAAACAGACATACATTCACATACAATGTATATAGTCTCATAGTTAATGTCAATTATTATTATTATTATTATTATCACATTTTATGAAATGAAGACATTTATCGCACACCAATGACAGGTTACTGTACACGCAGCAGGACAAGGAACAGCCTTTCCCTGAAAATGTCCAAAGATTTGGGCTTGACTCAGCAGGTACCATCAGTTAGTGGTTAACTTGAGTACCCATATTTCGACCACTCAGCAAAATAAAGGAAACTGGCAGGGCTGTGTGTCATGAGCAAGCATAGCCCCTCTCCACTCTAGACTTCCAGCACACTTGGAGAAGGTGATTGTTTTTCAACAAATGTGACATCAATGCTGATGGTGAGTGATCCACAATGTTCCCAGGCACAGATGCACTTCTACGGATCTAGGCGTCACAGAGAATCTTGAACTTTTTCCAATTACTATTTTCTGCAAACAGAGCGAGTTTAGACCTCTGTATGGTATATTGATTGATTCGATCATGCATCTATTCAGAACAACTTTGCTGGCAAAATACAAACCATGTTGGAGATTTCACATTATCATCCATCACTGTCATTTAAATGCCAAATTAAAAGTCCCTGCTAGTCAAAGTCATTACCAAACACCCAGGTGGCATCATCTGAGGGGGGTGGCAGTGGTGGTGGGTTTGGGGCAGGGGGAGGCAGGAGAAACACAGTTCAGGTGTTGATTCAATGAGAAAGCCATTTTCTTTTCAATTTCAGCCAGGGGTGGGAAACAATCAGTCTTTGGTTTGACACCCCCAGTAAATGCATCGATTGGCTGTGGGTGAGAGGAACACTGCTGTGTAAGAACCATATTATAAATCCACGCCCTCGCTCCCACACCAAGTCCAAGGACCTCTTACCATTCTGTCCATGTGGAGTAGAGCAAAATCAATGGAAGTAACAAAGCACTGCAATGATCTGTCCTCCAGCCATTTAGATGGCCCATTCCTTTTTTCTGTTTGTTCAGCAAATCACAAGATCATCAATGCTATTATCTCTACCTGTGCTACCGAGTCAAATTGACCAGATCTGAAATTGGACCACCCTGCCCTTTTCATGCTGTTGTTTACTGACCCGTGTTGAGCACAGCTCTTCTGGGATATATATTAGTGTGATAACTACCATGGCATTAAATATGCTAGCAAGACATGTCATTGTAGAACAGCTTTTTAAGTTCAGTCAGATGAGTTTTTCATTGTTATATTATGAAAGTGATCTGGACATTATTACAAGACAAGTGTTTGCAAATGAGGACTACTGTATGACAAGAGGCCAGAGGACACCAATGAGATCAGAGGTATGTTGACGTACCATAATGACAAGACTTCTCAGGAAGAGGCATACCTAGGGTGGAGACTAAATATAATCTTAAATCCATACTCTGAAACTGTACCCCTAAAATGAGTCTAAAGTGGATGTAACACAAATGGAAATGCTTATAATCTATGTGTTTCACATTCACAGACTAAGGATATGTGATAAATGATATAAATGATCCTCAAAAACACACTTCAGTATAGCTAGATAGAGTATAGCTCTGTGTGTCAGTAAAATGCCTTGAATTCCCACCTGTGTCCTGCTGAGCCAATCAATCACAAGAGTCGGTAAAATAAAACCAACCTGATGAAAAGTGAGACATCACATGTGATGAGAAAGACACATGATGGATAGGTCAGGTAAAGTGAAGCCTTTGGTTGTCAGACTCAGAGTAACGGTACACATCACATCATGAAGAATACACACACGTCTTCAGTGTTGAGCAAAGGGCTTATTTGTGAGCTACCAGTGTTGAATAGCACTATTTCATATCGAGCATCAGAGAATCCTCACCTTTCTAGTGATAATCCATCTTATATACGCCTGAAGCAGAACACTGTTAATACTGTTATGGCATGTCTACAGGGTTAATATTGGCTGTAAAAGCATCCCTAGGGACATGTCCATTTAAAAAGGGATTTGGTCCATTTACTACAGGATAAGATTGATTTAGCGAGGGATTAGGATAAATTGCTGTAAGGTTCCCACAGGAACATTTGAACAGTGCAAAAGCCACCCAGGCAGATGTGGATGGGTATAAGTGCACAAGGAAATGACATGTTTGAAATGACTACATAATCAATGAAAGAAACCAGAAATGGGACGTTACATACATCACTTGCAGTCGCAATGAGTGACATAATCTAGATTAAAAATGACACACACTTCAGCGAAAATCCACTTAATCATATTCATGGTAACAGCTGGAGGTTCTATAACAATCTTTGTATGCTGTAATCGAAATACACATTACGTATCATATAAATTATATACATACCACTATACAATATACTGCACTGCATCTTTATCAGAATTAGACACCTAATTGTTTGCATGAACTGAGTGCATTTAATTGCAGTGCACTTGATTGACCCTATGAGATCCTATTTGTGCATTCCTAGCTTTGCCTTCAAATGGTATAACAGCACCGACTTTGAAATTCCCATACACAGTTTTGATCCTGGCTACTTACAATGCAAGTAAAGTCAAGTGACCATCGACAGTACAAGTTTAATCAAGAAAAGCAATTATTAGATTTCCAACCTATTCAAAAAGTTTTCTCTCTTACACTCTGTTCATTTTCTTTCTCTATTCAAAAATATATATTTTAAGACCTCAATTTGCCAGCACTTGACATCTACCAAACCACAGCATTTGAAGGACCTAATTTACATGAATTCAATAATGAAGCTAATTGTCCAAGCTTTGGTGGTTGGGATTGATTTGTCTGTTTCAACACTGATAACACAAGTAATTATCTCAACACTTTGAAGCCCAGTCTCCTGATGTCTTCTGGACTGGTGTATAATTGATATTTCATTACCATGTGAATACCATCTCATTCAACAAGGTGGTCCATAGTGATATTGTTTCTCAGAGTAATTAGAAATGACAGTGACTTGTTTATTGTCTGTGCTTGAATGACAGATGTCAGGAGAAAAGGGCAGATAAGGTGTTGATGGTGCTAAAGCAATGGCTCTCCTTAGACAGCATGTAGTATACTGATGTACCTTGCAATGTTCCTACAGGAAGTAGGGAATTCAGTGAAATGATGTGGATACTACTGATATTTCAACATCTACGTGCCAAGTACCTAGATTACATTTCACATCTACTAAATGTTCATAGCTCGACAAACTGATCTGATTACTCAGTTGACAAATAGTTCAAAATTGTTCGACAAATGATTCAAAAGTATCTTTTTATGCTTCGGGGCAATGACTTCTTGACAGTTTCTGGTCTTGTTTTTGGAGGTGCGCGCTCAATGTGTACAGTACAGCGATAGGCCTCCATGCACATCTACTGAATATGGTAACTACACATTTGCTGTGTAGTGCAGTGCAAAGAAAGGATCTCCTCATTATATCTCCCATTGTGTGGCAGTCTTGCAGTTTACTCAGATACCAGATGCTGTTTACTGTCAAGGCTGCAGCCTCCAGCCACAAGAGCAATGTACCTAAAAGCATAAAACATGCAAATGACATGGACTGTATTCCCCACTAAGCCATAGTCATTCAAATGCCACCCACATACATATATGGTTGCTTAAAATAAAATGTATATATTTTTGTAAAAAAAAACAGGGTAGCCTCTCAGCAGTTCCCAAATGGAGCTTGCCACAATGAGGGTGAACCTAACGAAACCCTCAGCTCTCCAGAGGCTTCAGCTGAAGAACACCCATGGGATTTCAGACGAAGAAGCATTAAAAGAAAAATCATCTTTGCACTTTCAGTGACGCACAGAATATTGATCACAAAAGAAACCCAGTGATCAGAATTGACATTCGCAGAAATCTCGTAATTATCCGTCTCACTTGGTGCTTATCTCTGACTTAACAGCATTACCACTCAGGAGCGGGGAATTGCCGTGGCACCCCACTTGAATTTAATCACAAACACTACAGTATAAACAGCTTACATTTCTCATTAACCTGAGGTGAATAGCAAAGTGGGAGGGGAATGTTCCAGAAAAACAGACGGATCTGTGTAGGGACACCGGCTGTATGGATTTACAGGTACATTGTGACCACTACTTTGCTGTGAAGAGAATTCAGTAAATAATAGAGATATAGACTCCAATAGGTCTCATGTGCCAAGTGAATAGAGAACACTTATTGTTTTTCAAATTTGTTTACAGCACGCTAGACATGCAAAGCTTAATAAAATACCATTGTGTTTCATTATTTGCTTTAGAAAATTACTAAAATAATACATAACATGGTATAAGTTTTATAAGTGCAATATGCAATAATGTCCAAGGTTTTTAGTGCACTTAATGTAATAATAACAGTCAGCATGAAACATAAATATGAGCAGTCATTCTTCTCTCTCCTAAACACCTGGCAAATAACCTTGAGTAAAACTCAAAACACATTCACTTACAGAACTCTTTGTATTATGCAACATGCAGCCATCAAAACAGCAAAGAGTCTGCTTAGAGTCTGCTTAGTGGTCCCTCGTCAAGCTTTTGTTTAGAGAGCAAACAATTTAGTGGTCATGGGGCATTGGTTCAGACAAACTGTTTACAGTTGGAATTTAAAAGTGTTACATATCGACCCTAGAGTTTCATCTGGCACGTTTTGGGAGGCAAAGGTTTGATTGGAAAAAGAGAAGCACAAAATTGAACATAGAAGTGTGTTTTAACTACATAATACAGACAATAACAAACATGTAGCTTTAGTCCCTACCTAAAACGTGGAGAGCTCAGTAGTTAAAGTATAGCAGCAGGTGTATTTGCTTTGCATAGATTACATAGTGTATAAAACCCTACAAGAACCGATGTTACCATTGCTCTATGAACAGTGTTTTGATGGACTATTTTAATCTGCATCTCTGATGTAACATCTATCAGAACAAGTGGTGCTGTTCTCACACAAGGCTTACATGAATAAATGAACACGACGACAACAATATGCTCACCACTGAGAAAACCCTATCGCTCATTTCTAACCAGCTTTTAATGCTGTCATCTGCCACTGAGTTGGTTGGGACTTGACTGAAATGGCCGTGATTAAAATCAAACTGTTTGTTGTTAATGACCTGAAAATATTGCAATCATAAGTTTCCAATGTGTCATTGGAGTCTCATTGGGGGACTGTTAGTATGCGAAAATAAAGGGCTTGTGTTTCACTGGATGAGGAATGGCAGCATAGATGAACCCTGAAACTCTCATTTCAGTTGGAATGTGTGTGTGTGTGTGTGGTGAGAGGGTGTCTTGTTTATTCCATAAGAAGTGTCAAAGGCTGTACTGATTCAGATGAGCGAGTTGGATGATTCCTGGGTTGCCCTCGCTCCTGCCTATAGTCTGTGGGATGGTGTACTTCTGCTCTACCTACCTGACAGTCAGGTGTTTATGGGTGCTTTCTTATCACAGTGCCAGTGCTCAGAGTCAGACCTCTACAAAGGGGGCCATCCTCTTTCGGTCCAATATAAATGTGACGGGTGGGAGTGGGATAAGTGAGTCACCTGTTTCCTAGCGAGTCACCTGACACTCCCTTAATTTCTTCCGGTCACATGCAGGTAAAATAGCACACCGCGAGGTCAGTCTTTTGTTTGAATTAGCAGCGCGGCAAACGCAGTGGTGAGAGCACTGTTGGAATGGGGATTCTGCCGGTGGTGATTTTACGTGAAGCGGGTACGGAGAAGCGTTCTTTTAAACAGGTTATGCATAGCTCAATTAACATGTACCCTATGCTTACCGGTATATGTGTTTTAAAGGGGATTGTATATTGTGATGTGTATTAAACATTGTAAATTGTGGGATTTAAATGGGAAATGTATGTACTACTCTGCATTGAATATGCACTTATTGTCTTTGTAGTGCACCGTGCTTAAAATACTTTGTTCCGGTCTACATTCTATGCAACAGTACAGACGTACAGGTACTAATTGAACGAATTCTCAAACGATTAGCATGTAAATCCAGTACGTTTGATGGGCATGTGGCTAATATGGTGTTTGTTACTTGCAGGAGTCA
The DNA here is from genome assembly GCF_900700415.2 of Clupea harengus. NCBI lineage: Eukaryota > Metazoa > Chordata > Actinopteri > Clupeiformes > Clupeidae > Clupea > Clupea harengus. The sequence continues at coordinate 4,444,607 of NC_045163.1, read as the reverse complement.
TTTGTAGCCACTGTTTTTCCCTACCTTAGATTTATATTAAATACTAAATTAGTGGGGTGGAACATTTAAACCACATTCGCTGTTCCAGTGCAACTAGTATTAAGCCAGCAGCTCAAGGCTTGCCTTGGCGGTTATGTTCTGCTACAATGTGTGCCTTTTGACCGTGTGTGTGTGTGAAACCACCTCCAAGTTGTGTTTGGTTATTTATTTATTTATTGTGTTTGGCTGAGCCTACTCTTTTCTTTTCATTCCTTTGCAGTGAGAGTGCTCTCTTTTGGTGTGATTAATTATGATTTGATAGCTCTGTTACTATTGACATATTCGTGTCCTTTCGTTATCTTAAGTTTGTAGCAGGCATAGTAGCCTAACCGCAGCTCTGGTGCTGCTTGGTATTAGTGGCTTGTGTAAGCACTTTATGGGAATTGTGCAATATTGTATCACTATTTATATACAAGCTATTTATTGCCACACTGATCTTTTTATTGATAAGCCTCTATTTATATCTCTGCCTGCAAATAAGACATCAGAAAATAAAGTGCATTTTCATACGCCGCCTCCTTTCCTCATTCATTTCATTGAATAACCCATAGTGGGGAATACCGGGTCCACGACACCCTTGTCCTAGCTAATTCTGATTCTTAGCCAAGCTTCAGTCTGGTATAGGTTACATAAAGGGTCAGCCCAAACACATATGACATTTGCGTGACATTCTCCGAGTGTCTGTACTGTACCTGGCCCTCTCGCTGTGGCTGGAGACCATGACTGGAACAGAGTGGAAGAAGGGTGGAGAGGGGGATGAAGTCATTTGGAGAGTTCCAAGGGCATAGCCAAAAAATGGTGGTCCTTTGCTTTTTTTGTATTACAGGAAAATAATTACAGTAATTCCTACATCATGGTCTATAGTGATGTTATTCAACTTCCTCTACAAATCCCAGTTGCTAGGTAACACCAACATCTTTTCAGTATTGAACATCAAGAGCTTCGGCAAATATATAAAGCACCTTTTAAAAGTAATGATCCAGTGTGATTTTTGGTCTCTTTATACAAAGGCACATATACTACCTCCATCTAATTTTAATCAGACTGCAACCTCTTCTACCAAGCCCTCCACCCTTTTCATTTGATTGATCTATTAAGTATATATCGTCAGCCTCGACTAACATCGCATTAGTCATGGGACAATCCGCAATAATGTTATTCTACTGATACTATGAAAAAGGAAAAAGCCACGAGGGGAGATAACGATCGATTCTGCAAGACTAAGTGCCCAGGAGACCACTCTAATTAAAGGTGGAACACAGCCAAGCAGATGCAATGCAAATGTCCTTCAGACAATTATGCACTGCCTACGCAAGCATTCCTGAATGTTTCCTGATGCTAATCACCGCATTCACCTCTCTCCACATCATTATAAATAAGCTGCCCACAGCTGAAAATGGCGTCAAACATGCATTCAATGTTTCCCCCTCAGCACTGATTGGCTGCCCAATCCCTTGTATCTCATCAAATCCGGCCTGTTTCTCGAGGCTGTCACCGTAAATGGAAAACGAGCTCTCTATTGACCTTCCTCATTTAATAAAGCTCAAAGAAAATACACAGCAGATGCATTTTAATTACCCTGTCCGTGATTAGAGATGATCATCTTGGGCGCTGGTTATTGCAGTGTTATCAAATGATGAGCAAAGGTAATTTGTTGAGGCATCAGAATTGGAATTACAAGAAGCGATGTGTTGATCTCCTTTTGTGCGTGATGGGGACAAAAATGTTGCATGTAATTACACCAGTGTTTTGTGTTACACAGAACTGGTGATCACTGACACACTTAACCATATCTTTACCAGCAAAATATGTTTGGGTTTTATTTTGCTTATATTGTGCTATGAACATTGTCTCAAGGCACTTTACGGAACCAATAGCTTGAACACCCAGAGCAAGCGACATGGACAAGGAAAAACTCCCTTTTAACAAAAACCCAAGCAGAACCCAATTAAAGTGGGGGGACCCGCCTGGCCTGGGAAAAGGATAGAAAGAGAAGGGGGGAGCGGGGGGGCAGGAGAGAGGTAGGCAAACACCAGAGAGCATAAAAAGTGGTACATATTGGATACAGCAACTGGCTTTGGGTACACACACACACTTTGAGATAATCCCATGATTACACTGAACCATGTGCATTGTGTGATTTTAATGTTTCACCATATCAATGTTGTAGACCTTGTAGATACAATCATCTCACCCAAAAACCTGCTGTAGTGTGCCATGCTGCTGCAGTGCTAATTAGACATGGACCTGTTGTGCACAGCTGATATTCAGGACAAGCCATTGGAAACTCAAATGAGGTGTAGATATGACAGTAAACAGCAGACAATACTTTAAAAGAGAATGTACACGAACTGAGAAGCTACACCAAGATTTACCGTGTTCACACAAAGGGAATCTTACAATAGATTTCAGAAACCATCCTATTAAAATGGTTTTAATCTGTTCCATCTGTTGCTGGCCTTCCGCCAACACACAGAGTTCCCTTATGATTCCCATATCTACGTTACGATCAGATCTACTTGCAGGAAACTGTATGTGCATTCAAATGGAGACGTGGCTAAAATGACACTGTGATTAAAACCCAGATGTAATATTTAAGCCCTCAGGCACTGACATTTTCTTCCAGAACTCACCTTATATGACAGATTGTGGTTAATATATCCTGCAGGTGACATATTGCGATGGCCTACACACCAAAAGAAGATCCTCTATGTAAAAATGTAAAATAAAAAGTACCTGTTTAAATGGATGTTTAAAGAATACTGTATGAACTCAATTGTAGAGGACCTGTTGCACCTGTTGTCTTTTACATACTCAACCTAAGGTTCATGCATTTATTCATTTTTGCTACTACATTTGTGCCATGCGTTGGTCTGGTTCTGCTGTATTTAAATTTGTGTAGTAGCTCCAGAGTTTAGCAAACATTTCCAGATTGATCAGGTCAATGGGATAAGTTGGGGTAAGTTTGCCATCATTTCAGTTCAGCTCACTTTCCTCTCCCCTTCTATCTATACAAAAAGGACAGACATGTCCCTGTGACAGGTATGCCTGCAGTTCTGCTCTTATGAATGCTGAGATGTGTTGACGTCTTTACCCCCCCCCCCACCAGCACAGTAACTACATTACTGACATCAGACCTCTTTGAAGCACACTCACTCCCTGCAGCTTGTCTTCAGTTCTAATTGCCAACCCTCTCTTTGGCAATGGCTCTAAAGAAAGTAAGGGAAATAGCCCTGACAGCTGCTTGTGACATTTCCTCCCGTCGTGTTCAGTGTGTCTGAAGGCAAGCACAGTGGAAAAGGAAAAATATGGAGGCAAATATGGAGTGGATGATGGGGGTGGTATTAGGTGTCCCCTCTCTTTTTATGGTTTCCAAGAAAGCTAAATTAACCACATAACCACAATAGTTGTTACCTAGGTAACTTGGGTCATGGGTATGAGTCATACCATGGCTACAGGTGGTAAATGTGTTTTTTCCCCCTTTTATAATAAGCTTTCTCACAACCAATTACAACAGTATACATTTGTACATCTGTTGTTCAAGTGTTGTAGGTGCTAAAAAGAGGTCATGGAGGCAATGGCGTCTATTCATAGTAAGTCATCCGGAAATCTTCACACTTGTGGTATTTCTCGAGCAGTTCAGTAAAAGTCACCAGAGACATGTTGTCCCATTCACCATCTCAATTCCCTTAGTCTCTACATGTAATCTTTATTGTTTGGACAAGCACACTCAACTCGAATCGTAACCTCGGCGTTGGGAGATGGGCGTGCTAACGAGAAGAAAACCCACGGGTGCTAATGACCGTTGCTAGCGCATCTCTTAAGGTGTCATGGAGCACAGCGCTGTATTCTATGAAACCTTTTTATCTGGGTGCTTTATGGCTGTCTTGCAATGTTTTTGTAAGTGTTTCACGGCACTCTGTTGGCATTGCAATCCCTGCTACTCCCCATAGTATCATTAAGCAGACCTACAGTGGCACAGCGACAGTGGCATCTGACAACTGTCTCTCCAGCCAAACACGCTCTCCGCATGAAAACAAAGACCTCTCGTAGGGAGGGGGAAATAAATAAATAAAGGAAGAAAAAAGCATGCCAATTACCTAAAACAGCATGGGATTTGATTAATTCGGTTGGTGGAAACATTTCATTATGATTCTAATAGGTGGCTAAACAGATGGGAGGTGATGCTGTTCACAGTGATGTGCTGGGGAAAAAACAAGGGATTAAAACTACTGAAAAAAATATTTTAACTAAAATACGTGAAGAATCTGCCAATATCGGGCAGAAGCTCTGAAAAGAGTTACATCTGTAAATACTTCTATCATGATGATTTGGCAACTCATTTCTACTGATTGATGTGTAACATAATTTACATCAGCTTGAACTCAACAGAGAAGCCTATACCGTTATCACAACCTTCATTTGTTTAATCTCTATGAAATATCAAATTGTATGACACATCTTCAGTTTTTGATGTTCAAGCTAATATAGATGAAACACTGATGAACTTTTAGAATATTGAGTTTTAAGCGTAGGAGTGTCATATCAAACACTGGGATCTAGCATCTATGACTCCTTTTAAAATAAGAGTGCTGCTTGAGGCAGGCCCCTAGTCACTTACGCTATGTTAGGACGGCAGGCAAATCGGACTTGTTTCTCAAATCAGATTTTTTTTTTAAATGACTGTCCACACTGTTGTTTGCAAATGATCAGATCAGATTTGTGAGGCCAGACATCACCAACCTATCTGCATGGCTTGCTGTGGTAACGACGTAGGCATCAGTAACTACAATAGGTTCCTTCCGGCTTCGCCTGTACAGGAGCCTTCCCCAAAATGCCAATTTATTTCGATATCTGTTTGCAGACTTTTGATCTCCATGTTGTCATGACAACACTCCATAGTGCTCTCACAGTATAGAAGCAATTAATCAGTCAAAGTAAGTTCTTTGACGCTTTTCTTTTCACTCAGTGTAAATGATTTGGCAGCATGAATTCCATAGTCTCTATAGAACCATGAAAAATGTCATCTCCAACGGAGCCTCTATTTAAGAATGAAAGAAAAGACTACATTGTAACAATTCAGGCCTTTCCTTCTGCTGCAAAGGAGGTGATCTTCAGGGTGGACGTCACAGCCCTTAATAGGGTCGGTGTTGACTGGAGGGGATGCAAATGATGGATGAATGCTTTTAGAGTAAAGACTCTGACAGGCGCTCTCATGATGGTGCACAATAGTTCAGATCAAATGGATTGTTACAAATGTGAGTAAGAATTTCAATGACCTTCTGTGTCATTTTGTAGAATAATATGCCTTGACACAATGCCGTTTTTGTAGTTGCAGATATTTATCAACACTCTGATTTAATTAGAAATTTTGAGCAATCTTGCTGAGAAAATATGCAGAACATATCTGATTTACAATTTACTCTCACTTACCCCTGAAAGCTCATTTACTTTGCTCCTAATACTTATTATCTGTGTTCGTATAATCGAGTAGTTATGATAAACTGATTGTTTAAAGATATACTCAAGCTGGCAGCCTGAACACTTTACTAATGATTAATAAATGATTTCTAAAAACCTATATTAAGCATAAACTGAGGTGTTACATGTGCTAACATATATTACTTCACTCATGAATTAGACAATAGCTTATGCATGACAAAGGTTATTCATAATGACCCATAAATGGTGAGCAGACCATTATCACATACCTTATAAATGATCTTAGAAATCATTAGTAACTCATTGAAACCTGGTTGATTAATCATTTGTAAATGATTTACAAAATGTGAGCAGACTATTATCATATACCGTATTAATGATCTTATAAATCATTAGAAAATCGTTTGAAAAATGTTCATACAAACATGACTACTCGTTTACAAATAGCTTACTAACGTCCTTATAAACAATCTTTTAGATCATTAAAAAATCATTTGAAACATGTTCATACAAACATGACTACTTGTTTACAAATAGCTTACTAATGTCCTTATAAACGACCTTTTAGATCATTAGAAAATCATTTGAAACATGTTCATAAATACATTAATACTCATTTATAAATGGCTTACTAATGTCCTTATTACATTTTTTTTATAGATCATTAGAAAACATGTTCATAAATACATTACTACTCATTTATAAATAGCTTACTAAAGTTTGTAAATGTTGTGATAATGATTTGTAAATTATTAACAGACTATCAACAAACGCTTCATAAACGGTTTATTAAGGAGGGTTATTCTAAAGTGTTACCGTTTGTTCTGTACCCAGTCACACACTGTGCCACAAATAACCTTTTTGTCTGTTCACGGTAACAACAGGCAACATAAATGTGAATGTAATCTATTTCTTCTTTCTGAACAAAGTTGTTGGAAGATTTAAATACAATCTTACAAATGTGAGGTAATTATGAATTATGGATGTTTTTTGTAAAATCAAAACAACTTAATGACTTTATAAGTGCATTTCACTAAGTAAAGGGAACAATTTTTCAGGCAAAAAAAATGGCACCTTTAGAAGTACTTGATCCTAGATAGCATCAAATCTTCAAAGAACCGAACTGAAAATAGTTCTGAGCTCAGTTCTCCCGGCAGTGAGAGGGGAGGGAATGCTCTTGAGGACTGGGTCCTCTTGAAAAGAACCATTTGTTCCTCCTCTCGGCTGTTAGCCCACACTTGGAGGTGAAGACTCAGCCCCTGACCTCCGCTGCTACCGTCATGTCTGCCGTGTGTCAGTGTCATGCCTCCATAATCATGGCAGTCGATGATCTCATGGCCTTCTCTGGTACAAACATCCCTCAGCGCTGATGTCAGCAAAGCAACGCAAAGCAGCTCTCTGCTCTCTGTACCCTCTGTGTAGGGACTTGATGCTATGGATTTAAGATCAGATACTGGGAATTCGGTCCATGGCTGAGGCTTGTTTTGAGGTTGCTGTTGAAGTTTAGAAACAGTTCATAAGGAAAAAAAATTCATCAGTTAATGGTAGTGTGCGTTTAGGCTAATTTGATATGTAATGTGTGTTCCAAGGAAGGAAAGGAATGGATTCCAATGGATAAGTTCTTTGAAATCATAACATTCAGCAAAAAAGCAGGCACAGGACTGAAACTTAGAATTTTGCCTCACGATATAGTAGTAGTAGTAGTAGTAGTAGTAGTAGTAGTAGTCCTTTATTGTTACAGCACAAGTACACAAGTACACAAGTACCAGCAACATAGCCTGTCGCATAGTAAACTAGCGAAAATGGCAATCCACCCGTCCATACATATACACATACATCTGACAAGGGGGTAGACAGGACGGGAAGACAAGGTTGAGGGAAGAATTGCAGCATAACATGAGGAAAGGGAGGAGAGAAAAAAAGGCGACCCCCAGACTATGCTCCTAGAGGAGTACAGTGTGGGAACAGGAAAAAAAAACACCTCAGCACATAAGCACATACATTTTACAACATGACAGAACTCAAGACTTGCAACGGGGAGGGGGGTGGGGGGATGGAGGTAAGCCAGCGCAAACAAGCAGCCATCCAGTCCTGCAGCCATGGCTCCTGAGACATGACAAGAGAGACATATAACAGCCATTGGAAGAAGACAGCATTGCTGGTAAGTTAAGCAGAAATGATTAAATGTAGTCGCCAAGGATAAGTCTGGCATTGATGGACACAGTGTTTATGTCACGGGGTGGAAGGGGCCATGACCAGAAGAAGGGGGGGTTAATAAAAGTCACACAAATGTATAAGTTAAATGTAGGTATGTTTAGGCAGTGGGCAGCAGAACCATCCTGGAGGCATTGGGTTCACAATTTGTGTACATTTATTTAACACAGATGACGTACATACGGGTGCAAACACACAGCATCATAACAGCAATCAGACAGATGCTGCAAGACAGGCAATACCACAACCCACCACCAGACGCGCCTCTGTCGCACCCCTATGTGTTGACCAAGCAGATCCCTGCCAGGCCTAGCATTAAGGCCGATTTATGCTTCCGCATAGAGTCTACACCATACCCACCTTACGTGCATCTCCCCAGAAATGTAATTACACGTTGTGGCGATGCAGACCACAACAACTGTGATTGGTCGGCTTGCCCAATGTTTGCAGGTGCGTGGATAAACCAATCACTCCGCTATGAATCGCTGACTGCTGTTTACTTCTCTAGCAAGCTGTCTACTTTGTGGGAAGTTAGCTTGCTGACGTAAGCTAACATTGATTTTTTTTCCAAATACCATTTTGGTGGTGAATTGCTGAGCTACGCAGACACACCAACGCACAAAAAATAAATGCCACTTGGGTTGGCTATGGTGTAGGCTATGCGTAGATTCCATAAGTAGTTATAAGTAGTATAAGCAGAAGTTCTATAAGTCGGGTTCATCAATAGCTCAGTCTAATCAGCACTGCTGTGATTGACAGTGTTGTCCAGGGTGGGGCACCACCAAAGAAGTGACAACAGTGTGACGGATGGAGAGTATTCTATACCCCCCCCCCCCCCCACACACACACACACCATTTAAAGCACCACCTCCCCGAAAATATTTCTGACGTCCCTGACCTGATTGGTAAATTCATCAGTCCACAATTGTCAGTAAAGTTGGCATTAACTGTTATGGGTTAACCGTCACAAAAATACATCGCAAATCATAACACAGCACACAGGACGAAACCACAACCAAATCAAATAAGTACATAAGTAGGCTATATATCACATAACATTTAAAATGTAACATTTAACATTTTAACATTTAATGCAGTGTGACATTTACTTGAGTTTGTGTCTTTAACATTTAGTCAGTTCCTAACAAAATGTGAACTCAAACTCAGCTGTCAGTTGTCTCTTGAGGACAGGTAGCAGTCAACAGGTTCTGAGTAGATAACTTCTCCAGGGGCAGAAGGCGTGAAGCTGTCAGCTGCAAGACTCTACAAGCGTGTGAGACCTTGGATTCAGGCACAGCCAAAAAATCTCTTTATTACTTTTTGTTTTCTCAGTGTCTACTGACCATCACTGTCTGGCTGAGTGAACACTTGTAACCTGCATTTTCAGAGGTACTGTCTCACATTTATGTAGGCCTACGGCAGCTCCAACAAAAGGTGAAAGCAAACATCTTATACTTATCCTTGAATTGTCTTTTGGTGTTTCACAAACAAGCACTGATGTCATGAATTGATAGCAGCAGCTACTGTTTCGGCTGTGAAATGTGAGGCTGCTATTTGAGTGGGAGTTAGCTGGGTCTTAGCATCTCACTGGTGGTGGGGGTTGATATTGTGCTTTTCCCAGTGGCACAGACAGCATTTTAATCCTCCAGCACAAAGTGGATTTAATCGGTGTTGCGAGTCATGCTGGTATAAACACTTTCTCTTTTGTAAACAAGAGATTTGAGTTGCTTGAACTGACATAGTCTGACATAACCATAACAAAGGCACATTATTTCAGTGTACCTTGTGTGTACTTTAAACATTTATATGAAATGTTATTTCAAGTGACTGAACAAGGAAGTGGCAAATGAATAGGGAAATGATTCAGCTTTGAAATAAAAAAAAAATGGGTTACATATCTAGCCTGGTGTGACACAATGCACTTCATTTTTTGTGACGCCATATACTGACATTTGGCAAAAATAAATTCACTATGGCTATTTTAAAATGACTCAATAATAGTCTGTCCATATGCCAATGTTTTTTGAAGCCATTTTCTCCCTACTCATAACAAATTATTCAGCTTCAAGTCAAAACAAATATAAAATATCACTCCAAGCTATTTGCTGCTATTTACCGGTCATCCAAAGCCTTTTAAGTGTCTCTTGAGAGTTCAATTGCATGCTAAGGTTTTAAAACCGCGTCCATCATGCTATAAAAAGTAGCTGGCATTCCCATGAGTCACAGAGATCAGTCGGTTCAACCACAAACAACATTGTCCTTTTAAAGCTATTATTTCAGCTGGAGAGAAAATATTAGTCAGAGACCTATGAAGTACGGAAAGAAAAGGAAACAAAAGCGACATTGCAATTAGGGACAGGCAGGGGGGGGGGGGGGGCTGTGCAATGATTGTCTATCTATGTCCATGTCTATGATTAAATAGAGTGTATGAGAGGATAGCTATTTTGCCTTGTGTAAAATGAACATGCGTTGTGTGGCCAGTCAGCGATCTGTGCATCTTGTTCCTGGCCCGAGCACACGGCCTTATTAGGGAGGATATGAAACACAGACAGGTATGACAGAGTCATGCCAGAGTCTATTTATTTGAACATTTGGGTAAAGTCACTCCAATTTATCCTGGTAATGAGTAACTTTAAAGGGCTAGTGATGGCATTTCTAAAGGAAGCGAGGACATTTATTCTAACCTGTCTCATACAAGATGAGTCAGGTATGTGTGTGTGCATGTGTGTGTGCGTAGGCAGGCCTGCTCTGTGCACTCTTGCTCGGGCGCTTGCTCCAATCATCATGCGATTAGTTAGATGCATCTAAGGCTGTATTCAGACCCTACATGTAGCACAGATCTGAACAGCAAAAAGTCACATGGAACCACATTTCTTCAGTCAACCGCATTCCGTTTCATCATAATTAGGCGTACCCATGTGCCGTTGTCTATGGAGAAAGCAGTAACTAAAGCCAGAGAGGCTAAGGCAGCATTTTTGGCCACTCGGGTTGGTCTCTGCTTCATAATGAGTTTGAACACTTGCTTACACCCGCAGAAAACATAACTTGCACAGCGACATGGTGATTACTGTATTCACCATTGTCCGAGGTGCAGTCATCGAAGAATTTGTATCTGCACTTTAACACATGTGTATCATACAAGGACAGTTTACCTCTTCTATTCTAAGGGAAATGGGAACACACACCTGAAAAAGATCGCATAATAGAAAAGTTAGCCTAAAGGGCTGCAGTCTGAACAAAGCCTAAGAGAAATACATCCATTGTTAATGTCTATGCTTGTCGAACAAACGGAAACTTAACCTACAAAATGACTAAACCACCTTATTAACGTCAGCAGTGGAATCCTGTCCAAGCTCTCATAGACACACTTGCTTTATTGTGAGCAAGTGGTTAAATGAGCTCTGCAAGCTGTCTGCTACACACACAGCTGTGTGCTGTGCACATGCTTCCATACGACACTAAGCCATTACGCATCTGTTAGTTAATGTGAACAGTGTGTCCAACGAGAGAGATATTAATTCCTCTGCTGAGCAGCCCAGCAGGAGCGGGGGTGTGTGTGTGTGTGTGTGTGTGTGTGTGTGCTGATGGATGATGGAGTAATGCCCACGCTGCAGCTCACGGGTGCAGGGCTTGAAGACTGTCTGGGCCCCCGATGGCTAAGGGTGGGGACGTGAGCAAGGCCCAAGAATGGAGACAGATGGAAGGAGTGCCTCCCAGCATCGGCCAAGGCGTTTGTCTCAATCTTGGCTGGATAAAACTCGAGACAGAATCCTCCAGCGGGGAGGCAAAGGAGTAGAAAAATGAGCTTGCCAAGGAGCAACGGCCTGGCCTGCCTGGTAACCCTGTTCAGACTGGATTCAGTGTGTGCAAAAAAGAAAAACGACATTATAAATGTGCCATTTTCCTCTAACAAAACAAAGCTAATTCAGCTAAATTAGGCAGCTTAACAAAGCAAATAGAGCCAAATGTTTTCCTCCCATAACTTTCAAAGAAGAAGAGCTTCATGAGCCATTAAACAAAGGGCTATAACTAGGTTCTTAAGTAAACCCTGGGAGTTGGAGAAAGTGTCCTTTTTAGCCAAATGTTGTTAATGGTTAGGAGAGGGTTGTGGATGCCACATCTGCATGTGTTTAATAGGCTGTGGCACTGTATTGTAGCCTTGCCACCGTCTATCAGTGCAGGAAAAGAGATTTACCTCTAAATTATTAATAATTCATTTTCAGGGTTGGGAATGTTACTTTTGAAATGTAATAGGTGACAGATTACTAGTTGCCCTGTTAAAAATGTAAAAAGTAATGTAACTATTTTAATTATTTCATACAAGTAATGTAACTTATCACCTTTGATGACTTCCGTTTACTTTTTGATTGGCAGACTAGAGGCAGTGCAAACTCAAACAAGAGAATCAATCAACAACAACGCTCAAACTTTGAGTGCACACTGCCAAATGAATGGCCCTGGACTCAAATCACCACAGCCTAATTTCTCTATGAAACTATGAAACATCCGAAATAGCTTTAGCCAGCCTACACTACCAAATCAACACAAAGGTAGCTCACACAGTATTTAGTTTGGGCTTGCTAAGTATTATCTATGCTGCTAACGTATTGACAATCCTGCTTCTTGTGAACCATTGATAAAAAATGTTTTATTACAAAAAGTTTTCAAAAACGACAGGGAGTCAGGTCGTGGACAAACAAATTAGCATTTCCCAGCAAGCCTTCTTTCTTCCTAAATTTTGAGAAGAGAGCAACCCAATTAAATACGTGATGGGTTTTGGAACATTTCAATGTCGTTTCAATTTCATTTAATATTATGGACAAATATAAATACATAAAAATAGGCTATGACTCAAAGCTGTAAGTGTTCTACACAGGCGGGAAGGTGGTGTGTATATATAGCTATCACAATTACAAGCTGATTTAGTGATAACGTTGAATGGTTTCTTGAGAGGGCCAATGCGCGAGAGGGTCCATCTACAATAGCAAAGCAGCTAAACATCACCCTTCCTACATGGGCCCTTGACAGCCCCTGGGTCGGTGCGCTGCACGGGTTGCCCCATCGATAATTATGCCAGTGTCTGTGGCCCTTCCGAGACGATGTCCCACTGGTGAGTGATTTTGGCTGCGTAATGCAGTTCTCTGGGCATTTGGCAAAATGGATGCATTATGAATACTTGAGTTTGAAGAAGAAGAACATCATCACCGTTGACTGGGATTCAGAATATTCACAGATAGGAGCAATCCGCTCAAAGAGTTATTCATAACATGTCTGGGACAGCAGTGACTTGGGTGGGCTAACAACCGTTCCTTGCAATAAATTAGCATTAATAATCATTTAATCTCAATTTGATGGTAGTTAAACATCCATAAATACTGTGTTCATTTGAGCCAGCTGTGTTTTGTATTGTATGCATTGTATAAATATATTTAGATTTGATCCACTAGTGTAGTACTTGTCAATTTAGAAATAATTAACAGGTGATACAGTTTTGAATCATTTGACAGTGACAAGTCAAGTGACATTGGACAGGGGTGTGTTACACCCATAAACATAGCAAACCACAAATGTAATACAAATCTGCACTTTTTAAACCTAATAATCCCCCAAAGTAATAACTTTCCACAACCAAAATAACTTTCCTCAAACGCGATAACCGATAAGGATTTTGTTTCTAGGAAATTTCATGAGATGGCGAAGATTTGCGACAATGCGCTTTTACTGATATAACAGGTAAAATTCCACTATATTAGTGATTTATTACATTTGATGTTATTAAAGAATTGACCTTCTCACAAGCATAATGACTTCCTGCAAACATAATAATAATAATAACTATGTTTGTAGGAAGTTAGTTATTAAGTTATGCTTGTGGGATTATTATGTTTAAAAGGGCATATTTGTATTACATTTGTGGTTTATTATGTTTCTGGAAAGTTTTTACCTTATGGGGGTAACAGGGGGGTAGTCACTTCTGTCATATACTGTATGCTGACCTGAACACGTGTCAAAATAATAAAAATGTTCCAAAGTAAAGATAAATTATAGATGTTTTCCTACTTGACATTGTAGATATGATGGGTAGCATTCTAAATGGCTATTTTTAAAAGACATTGCAAATTCTAAATGCGGGGCATCTACAGTAGTTTCATGATAATAGTCATCTGCTACCTCTTCAAAGAGTTTGTAAAGGAAATATGTGACACGAACTTGGTTGTCGAGAGACTGAGGGTCAAATGAGGGTCAAAATTCATGCACACAGTCAAAGTGTAGCTCAGTATAACTATATTACTTCAACCCCTCTTCAACCAATTCAGTTGTGGCCAGTTTACCAAAAAACTCTTCAGAGATCAGTTTGAGGTGAAAGGTGTAAAGGTCAGTGTGAGGTGGAAGGAGATGGCAAATATTTCTAATGGTCTGTACCATGAAAATATGGGGTTTTCTTTCATTATTTATATGAGCTCAATTGCTTACATTTTTAATGATAACAGTCAGTTACCCATGGCTTATTGAAAATGCATAAACTTCCCAATCAATATTGCAAAAGCAGGACAGAGATCACTGCATTTGATTATTTTGTATTTTGCATCTCTGGACATTGATGGAGCTTAAAGTCTTGAAGTCATTGGAGGCTGCAGGTCATTGTCACAGGGGGCAGCCATTTTTTAAAGAAACTTCATGTGGAGTTGGAGTTGGACCATCATTAACACCCTCTTTATGGCCTAAATATTATCAGTGCCAAACAGATACCAAAGTATCTATATTATAAAAACTATATTATACTAAGGTACACTAAAACACTACAGTCTTTGGAGAGCTTAGATGCAGACAACATGCTCATCTTTTCTATGAGCTTCGTTGCCCCAGTAACAATGCTTTTTTAAGTGCACAGGGATGCATAATTACTTGACACTCTGAATGATCTTAGACACCATCTGCCCTATGATATTACACGTCCAAACCTGCGTCTAATTAGGTAGGAGTCCCCTCTTTGCCTAAGTGTTTCTGGCGCCTCAGACCTATACTCTGGACTATAAAAAAGGAAACTTGGTGTTTTTGCAAAATCGAGGGAATTTCTGTCAATCATGGCTAATTCCTCTCCTATTCAACCATGCTGACTTGACTCATCTAATGTATTATGTTCAAACTTCTATTTTTGATTTAAACTTCTAATTTTAGTTGAAAAAACACATAACCGAAAATTGCTTTTCAGAGGATCAAAATATGGTCCGTTGTTGTGGATGGTAATTTGACTCATAGCCATTTTTTGTTATTCAGATGTGCTTAAGTGTCCTCTTGTTTGTGAGAGATCGACACGAAACATGTTAGGTGCTAAAAGGATGCTGAAATGCATCCTGGTGCAAATCCCTCTCCACAAGGCTCACATTTAAAATCAATTACTGCAGCCAAAGAGGACGCACAGGTTGCAGAGAGGTCTCCGACAGAAAAATAAAACATTATGAGAGTGACATGACATTCGCCACACATCTGTTGCCAGTCAAATTATGCAATTATGGATTCACCTTTACCTCAAGGAGAATTCTCAACGCCGCTAGTCAGGCAGAGAAATCTGAATCATGTGACAATGGAAAGTGACTTTCCTGAGGGGTCAAAAAGTTTGCCATTCTTTCTTTCCTTACATAAGAGAAATTACAAACTATACTGAGATGACGGAAACGGTTATGCAAATGGTAATGAAAAGTGGAAGGCTGCCACTGCGGCCCCCAACAGCGCTGAATTACATTGCACTTACCTGCCTATTACTGAAGTGATCTGACTTAATAGTCTGAATCCATTAAGGTTCATCTACTGTGCCATTATGTACATTTTTTCCACACTAAATGATGCCCTCAAGAGTGCTGACCCCACTACCTCTTTCCAGTCACTATGACAATGGTGGGAAAAGTGTTATGTGGCAAAATTAATTGACAAGGGAAAATCTTAAAACTAGTAAGAGGTGTTTTTCTCTGTAAAGCACAATGCACACACCACACACACACACACACACACACACACACACTGCAGTGAAGGTGAATTATCTGCATGGAAGCATTTAATATCTTATTGCCAGACATATAAGCAGATCTTTGTTGTCCTGGGAAAGGCATATTTTTCAGGGCACAACTTAAAATATCCTCGTTATACAGCTGCAGGTCTTCAGGGAGTACAGAAAATAGCCTTTGGTGAAGCTTTAAGTTCTCAGTCAGACTGTGATCTGACACTCGAGGCTACAGGATTGGCGTTCAGTTCACCTTCGAGCGCATCGCCAGTGCAAATGGAGCACAGTGATTGTAACTCTTTGCTCAGTTGGACAAAAAGCCACAGATCACAGCGATGGCATCGCAGTCTTCTTTTACACTACCGCCTCCACACTTTGTATAGGAAAGTTGAGTCAGTGTTGATGGTGTCAGGTCAGAGCACAAACATCGGGGGTGTATTGAGTTTGTTGAAGTGCTGACAGTGCAACACGTTCTCTGTTTGC
Source organism: Clupea harengus (assembly GCF_900700415.2). NCBI lineage: Eukaryota > Metazoa > Chordata > Actinopteri > Clupeiformes > Clupeidae > Clupea > Clupea harengus. Next base: position 4,428,430 of record NC_045163.1, on the reverse strand, counting down.
ATCCATTTAGAGTCATGCGCTGTTCTTGTAAGCTGTTCTTGTTATACATTCTGATCTGCAGTTAGGCAGTTAGTGCTCTTGTAGCGTAGTGGCCGCGGGGTCACAAAAAAACGTTGCACAGAGCTGCACGCACACCCTCTGATGACAACATTTACATCATGTGGTCGTTAGTGGGCCTTCGTGTGCTCGCAGATGTGCAAAGTATAATCAAGCTTTAAAGGAAAGGGTATACTCCCGCGGACACGGACGCACGCATGGATGTCTCCAAAGTATACTTGTTCTTGTGCTGCTGCAGACGCGTCTCAGCGCACAAGTACAATCACTCAATCACAGTGTGTGATCTCTACTTTGTGTGAATCTCCAGCAAAGACTGTATAAGTCTATAGTTTTCTCTGACCCTTCATAACTGTTTACTTCTCAATCTAAATCATATCAGTACCTAACTTAAAATACCAGTGCTGGTAATCAGCTATGACTTGCTGAAGCATGAAATAAACAAAACTCTCATTTTATAAGCGGGTCTCCTGCAGTTTCATTCCCAGGGAGCAAACATACTAATGAAAATGTGCAACCATACAGCGAGTTGCTCGGCTTAAAAGTGTCTGCTGAATGAATACATAACATAAATAGATCTGGTTTTCACTTGATCCTGAGTCGGTGCTTCAAAACTTGTATGCACAGTCTGTGCGGACACAAAATTGTGGTGCTGCACTGCCAGACAGTCCACACGGACCAAATTTGTGTCATGCCTACCGTGCACGCACAGTATAGAATCACAAAAAATAGCAGTCATACATTTTTCGCAGCCGTCATTATTAAGAAATATCAGACCTTCAAACGTTGGGGTGGGCTATTCTTATCAATGGAACACTGACCAATTAACAGACACAACAGAATATGTTACCAAACGACTACACAGACTATGCTGCCAAGTGCAACACGCTATGTGCTGCACAGACAGTGAATACAATAATCCAATAATATATATCTTCGGTAATGTGCAACAGAAATTTAGACACAAAAGTAATATTTTGTATTTCACCACATATTACTTACCAGAGCTGGGCAGTAACTAATTATATGTCACAGAGTTATGTAATTAGATTACAAAAGAAATGTAATTGTAATCCCTTACAGTTACTAAGAAAAATGTTGGTGATTTCAAAGGGGTCATATCCAAATATATTCTTTTCAGCAAAAAGCTGTAACGTTTAGCTTATATGTAGAATATAAAATGAATTGTGTTGCTTTGCATCTTTTAATCATCTAGACAGGCTCCCTCCATTTGTCATGAGTGTGTCCATTAAACATATGAGGTGAGGCCCACGTGCTCTACACCGAGATTGTAATATAACTTAAACAGGCGCAGGGGCCTCAAGATACAATATAGCAGGGAAACCAGGGGGAGAACCCTCACAGACAGACAGCTTACGGGTTGATGAGACCAGACAACACAGAACAAAATTAGTAGGCTTTTATACACAAGGGACAGGTGCACACAATTAAGAAGCTCGGAGCGAAAGCAAAGACCCGGACCAGAGGGCCGTGGACCTGGAATGCTGGCTGGAACTGACAACATTTGGTAGTGTACACTCAAATTTTGAGGATTGTTGTTGGAGGATTAGTTCTGTTTGAATTGGCATTATCTCCTCTGATAATCAAAAAGTAATCAAAAGTAGTCAAATATGTTAAGTCACATTACTTTGATGAAGTCACTAAAACAGTTACTTATTACATTTTCAACAGGGTAACTAGTAATCTGTAACCTATTACATTTCAAAAGTATCCTTTTCAACCTCGGTACTCACTCAGTTTAGACCACTGATCAACGTGTTTCCTATTTCCCATTCTAAAATAGCCTTACCAGTCTGGAGGCACTGAAGATAGGCCTAAAATGAGAAGGAGCACAATTTCATAATATACAGATGGAACAAGAAACAACTCAGCTAATAGTTTCTTAATATTATTTGAATGTCTGCTTGGCTTATTGGTCATTCACTTTGCTCTGAATGTGAAATATTACCAGTGTTTCATGGAATTCCCTGCTGTTTCCTGAAAAGGTACAAATTATCGTGAGTCACTCCATTTAAAGGATTATTGCTGTGGGATCAATATTTTTTTACTACTTTTTCTGCTGCGGTTCTGATGGGACTGTTTTACCATTAAAGGGTTTGTATTTTGTCAGTTTTGCGAGAAAATACTTTGAATACATTAGTGGTTACTGTACTTTTTCCCCCTAAAATTCCCCATCACAATAACCTCTTCAATTACTTTTCCACTATTTTAAATAAATAAAGTCCCTTATATCTTATTTAGCTTGTGTTCATGCATGTATATGTTTAATAATGTGATGGTCATAGTAATGAATACACTGGTGGTTTAAACTGTGCTATTTCTGTTAGACTTCAACCAAACAAGTGACAAGTGCTTTGGTATCATAGCACATGTCAGAATTCCCCTTGGCTGGCTCAGAAGTCACGGATTCAGGGACACCCATAAATGATTATGCCGCTTCACCTGTCCCAAAAAGCCCCTGTCCAGCTCTAGTTGTCCAATGAGTGCATGAATGCAAATAGTAATCCTGCTTGATCCCTTCCTTTCACACTACCCCATTGGCGCAATATCTTGACATATTATGACGTGATGATGCTTATTGCCCCTTTACATTTAGGCCCTGTGTTTTGCTTCATACCAGCTTCACTTAACATCTGACTGCCTTGTCAAACAAAAACATCATCCTGACAGACCAACAAATGAAGGAATCAGTTAAGCTGCTGAATACATAGGCTACTGCCACCTCAGCTCCACTTGTTTTGTTGTGTCTGCTCTTTTAAGACATGACCCTAAATTCTCTCTGCAGATGGAGTATTCCTCCTTGTTTATAGAAGGATTATAGAAGCAAATCCATTCGCAGCTAAATAAAGATTACCTCTGAGAGTCATATTCAGTAAAATCTCTTCACCGATACATGACAGATCTAAGCTCCACTGAGCAACCACTGTGTGTTTATGCTGTAACCTCATGTTGACCCTCGTCAGAGAGCAACACAGCGCAACAGATTTTAATGACAAAACTGGAAAATATTTGTACACTTATGATTGCAGGATTTTGATCAGTTTTCACTAGAAATCCTTATCTAAATCATTGGGTAAGATTACTCTTAGACTGAAGTATAGCTTCTTGGTTCGTATAGCCAGTGCTGTCAGTGTCTCAGATATCTCATCCATATAGAGCATTTCAAACAATGATGTGAGCATTTTAATTAGAAATCGACAGCAGAATTAAACACTTCGGCCCGTTTTCCCAGGCCACCAAATGCCAAACTGCCACACTTATTGCAAGATAAGGACATCCACTTGACAAATTAATTGATTTCAGCAATTAGTCTTGGTTCCTTATCTAGTGAAGCAATGTCCAGTTTGTTTCTGCATTTGACATTTAAGCACACAGCTCCAAGTCATGTTTTCACAATACCTTGAGAAGGTGAATGAGTTAAGAACACAGGAATCAAGTAGACATGCCACATAGGGGTGCATAATGACCACCACACAAAGTGAGAGAATGGGCATGGATGGATTATGAGATCAAGGGCCCCTGGGTACGAAAGCAAGATGCAACTCACAGTCCAGCCACCCTGTGCTTATGTGGCATCCTTAATACCTGTAGATCACCTACAGGAGCCACACCACATCAACACATGCAATAAGCTACATTAATGTATATGAATTGTCAACAAATAGCACATTAATGGAAAAAAAACTCTTTGATAGATATTTAGGTGCCAGTAGTGATAGACGTTCACGTATCACAGCAGTTCTGAGCAGTGCTGGAATCCTTTGTACCATCAAGGAAAAGAACATCAGTGGTTCATTCTTACACCCCTTTTAGTGTCCTCAGTGTGAGAGGCAGTGGGATCATTGTGCTTCATCCAGGATTATTATGAAAACATTCACCACAGGTGTTTAATCACAAAGGCTGTAAATACGTTAGGCACTCTGTCAAAAGTATTTCAGGAATCTCTTCAGGTATTTATTACAATTTCTAATATATAAATATATTAAAAAAACCTGTATAGCCCATTATACAGGATTTACGAGACAAATTCCACAGGCAGTAGCTGTGTCTGTTCGTCTTGTTTCTGGTCCAGCCTGCCTTGCCACTGACCCAGCCTGACTTTTCACAACCAATCAAACAAGGCATGCTTGCTTAATGTAATGTTATTTTAATCAAATTATTTTGATTTACTATTCATAAAATGAAAATAAATATTTTTTCAGTTCGATTAGCAAGCATGATAAAATAGAGACATATCTGCGTAATTATAGCATCGATTGTGCTTCATCCAGGATTATTACGAAAACATTCACAACAGGTGCATATTCAAGGTATTTAAATCACAAGGGCTGCAAGTACGTTAGGCATTCTGTCAAAAGTATTTCAGCAATCTCTTCATTATCTTCAGGTATTCATTACAATTTCTAATATATAAATAAACAAACAATTAACTTGCCAAAACATAATGTTTTTGTTCCAGATTTCTAACTCCAACATCACAGAGGGCACGGAAGAGTTGCTTGACACTTGCTCCAAACCCTCCCTTTTTTGCCATACTAGAGCGAAACAACACAATAAAATACATTTACATTTTGATGAGGGGGAAAATGTGCTCTGTTTGTGTTGGCCCCTGAAGAAATTGTCAAAACCTGAAGCACCAAAATTCATGGGGCATGGAGCATTAATCATTGTGCTGTGCGTTCTATTACACAGAGTGGTGTAGAGTCTCTGTCCTCATTCCATTATCCTCCTGCAGCAGAGGCCCCTGTCATAATGGGCACATGAAAAGCCATGGGTGCCTCCAGATATGACTGAAAACATGGGGGCTTTCTCTACACTTCGTCAGCCTGAGAGAAGAGGAAAGACAAACCTCTGAAGTCTGTAGATTCAGTGAGTTAATAGAAGTAGCTCCTCATTCGCAAACTAGCCACTTCAGTTTGTGTCAGTGTTGGAAAGAGCAGCAGTTGCCTCAGCTTTCAAGTAATTTATGAGAGACTCACACACTACAGTACTGTCAAAGTTCTTTGTTATATTCTTTCTTGGAGTCTGGGGCTCTTAATTGACATGTTTTATTTTAAACTTTTATTTTTAAAAGCTCAAAGCACTTGTTGGCTAATAGCTTGACAACCGTTTTGCCAAAAATGTACGAAACTTTTATGGCAAGTTCAATGCAAAAATCTAGCGTTTCCCACTATTTTGTGACATAAGGGTTCAAACTTCACAAAATTTGACACATGGCATCACAACCACATTCTTTAGATGCACGCCATATTTAGTGCATTTCCATCCATAGGGGGTGCTGCAACTGAGTGTCTAGCATGTGTGTGTCAGTGACAGAAGCACTGCTAAAAATTCTGGGCCCAGCGTGATTGTCAGATTCCGATTATAAAAAGGTCTGAGGGCCTCTAGTAGTGATCAGGGATCTTCAAATTTGGAATCCCCTTTTACCCCTTTAAGTCTGGTTGATTAACATTGTATAGCCTACTTAGTTGTTGATGCTATAATTACGCAAATAATCTTTTATCATGCTTGGTAATCGAACTGAAAAAATATATAATTTTTAGACACAGTCATACTTATTTTAATTTTGAATAGTAAATCAAATTAATTTGATTAAAATAACTCTATGATACGTTAAGCAAGCCTGCCTTGTTTGATTTCTTGTGAAAGATCAGGCTGGGTCAGTGGCAAGGCATGCTGGACCAGAAACAAGATGAACAGACACCTGTGGAATTTGTCTCATAAATCCTGTATAATGGAGTATACAGGTTTTTAAAATATATTTATATATTAGAAATTGTAATGAATACCTGAAGAGATTGCTGAAATACTTATGACAGAGTGCCTAACGTATTTGCAGCCTTTGTGATTAAACACCTTGAACACGCACCTGTGGTTCATAATAATCCTGGATGAAGCACAATGATCCCACTCCCTCTCACACTGAGGACACTAAAAGGGGTGTAAGAATGAACCACTGATGTTCTTTTCCTTGATGGTGCAGAGGATTCCAGCACTGCTCAGAACTGCTGTCCTGCCCTGACAGTGATATCTATATTCTTCTCTGTTTAAGGCAAAAGTGTAACTACTCTTAGTGTATCACTACTGGCATCTAAACATCTATCAAAGAGTCCTGAAAACCAGCTTAAAAATCAAAAGAGGCTGATATCTATGTCACATAGTCGTGTTTAAATCTATATAATCTATCAGAAAAACTCATGGAGATAAGTGATAGCTGAAACTGATAGCCAGAAGATTTTGCATTGGTTATCAAGGCATTTTTGCCCCAACAATCCAAGCTGACCTGAAGGTGTTGACATCGTTCCAAGAACATTAAATAAATCCTCTGCCATCTGTCTCACAGTACTTATTTTCTAGCTCTTCATATGACACACAGAAGCAGTGACTCGAGATCATTTCGGAAATTAAAGGTGACAATAGCAGGATTGTTGTTTGATACCTTTGGGGCTATTCAGTCCATTAAAAACACAGGTCAATTGAGAATGGTGATCAAATCAATGCATTCTTAGTGAAGAACTGATTTACTGAGAACTAAACTACTGTTTATTGCAAAAAAAACATCCAAGGGTCACAGCAATATATGTATTTGTCTTGAGACACTATAGTATAAGGGTCACTGAGAATTCTATTTATTCTACATCCCTGATACAAACCTGGTAGCCAAATGTGCTGAGGCAGATGGTCGGAGGAGTCAAACTGCCATCAGGACAAAGGTTACCACCGCTGAGAAGCACAGACAGCAGCGTGCATAGCAAAAGACTGAAGAGGACTGACAAACTTGTTGTATGGGCAAGAATGAGGATCAGGTTGTGAAGTCTGTCTCTTCAGAAAAGGATCAGAAGGGACCGCACCATCTTTGCAGCTGGTTGCGAGGAGATCCCGTTGCTGTCTAGACAACCCATCCTTAGCTGTGGACACAGCACAGCTCTCAGACAGGCAGATGGGGTAGGCAGTCGAGAGGCAGCTTTCAGATGGCCTGACCAGAATCGATTAGAGCCAGCTCCCTGGCAAGTACAAAGTATGGTGTGACCAATTCACATTTTACCAATGAACTCTTCCATCAGGAAGTGGCTAGGGCTGCCAGGAAGTCTGTCTGACGCAGGCCTCTGATAGGAAGATGCTGCAGCTGCTACTACGATCCATCAGCATGGGATATAAGCATGGGAAGACACAGCTGGTTCTGGAACTGTCCACCGACCAACTGGTGAGAGCTGTATGAACTGGGAGGAAGTGGAAAGTGCAGGAAGAGGTCAACCTGGCAATTAGCAGGTTGCGGCATCGCAAGGTTGTAGGCAGAGTCCAGGAGGGACGGGCAAGCCTTGGATGAGTCGAGGCCCCACTCCTCTGGTCAAATGCCAAAAGATAGACAGGAAAGCCATGAAGGTGGCGAAAGTGACAAGGCCTGAGCAGGAACGCTATAAGATTGGCCGGCAGGGAGGCTGGACGACATCGGAAGGACTCATGGACAAGTCTGATCTCTAGAGGTAGAGGGGGAAGCACAAGATTCAGGGTGGCAGGGAGAAACCTCTGCCATTGTTCCGCCACCAAGAGATGCACTGGGGTTAAAGGAGCGAAACATCAATGACTGGGGGTCTCCAGCTGATGTTCCGGATGGACCTCACAGATAGGTTTGGTCTGGCTTCCAACAGGTAGACGTCACACTGGAGAGGTACAGTTAGGCACTGGTGGAGGGCAGCAATGCCCAGTAGGCTGACCACCAACCTGTATTGCAAACTGTGATTTCATGAGTTCATTAGACCAGCTCTCTGGCAGTTAAGTAGAGTCATATGGGTGGCCAATACCCAGCCAGGAGAGGAACGTGAGTCTGTAATGGCTATTGAGCCCTTCTAATCCAATAAAACACCACAAACACAGCGTATGCTTGCTAATGGCAACAATCTATTTTGTAATGCTGAAATGGAACTAGATACACTGGGAAATGCCAACAACCTCTAGGGAGGCATAACATCTTCTCAGTCAATAGAGAAAATGAATGCGTGCACAAATAGGGCTTTCCAAATCCCTTTTAGACTGAATTTTGCTCAGCAAAAATGATTGTTCTAAAATGACCCTTACTGTTTGTACAAACCTCTGCTTAGTTATGCGTGTGCACAGTCAAACTTCATACATCTATGAGAATGCAAATACCTCTTCCGAACTCTTTTCTGCAAAACCTTATTTATTTATAGATTGTTTGTAGCACTGCAAATTATAGTACTCCATCATTGTCCATTTAAGGGAATTTAGAAGTCCTTATATCCCTTAAGTAATTAAAGCCATCCACTAATGACAGATCAAGCACCCATTGCTACCTCAGTCCTCTCAAGGCTATGAGAGCCACGTCATCATTTATGTGCAGGGCAATCCCATTAGAGCCAGATGATAATTAGAAGCTGCAATTATTTCCAAATACAAATAAAAGAACTCAGGGATATTGTGATGCCATCAGACCCTTAGTGAGTCTAGTACTTGCAATCACATAGCCTAATGCAAGGTGGAATATGATCATATGCCTCCCTTATGCTCTCGAAGTGCTTAGGTGCAAAATAACACCACTGATGGAAACTAATGTATCATGTCCATGGGACAGGAAAAAGACCATTTTAGACTCTGGTTTTGTAGTTTCACATTGCTGACCTTGACCATGAGCTTTCAGAGAGCAGTGAATATCTTTTCTTTGCCTCCTAGTTACCTGCAGTACCAAAGGCATTGTGGAGTGTTTTGCATCTATATATGAAAAGATTCATACTTACAGGAGTGTGTCTCAAGGAGACTTAGAAGCAGCAAGCCAGTAGTGCTTCACTCTTCACAACACATTTAGGTGATTGGTTCACAAACTATTGGGATAGAAAGTACTGAACCACCAAAGATAATGTGCATTACATGCCAATAATGACAGTCTATGTTGGCCTTTTACTTTCATTTCAGTTTAATTTATTGGATACAGTGAGTGAGCCAAATTACTGAGCTGCATTGCAATGAAGAAATTCTAATGGAAAATAAATTATTCTTATTTTACCATCAGTGGACATTTATGGACTATTCAAAATCCGTAATGTTTGCCCAGTCTCATACTCCTGAGACGTGTGTGCAAGAGGGGTGAAAGTGGGGTGATGTATGCATCTTATAACTGGTAGGACCTTTGGAATGCACTCAGCACTTAGGTTTGAGTCATGAAAGCAAGCCTAAAAGTCAATGCTCATATCAGGCCATATAGCCATGCATCTGCAATGCCAAATCACACTCCCATTCCTTATTAACAATTATACACATGAATCTCTTCTTCAAGATCAGCAATAACTATATGACTTACGTGAACACAAACACAAACAGTCAATGTAAACATGCAGATTTGACATAGGATTCTCCACCAGTGAATAGATGCATTATCCATCAGCTACATAATATTTTCACCTCTTAGACTGTATTAATGGGAGAAAAAGACTTTGTTTTATTATGTTCTATCAAAGGAACCATGAAATCCCCCAGGCGCCAAACATCATGTTCATCATGTTCAACAATACTGGGAATATTAAAATAAGATGGACTCACAGAGAATGCTTCTTACTTGGCTGATGTGTCACTCACCCATCAGAACAGTTGTGTGACAGCTAGATAGAGAGAGAGAGAGAGAGAGAGAGAGAGAGAGAGAGAGAGAGAGAGAGAGAGAGAGAAAAATCTACATATCTGGGAGAGGAGTGATGGAACTGTCAGTCGCCATGGGGCTCAAATGGCTTTGACTTGACAGCATGGTCGATCTGAAGTCACCGTTATTGGTACGTTTTCATCTGTCTGGAAGACGATGACAAACAGACACAAACGCAACTCCCTGAAGCGACAGCGTCAGGTTTGCAGCAATGAGCTGAGCGGTGGCCAGAGGCCCCTCTGGTTTGGACTCGAGGTATGGAAGAAGTCCATCACTCTGCAGTGAACTGCGGCGAACAGGAATGTACAGAGGGGAAAATGACAGAAAATGTGGAGGGCTGCTAACGCTAGTGCCTCATCCCGTGTTTGAATATGCCACCTTGTGTGTTTTATCGTCATAGAGCCATTACTCGTTAATGGTATAATGGTGCAAGGGGGCAGTGAGAGAAAGGAGAGGTGGAGAAAGAGGAAATCAGAAAGCAGTGGGAGAGAGTGACAGGAGTGAAAGGCACTTACAGAGGTGATGACTAATGTGTGAGGAAGTGACTAATGTCAGCAACAGAAAAGCAAAGTTTTTCACTTGTATATATTTTACAGAAGACTAACAGGGGGCACACATTATGGGATATAATTGGTTGTGATTGGCTGAATCTGAACAGTTTACCTCTCAGTTGGATGTACAGTCAGAGGGCTCATAATTAGAGCATTCTTCAATATTCCATTATTTCCGTGAAAGGCTAAGAGGGTAAACTGGCATTTAGTGTTTCTTTTTAACAGAGCTATTCATACAACAAAAGGCCGTTACTGATTCAGCCAAGATGATTTTGAAAGTCGTGGCTTTGGCCTCTACCACTGTGTTGAAGAATAACCGCCTCTCCATTTTCATAATATTTTATACAATAGTCCTAATTTTCAGAGCTTCCTCTACATGGAAATGCAACCTTCAGAGTAATCAGACTGATTTTGTCTGAGTATAAAATGGCAAAGGCGAGAGGTGTTTTGTGAAGTTGTAGACAGGTTTTAGAATGAATGCCTTGATACTGTCACCTCTCACCATACATCGTTCCCAAATGTGCAGTCTCATCATAATAACCATAAACATGACTACTACTGGTCTGCCACCATCAAACTCAAACTCAGGGTTCCTAAAATACCAAAGAAATAGAACTTGATCTTGACTATTACACAGGATGGGTAGTCATTTGGTGAATTTGGAAATTGGTGGTGTTAACTGGTCAATGGCAGATGAAGTGGATAGGATATTATAGCTTTAGGTATTAAAGCAAAAAGCCTGAAAGACGTTTTAGGTCATGTTAACAGTAATAATTGAGACTTTTTGCTCTTGCTTTGAGCAGGATTGTATACAGTGAGAGGATATCTAAATCTAAATATATTCCCATGTTGGGTTTGAAATCAATTTACTCCTGCAAACTCCTGTTACTGCATGAAAATAACTGACTTTAATAATGACCAGAATAAATACATTTTCTGAAGCTCTTTCTCTTGGAAATCACATCTGTTTAAATCACATCTAGTAAATAATGAATAGCAAATTGTATCAGCACAAATCCCAAAACAAATACTTTTGAAAACACTTTCGTGTAACTTCATTTGCATGGAAGAAACCTCTCTCCATATTCTCATGTCCAGTAAAACAAAATAATCTCGTTCTGCTGCATGAAGCAAGTCTCACTGCGGAAAAGACTACTTTATATATCGGAATTTGGTATAAAATGGAAACGTAATGTTCTATGTGACCAAACCTAATTAATTTTATCTGAATTTCCCCTTGGACGGATGAAAAAAAAGTTTAAATTAAATCTCGGTCTCCGAGGCTGCTATGTTATACAGTCTTTTAATTAGAAGCTTTCTATCAACGTATGTATCTATTGACCCACCTAGCTCCACCCCTCCCCCTCTCACAGTCTGCACGTTAATGACTCTATTGGAGCTCCTCCTCCTTCTTTAGCTTGACTTCATTTCTAGCCGATTATTGATGAAGAAAGGGAAAGGAGACAGCGGTATGGATGTGAAGGGGGGGATCACCAGACTTCTCTTTGGCTGACAAGTGATCCACGCCAGCCACCGCTGGGAGAGAACAAATCTGTGCAGAAAAATTGCTGTCATTATAAGCTCCAGACAGTAATGCACATCCCTCTGTATCAGGCAGAGCGGAGAGAGAAGAAAAGGAGAGGATGGAAGACACAAAGCAATCAGATGGAGCAATCAGAAATGCAAGTAGGTTTAGTGCCATTAGACTGATGGAGAATATTAGATGAAACCCCTTTGGAAGAGCCTGACCTGTGGGAGAAGGGGTATATGAGTATGGGCTTATTTCTAGCAGTGAAACTCAGCAAAGAACATCTGAAACCACAAAATGTCTGCCTTACAGGAGGTGCCAGTCTGCTGGCAAAGGACCTCCACAGTGCTACTGGCTCATTGGCTATTGCCTGTACGTTTCCCCCTTCAGAAGCGTAGGATGCTAAACCTGTTGAACTAAAGTAAGTGAACTGCAAACCGCCCCCAACTCATGAACCATAAACCTTTAAATAAATCCTAATAAGTGTTTTACAGAAAGAATCGACGGCATGATGCATGCAAACCCCTTGCCTTAGATCTACCCAGCAGCACTACACCTCTGGTTTAGGTCTGACATGCCACACTCTTACAGCATGTGACACTCGGGAAACACAGACACCATCATGTGCGGGGAGTGAGGAATGCCATCGTATTCAATTTAGTACATTGCTGTTGAATGTAATCAAAAGGAGCGGGTACCTCACAAAGAGAGAAAGCGAAAGACACAGAGAAAAAAAAAGAGAGAGAGAGAGAGAGAGAGAGTGACAGATGCATCTATGTCTTCCTTGAAGGGAAAAATACATCTTTCCAGCCACCAGAGAATATTAAATTGTTGCCATTACAGTTAGTACATGAAAATCAGTCTTTGATTGTGATTTTCCAAGTCAAAAGAGAGGACTGGTGAGAATCAGAATATGTGCCTTGCATGGTGTGAGGGGGAGTAAATTACTAGTGGGCTGCAGACAGTCTCTTTTTTGATATGCAGTAAAGACAGCCCTTTCAGAAATATGCTGAGGCTACAGGGAGAACTCATGACTTGTTTGGGTGACACAGGCTTTTAAACGATTTCCTGAGTTTTGCATTTCAAGACAAGTTTGCATTATTCCATCATCGACCAAAAAAACTGATGGCTTGTTGTCGCAAGAAAAAAAAACATGGTTTGTGACTAAACATTTCCATCTTTCCTATGATACACGATGAATATTTAATACCATACGCCAAATTTGTCTTAAAATGTGGACAATCAGAACAGATCATAAGGAGAGTATTTGCCATATGCTACTGCACAGAACAGTTAGAATGCAAGTTAATTAGAGGTCGTCTTAAACAGAATTTAATAAACAAAACACATTGAGAAACCAGCTAAATTATGACTCATTTGTGTAAACCTTACATTGGAAAAAAATACTTTTCAATGAACAAATTGTTTGCTGCTGAGGGGAATTGACCATAGTAGGATACATACTAGAAGATGTCCATTATATAGCACAGGACAGCTCAGATTTGCTACTGGAAAAATTCTGTCAGATTGGCGGCTGTTACCATGTGACAAATGAGGGCTGAGTGGTGGTGACACATCAAAAGGTTGCCTGCACTTTTCCCCTGTGCTTTTAAATAAACCTTTGTTTCTGCAGATGACAAGGTCAGTGCTTTCAGTTCCCCGTAAAGGGGGGGGGGGGTTCTGGTGATGACAGACTGTGGTGACACATTGTCTAAATACATGGAATCGCAATGCCTCTCATCATTTCCGGAGAATAACCTTGTCAGTCAGTGTATATGGAGGTTTTTTTCCCCACTACCCACACTCAGCACTGACAAACAAGATGCATTCCTGAAAAGATGTCTCTGCTCACCGGGTCCCTGAGGAAGACTGGGGAGGCATGCGTGTGAACTGAACACAAATGAACACACAAATATAGTCACAAACATTTACCATGAGACTACAATCCTAGAGAGTTGCTACCTCAATTTCGTTGTACTTGTGCAATGACAATAAAGATATTCTATTCTATTCTATTCTATTCTATTCTATGCCACACACTGGGAGAACACTTGGAATGGAGTATCGGAATGTAGGTGTTTACTTTCGCTTATTGTTCTGTCAGCATAACCGTCAAGTATAGTTTCTGGAATTGGAAAATAACCCACATTTACTAAACACACAGCTCAAAAACAGAGTTTGTCAAGTGAGAGCAAGCTACTTCACCATCCCCATCAAGAATGAATTACTGACATTATATTAACTATTTTATTTCCAACCGCTTTAATGTAAAATACCTTATGTAATGGGCAACCATTGAGGTCTGAGATTTGTTTGTTTGACCTGGGGCCACATATGAAACCGCAGCAGATCCTAGCTGGCCAGCACAGAGCTCTTCATGAGCTGCTGCCCCACTGCACCCCCCACGAGGGGCATAAACACAGTTGTTAGGAATACAGCACGGCTATTGAGAAATCAAACAAAAGAAGTCACTGCGTGCAGCCACAGTCTGAAAGCACTTACCCAAACCAGTCGAGTAAGAAAGAAGACAAGTAAAGACAGTTATTTACTGCAGACTTAAAGTGACTGCGATATTCTTTGCCGGAGGGTACACCAACGATGAAAGGTGATCCAAGTAAATGTGGTGGTACCCTTCTAAGCATTGAAGCAGAGCAGCTTCTTAGCAGAGCAGGAGAGAGAGGATGTGTGTTACAGATGGATGTGTTTGATAAATGCAGCATTGGCACCCTGCTTGTTCAGGGTATTTTGTTGATCAGGCCAGGGTCATGTTGTCCCGGGCCAAGGAAAGAGTGATCTGCATTCATAAATGTTTGCCATTGATTGGTGGAATATTTAGACAAATTGATATGTTTTCACAAACTGTTTGCATTATTTGTTTTTAAATAAATTATGCTTTCCTTCAATTCATTTATCTTCATGCTACAACATGTATCTTAAACATGTACCCCTATTATATTGCAAAATAGTAAGGGTAAGCTACCTTAAGCCTTACGTTAATCCATGCCGTCAAAATGTAAACTCACAAACCTGGCACTCATAATCAAGAAGAAAAAAGAGAAAAATGATGACATTATACAGACAAGGGAGCGAATGGTTAGTTTCTAAAACAAGACACACAAAAGAGCAAGGTGGGACATTGTTGTTGCTACATTTGTCACATTTGTCAACATGTGGTACCTCATCATGTACATCATGTACTCTACTAATAGTAATCTACTACTCAACAGCTAGGCTAACACTATCTAGTTGGCTTGCTAGCCACTAGCATATTTGTAACTTTAAGTGGTTAACAGCTAGCTAATTAAAGTGCGATAAAACTTTATTTTTACCATGTCTCAAGACTTATGGTTTGGCACTGCTTTCAATAGAAAACCAGCAGGTACAGACTACAGGACCTACAAATTGACTTTGCCACCAAAAAGGTGCAGTGGATGCAACATAAGGGCATACATTTACAGTGATCTAAGGGGACTGAGTAGTGTTTCACTTTTTACATTTGCTCACTTATCCTACATGTGCAATTGTCAGAGTCAGAGTCAGAGTCCTGTGTGTCCTGTCGGGATTTCTTATTCAAGACTGACCAGCGGACTATACATTATCCCTTACGAGCCTGCATTTTGAAAGTTTCTGTTGAAATAACAATAAAGCATGGCTGCTGTCAAGTGTATTTTTTCCATTGATTGGGGTGGGGGCCCCACTGAAATCATTTAGTCCTGGGCCCAGGCATCATGCATGTCAGCCCTGTTGATGACTGTAAAAGCTTGAACACAGTAAGAAGACAACAATAATTTTCTCTGCCATAATTGGCTTTTCACAGGCAGCTTTCACCCCCATTAAAGGCTCACACGTGCTGTTTTTACAGTGTGTTCAAGAGCGGCTTTGTTGACCATCCTTTAATTGCTGGGGATATGAGATAGCCAGGCTCTGGCTTGTTGACACAGCCCCATTTTTAACAGACCTTAGTGTACTGGCCTTCGACAAACAGTGCATTTAAGATTAAGATTACCCATCAACACTGTATTGACAGTCCACATGGTCCTTTATGCCCCTCTCTGGCTTCGACTGGCTTGTTACAGAGACGTGTATGCCCCTGAGGAGCCACTGACTGAGAGAATCGCCAAATGCATTCATTCCACAGAATGTATAACTTCTTAACGAGGGACCTGCACAGGGACACTGCTGTCAATCAAATACAGATGAACCATCTGTGCTATCTTTTTCACTTCATTCTTTGTTTTTCCCTTGTGTATTAAAAGATTTAGTATTTGCAGATGTGTGGACTGAAGATATTTTGCATGAAGAATGTATGTGGAGTGAGGGAGATATTATTCTGAGTGACTGGTTTACACACTGCCAGGCCCATTAGTTCAGATAGCATATCAGACACATGCCCTCTCTGCAGCAGTTACATTATCCAAGGTAAGAGGTTAAGCGAGTAATGCAACAAGACATTCTGTGGGCAGAGGTTAGAATGCTCAAAACCAAACCCAACCACAAAGTTAGAAAGCAAGGATGGAAGAATGCGTAAAAATCAACAGAGAGGAGGTATGAAACCATAAAAAGCACCTTGAACATGACATTGTGAAAGGTTTCCTCAGACCATCAAGTGGCTATTGACTTTTTCCTTGTTCAATATGTCCTTCTTTGCCTTCTCCTCTGTTTCTTCATCTGCCAACACCTCACCTCTCTGTTCCTCCTTACTGAACCCCATGAAAACTGAACCACTATTAGTCTTTAAGAGGATCTGATCATGGGTGGTCTGGATGAATACACGAGTGAGACAAAAAATACTACTACGACTAACAATGTTCCCTGTATAACAGGGTGAGCCTGTTAGATTTAGTAAAACTTCAAAAAAGAGCACTTTTTATCTACACAATGGTATTCCAAGGCTTGGTTCCATAGGTTGTGACCTGATATGGATTGTCTTGAATCATCAAATTAATGGCAAAGTCACTGGCATTTATTTGTTCTTTTTCCTCAGTTCATTTTTGTAAAGGTCATTGGGACATACCATTGATTTGTGACTGTCAGCCATTACCAGAAAGTCCAAAATAAAGGAGCAAGAGGACAAAGGTCAATGTTGTCTCTAAATTAAACTCAGGAACTAATCTGGGACAGTGCTTTTTATTCCGATAATTGTCTAATTAAAAACCTCCACATCTGCTGAGGGGATGACATGATGGAAGCAGCATGCTGAGGTATTAATTGGTTATAGAGCCAATAAACCAGATGTATAATGTAGCCATTACGTCGATTCATGAGCAGTCTAGCTTTATGTCAGGGCTGTCATTATCTTAGATTATGATGTGTCTGCCAGTTCCTCCAGGATCTTACAAGGGGTTGTTATGATTGTAGTGGCCAAAAGTGACTGAATTCCCGATAATTGCTGTTAAATTTGATTATTTTAAGTTTTTTTCCCAGCATGACATCCTAGACATTGCGAACCCACCAAGATCTTGCTCCATAACTTTGCGTTTTTGCAGACATAGCCTGGTAATAAGAGAAAAAATTGCAAACTTCGCAAAACATTTTTGCGAATTTGCAAAATGGCACAATCCTGGAGGGACTGGTCAGCACTGCTGGTGAATTGAGAGCATTCGTCAGTTAATCTATCATTTATGTCCAAACTCTTTGTATCGAAAATTAATTCCTGACCTACAGATCATCACATCCTCAAGGCTACACAGCTATGTAACATTTTGCTGGTCTCGTGCCGTAAAACCAGGAGGCGCTATCGAAAACACTTCATAACGCCATATTCACCAGGGAGTAGCCTTCCACATTTGCGATAAGTAAGTTAAATTAACTGGCAGCATCCATTCATATCAAGGCATTTACAGATATGCAGGTTAATATATAGGAAGAGGCACCGGATGTCATCCAAAGTAAGTGAGAATAGTTAACTCACTGGGAACATGATGCCAGGTCAAAAGAGCAGGGGTTGACCTAAGCTGAGGATACTTTCCCTTTCATGATTTTCCCGTTTGTATGGTTTTTGTTTGTATGGCCTTGGTCATCTCGTTTTGGAAGTGTTCTAATCACCGTTACTATGTGGAACAATTGCGTCCGCTCTGACGTGTGAACGCACAAGGCTCATAGGCGCAACTTCAGCTCACGGGAGAAACGCCTGAGCTCCACAGCGGTGCAAATGGAATAGACAAACGGAGGATAGAACGCGGTTTTATTTAGACTTCTCCGCAAACAGGACTGAAGCAGTTGACTGTTCGGACACCGATATAAGAGAAGAGGCATGAATAAAGAGAAGTATATTACTTGAGTTTGATATCAGCCGGAGAGGACAATCGCCTAACTTCAGAGAGGAGGATCATCATTGCTCATCAATTCTAAACCAGACTGACATCCACTCCTTTCTCATAGCCTGTAAATATGTGGCTCGAACGAGAGCAATACAAGAATAGCTTGGAGAGAAACGTGTTAGTCCATACGTTTTAGGCATTTGTGACCGTTGACAAAACGGACGCCGCCTAGTTTATTGAACATTACAAAAGTATGAGCGGTCAGAGAGCGTAAACCTCAGAGACGCTATTCGAATATCGACGTAAATAGGCTGATTCAGTGTCTGATATTACCAACTTTGAGCGTTAAATGGTTGTGATTTGTTATGTGTTGCGTTGGAAAATATTTGAATGAATTCCAAATTCAATAATTTTGTTTCAAATTTGAATTCTGGAGTATGATAATGGATTTCTAACTATTGTTCTGCATACTAACGGAGTCGTCGGTGTTGGACATGAACCTGTGGTGTGAAAATTGTTTCACTGGAACCACGCTGGATTTTTAACCGGGCAGCGCAGGAAATTACTCTACTGATTCAACAGTGAACGACATCTGGGATTGCTTTCCCTAGCTCGGAGTGCGCATTGGATTTATCATGTTTTTACTTCATACTTTCACTGTCCTCTTCGTACTGGGTGAGTAGTCTCCATCGGCAACTGTGACGGAATCCAACACATGTTTAGTAAAAATAGCAAGGTTATCCAAACTGTGGATTCACACAATTAACCACTTAAGACAATCATTGTCATTTTTTACAACGTTAACTCTGTGAAGGACACACATGTCTTAAAATGTAGTTTGAATCTAGATATAAAACGAGTTATATTACCTTTTCTAAGAGTTCTTGTCGAATTTAGTAGGCTACCTGCGTGTCAGACTTCTGCGGTCAAAGGGACACGACGCAACAGAGGAAATGTTCGGAGAAAAGAGATCTGTGAGATGGTACTGAGCAGGACGAATTTCAAACCAACCACATTTTGTACGAGGTTTAAAAGTATTCCTTGTGGAACTACTCTTCATGCGCTTGGTATTAATTTCAGCTGTCCGTGCTTTAGAAGAAAATACAGAGGCTGTGCTGAATGTACCTAGAGCTAACCTTTGATATGTAGATCATTCTCTGATTTTAACTTTGTACTAAAACGGTTGGTTGAGAATATAATTTATTTTCAACACACATAGCCTAATCAACATGATGGACACAGAGGAGTGAGACAACATTATGTTTTATATCATTATATGGATAATACCAGTAGAAAATCCATGTGAGAAACATAAGAAAGGCGATTTTTAACGATCCACCTTTAACGGGCTTCATGAGCCAACCATGACAAAATCGGTCAGTTCTTATCTTTGAACATAGGTGTCGCTCTGGTTAAAACATTGGTATAATACCAATTTTACAGTCATTGTGCAAGACCATAAGATGTACAGAAAATGGCACCAAACATTTTATTTGCAGTGTATTTTGTGTGATTTTTAGACAATGTGACATGATAAAAGCCTAATCATTTCAACAAGATACTCAAACACAATCATGATCTTTACCCAGATGAACTTGTACATTCAGTGGCGAGCTCCTCGGCCTTGTCAGGGCTGGGGAGTCATGGCTGGCTGGCTCCTATGGACTGTGTGCGGGCCAGTGAGATGTGCAACCAGAACTCTCAGTGCAGCTCGCGCTACCGCATCATGCGCCAGTGCCTGGTGGGAAAGGACCGGACCACCATGCTGGCCAACCGTGAGTGCCAGGCTGCTCTGGAGGTGCTGCAGGACAATCCCCTATATGACTGCCGCTGCAAGCGTGGCATGAAGAAAGAACTGCAGTGCCTACAGAACTACTGGAGCATCCACATGGGCCTGACAGAAGGTAAGACAGGGCCAAGAGGAGTCCTATTTAATACAAATACATTTGGATTGATTATCTCGAGAAAGTGTCCTTAATCCTACATAAGGGGGATATCTGCAATGTAAATGTTTGGAGGAGCATCTTCTACTCGTGGTTCGCCATGCTTGAGGGTTCATGGGATCATATGCAGGATAAGTAGAGGAAAAAACACCAGATGGAGGCTTTTTCACAGCAGATATGTAGAGACATTGACATTGTTTTTATGTAGGGGGGGGAGGGGGGGGGGTGTCAAGGGTTTAACCCACATTAAGGCAAACTGTTGGTAGAACATTCTGTCCCAGATAGGGGGCTTGCATTGTGCAGTGGTGTGGTAAAACTCCTCACTGTTGGTTTGCATGGCTCAGTCTTGAGGGCTTGCAAAATGGAATCATTCTGACAAATTGAGTGTATCATCACATACTTACTTTCTGCTGAGGTCAGTTGCCTTCTCGGGTGGACTCTGGCCTTTTGGCAAGGGTGTGTGTGTGTGTGAGTGTATGTGTGTGCGTTAGGGGGCAACTTGTTTACTCTGCACGAGATTGCAGTCTGCTTTATCAAGGCAGTTCATCGTGAAGCGCTTACACTTCTGGGACAGCCTTGGTAGTGCTTTGGCTTCAGGGAGAGTGGGAGAGAGAACCATTGCAGGATTTAGGCACTGCAGCAAGGCAGGCTGAATTTCTTCCCATCAGCTTTAGCTTTTGACTGGGAAATCTAACAAAAAGGCCTTTTGATACATGCATTCACAAAAAGAGAGAGGGAGAGAAGAGAGAGTTTGTCAGGCCTGGCATTTCAATGAGGCCTCTTGACTTCTTGGGTCTGCTTGAGGCCTGCTCAAGGTGAACATTGCATACCCCCTTTGACGATAAGCTGTGTACTAAAAGAGCAAGCAACGCAGACAGTTCAAAGCATAGCACGTGAGGCCATCATAAAACGTATTTATTGGAGAAGCAACTACATTATCCCCTACATTAAAACCTAATTACAACCAAATACATGTTAATGAACTCTAATGGTTTCCAATATCTGGGGTTCAAAGCGCACTATAGTATTTTCCTCTACAGTTGCTTTTGGATGCAGCCATGTTTGTGGCCTACTTTGAGCCATCCCAGCAGACCATCATGTTTTTGTTGCTTTTTTTGTTTCTCCGTTCTTTAAAAGCCATTTGTTGTGTCAACAATGCCTGAAAGATCCCAATTACTATAACTATAGGATGCACTTGAGTGCTTCAAAGGGACAACAACACAGCCAATATTAGAGATCAATCAAACCCACAAAAAACACACACACACACACAGTTGGCTCGTCTTACAATGATAGACTGTTCAACTGTTCGACTAATGGCCACTGTTTTCTGAGTGCCTTCCATCTCACGAAAATAAGAGAGAGGAAAAGCCAAACAAGATGAACGATTTGGTGCGCACAGTCTTGAGACCACCCAGCTGAAATGCATGCATCCCTGCTCGAGCCTCTGGCCCACCATGCTTAGCACGAGGGGAATAAACAGTGAGACTGAAAAATGACTAGTCGTGGAGTCAGCCAGGGCCGGGAGCGGGTGTGCGGTTCGGGGGCTCGCCAAGCTGTGCCAAGAGAGAAGCTCCAGGCAAGAGCTGTCCCTCTCCATGGTGCTGAAACAGCACAATGCCTCCTCTCCCACATAGCCCCCTCTCCCCTCCCCATCGTACTGCCTCAATGCCTTGTCAGTGTAGGCAAAATCCTATTCTATCCTTAACACGGATAGCCATAGTTTTGGTAGAAGAAGCAGGATTTAAAAAAGGCAAAGCACAATGACTCTAGAATCTCAATGTAGTGCGTCTACATAGAGCGCCTGAGTGCCTTAAAATCCACATTTAGTGGGAAGAAGCTCTACTGCCAGTGTGTGAGGTGTGGGGTTTACATAGCTTCAGGGGGTAATGGGCACCTAGCGAGGCAGGTTGTCAGTTGGAGAGTAAAGTGGAAGAGGGGAGACATGACATCAACCCCCTAGATACCCTCAGAGAGCACAGACCAAACACGAATGTATCTGTGGGGCTGAATTGCACCAGAAAGAAAAATAAATGACCTGTCTGGTCCACAGAGACTAGTATGCTGTTTGCACACATGTTTCCTCCCTAACACAAAGCCAAACAGAAGTATCCATTAACTGAGGAGGATTTTGATTGTGTTGACTTTAGAGAGTGCTCTGTGGTAAATGCACGACAGACATCCATGGACCTCATTAGCTTTCTGATGGCTTGTGTTAATGGATTCATAATGGAAGGAAACACTTGCAAAACATTTTATTTCCAGTAATAATTCAAACATGTCCTTTCCCTGCTTTCCCCTAAAGACTTACGCAGCTTGCATCTTAGGAATTGGTTACAAATCAGCATGTAAGAGGTAAAAAAAAAACAGCAGGGCGAGGGTTGCTATAAACAGAAGACAAGAAAGTTCCTAAATCATCTCACTGTATGTTTTACAGACATATGAATAGCATCATTACATGTTAATCCTCTATATCTCATGTTCTTTTCCTAATGTCAGTGACAGAAGCCCGTGTTTATATTTACCAAATGCCACTGCAGTCATGGAACAGGCCCAATCTGTTTTCTTTCTTAGAAATGTATATGAAATCTACTGCTTATTTCTTAAATCATTCAACATGTACAACTAAGGCTTCTACATCCTCTTACATCATCAGGGATGGGGAAAACCCAGGGCTAGTCCTTAAGCACCAGACCTGCCACATCTAATTATAAAACAAACCTAATCTCTCAGAGTTTTATGAGCTCTCTGTAGAGGTGAACACAATTTATGTTGTATAAAATGAATATATCTGAGTATTATATTTAACTTCTCTTAATGAGTTGTAAAAAAGAAACAGAATAAATATGGTAGTTCTGTGAACAATGATTGATCATTTTAACTGTTTTAGAAGGCATGGTCGTTTTTGTTTCTAATATTTAAACATTGCAACTTCACATTGCAGTTGCACCATATACCCTGGCTAAAATGTGACATTTTTCGCATTTTACCTAGAGGAGCCTAGTCGCCTTGTTGGGAGAAACGAGTTTTGCATTACAGCATGTTGTATCTCCTTCAATCAGACAGTGAGGCCAATTATGTAATTATTAACAAGCACTGCAGGCCCAACAGCCGTGTCCACAGCTTTGTAAATCTTTATTTCTGAGCTGTCTATGTTAATTAGGAGATTACATTTCACTTTTTGTGCTGCCATAAGATGTTCTGAACACGACTTGCAAGGCTTTGAGCACAGCTGCTTCTTGTTTTCTATTCTTGATGAAAGACTGTAATTTATGTTTTTTTTTGCTACAGGACCATCATTGGTCACTGTTATTATGATGTCTAGTGTGCTGGGTATGCAGAGGAACATCTCATTTGACATGTTAAAGCGATAGGTCATTCCAAAATCAAACTAACACTATTTTCTTTTTATTTCTATGCACCTTTCTGCTTTAGCTCCAGTAATCTTGTAATATAATAAGTATGCCTTAAACCTAACATAGTCACCTCAAATTGTTTCCAGATCTTCATGTTACATCCACAATGAAACATGGCTATTGGTAATTTGGGATATCGTATAATATACTGCTGTATAAAAATGTATGAAAATGCACCACATAGCTGAAAGCTCTAGCTATTAAGTAACAGCTATCTTGACATCCCTAATTGGTTATATTGAAGTATAACATTTTAAGCTCAGTGTGCATGGTCTCTAACATGCCATGTCATCTCATAGAAGTTGGGAGAGTGGAAATGTTTTTGAATGGAGTAGTACTATTGAGTCAGCAGAGAGAAAAAAGATGTACAAAGAGGAATCCATGTTTCAATGGCGTCTGGTAGCTACTCACCAAGTGTATGAGGTGTTTAGCTGGTTTAACCCCTAGTCATATGTGATTGAACGAAATTAAAAGAATGGCCAATCATCTGACCTGCCATCTCAAGCAGATCGCTTTCCAAAAGTAAAGCAGCTGCAGAGGGCACTCTAAACCATTGGGTATCCATTGGTCTAACCCAGCAAAACCCACTGCTATTTTAACCCAGCCGATGGGTGATAAGGACCAACCTGATGCTAACCTAGCCAAACTCACCCATTCAAGCAAACCAGTTGTTGATCATGATGGTTTGACGCTAGGAAGTGTGTGCATTAATCAGAAAGGTACAAGGTCGGGTTCATTTTGATGCCAGAGTCCTCTGCCACACCAGCAAAAGAGTCAGGAGCAGAAGAGAAAAATAAAAAAACGGGGTAATGATGCTCTTATATCTCGTATGTTTGAATGTGTTCATTTTAAAATACTGGAACATGAGCCTACACAATGCATGCATACCAGTTTAACTAGCTAACACTAGCCAGCATTTAAGTTTGTGAGTGTGTGGTTTATTGATTAGCACATATCGTTTGTTGAAAGGCTAGCCTACACACCTGCTTCACATGTAACTCCACAAAGTATAGCATTCCTAAACTCAACAAAAAATCAGTTCCATTTAGTCTAGTGCAATATGTAATGGATATTGTTTTATAGTACCCTAGCCTTGGGGGGCGTAAACTCCTTTGAATGATGACTCTCGAGTCTCGATCAGCAAATTAAAATGATACTCACAGTCACAGGTGGGGCCTTGGGGTGAGCCGCCCATTTCATGACGTAGAGAAGGCCTAAACGGTCAACTTTACGTCAGCATCGTCCTTGCAAGGTTCAGGGTGATTTTGAACAGTAGATGGCGTGTTGAGCCATTTTATGGTTATGGTATTTAGCAGACACTTTTGTCCCAAGTGATTTACAAAACATTTAAAAAGTTATATAAAAAAATAAAATTAAAACAGAAAAAAGCAGTTATAGAAAACAGCCTATTGAAAAATAATTCAAGAAACAATATTAGGTACCATTATTATTATTATTATTATTATTATTATTATTAATAATAATAATAATAATAATAATAATAATAACAACAACAATACCAAATACTAAAACTATGACTACAGAAAGGCCACAAGCAAATTAACTAATTAGACAGATGATACTTAAAAATGTGAGCTTTAAAGCATTTTTTAAATGTGCAAAGGCTGTCGCTGGAACGGACACCACTAGCTAGGTAATTCCACCACTGAGGTACCACCAATGACATTTTCATCATTTTATAAAAATATAAATGTAGTCAATATCCAAGGTGCAATGTGTAGGATTCATGGGAACCTATTATCAGCAATGGAATGTAGTGTTCATAATTATGTTTTTATTACCAGGATTGTAATTTTTACGTTTATGTGCCTAAACTAGAAACTAGAATGTATCTTTGTTATTTGTACCCAAATAACCCGGTGACGTTATCAAGATCAGCCCACACCTGCTGATAATTATTGCCATTAAAAGTGTAAGGTTAAACAAAAAAAGCTTTGGAGGTCATGTCAGACAACATCTAACATAGACCAACTTAATAACTTACCGTCAATGGAAGCTGTGACCTATAGTTTCACGACTAAGTAACTAAATACAATTTCTAAATATCTATCTAAGGTAATCTCATAATTTCACATATTATGGCTACTGCGGTTGTGGGCGATCATTTTAGAGGTAGCTACTGGCAGCTGACGGACACACATGCTTGGGAAGAAAGGGGTGAGAGAGGGGAATTCAGTTGGTTGCAATCTACAACCTCACCACTAGAGGCTACTAAATCCTACCCACTGCACTTTTAACACCAGCATTGATGTGTTCCATCACAGCACAGCCAAATCATTTAGTTTACAGCTCATAAAACACATTTAAGTGGGCAGTACCTCTTTAACTGAATATTTAAAAACAGATACACAGCAAAGTAAAGAATCTTAGGATGAGCAAAATATGTTATTTGCAATTTCAAGAAGAATATCTAAATATAGCAATTCTGCTTAGGGCACTCAAATGGCCAGCAGCGGCGCTGACAAGAACAGAGGAAGAAGAGCAAACTTTAGTAAGATGCTTAATGATATTTATGATGATTGTAAATGTAAAGGTTTTTTATAGCTTTCTCGAGTATATCTACCTTTCTAAATGTTTTTTATTTGGGCTAGTCTAATTCATTTCCAGCAAAAAAAAGAATTCCTGCCCGAAGGGCTGCCAGGGTTTTCTAAATGTTGCAAGCCTTGGATGAGACATAACATCATAACATCCTTTACCGCAACAATTTCCTTCTGTTTATTGTTCTCCAACCCCCATGGCAGTCACTAGATATTTGTAGGCCTAGGTTAAAGGATGTGAAGGAGGAAGCAGTAAAAGTGTAATTATTGGAATGTCAAGAAATATTTGTTTATATTTACGAAGTATTAAGTGTGGTAGTTTAGTGATAAAAAGATTTACAAATACCCCACAAACAAACAGAATGTATGTTATAAATGTCCAACGATTTCTAATATGCACACCTTGTTTTCGAAAAAAAAATACCAAACACATCTCTCAAACAAACACAATGTGCTTTTTCAAATGCAAGACCTGTCTATCAAAAATACAATGTGTTTGGCAAGGGGGGATATAAAAGTGATGGCAGAGAAATGGCATGCTACATTCTGAACACTCTGAGGTTGTTTTCTGTCTTAAGACGGATTTTAACTGTATGATTGAGAGCATGAGAGCATAAAAAGACAGAGTGCCAAACCCATTTGACCAAGTCATTAAAAGAGGTATATAAAAGAGAGACATTGTGGTGCTGCCTCTGAACAGGCAGTGAAGGGAAAGACACACACACACACACACACACACACACACACACACACACACACACACACACACACACACACACACACACACACACACACACACACACACACACACACACGTAAGAAAACTGTGGTGTGCATTTTTAAGAAGAACTGAGATTTTTCATTCATCAGAGTTAAAATATTTACATTAATACAGATCTGACCTTGTCCCTTCTTATTTACAATGACTTTGAATAGGGAGAGCAACTTTAAGGGCACCTTTACATTTTTGTAGGTATGCTGTTATTGCTTTTAGCTTATAAAGCCTTTATATTGATTACACATGGATAATAACCTTGAGGGCAAAAGGGATTCTTCTTAAGATATATTCAGAATTTCAGTGTTTTGTATTTTGTGACCTATTGCAAGACATTGTATTTGAAATAGAAGTATTTTCATATTGACCTGATATAATCTCTGCTATGTTGATGGAAAAGTGAAGGGTTTTCATTTTGTCCTTCAATAAGGTTGACTATACAGTAGTGGATTAAAGTAGTTCCTACTTTTCTGCAATGTTCTCCTATATTACATCAGGAAAATGTTGGCTATGTCAAATTTGACTGTACTTGTGCTGCCTGTTAATGCTGCAAATCCTTCAGTAGCCAATAGCAACTAGTTACATGGTGTTCAGTTCATGCAGTGCCCATTTGTATTACCCATATCACCAGAAACCTGGAACCTGAAAACCTCACAGTGTTATATTTGACATTTGAGATCTTACATACCAAAGCAAATAGGTGCAGTTAGTTGTAGCTCATTCCAGTTCATGCTTTCTAGAGATAACAGAGATGTGGTGTTTTGTTGGCCATTAGACCAGGTTGAAAGAGAGATTGAGACCAGGGCTCCATAGCTAAGAAACAATCGAAGTTCTGAACACAAATTCGATTCTTGTAGTCGAGGTGCCATAAAGACAAGACACAAAGGTTTACTCTGCTCAAGACAATAAATAACGAAACAACAGAATTTTTAGCCCCTTACAAGAGGCAATGAGAGCCAATGAGAGCAATGATATTTTGATTCAATCCATTTGGCTAGCACGACAGTCTGGTGATGCTTAAAGAGATTTATAACATCCAATTATACTCCAAAACATTAAGGAAGTCTTACATGTTTGTTATTTCTCCTAATTTTAACAAGGCTAGAGGTCTAGTATGAAACAGTTGCATCAACTGGTCTTAGTTGGCATGATATTGTTTATGTATTCATTTTAACCGAGCATACGACTCTGCAGACATCATAGAACAGTCGTGAAGGAGTACATAAAGAGGCCCAAATGCTTGACCTACCTGAATAATGAAATAAGGGCTAGGCAGACCCACTCGTGAGGAAGGGCAGGTGGAACTCAGATTCTGAAGTAGCCCACAAGTATAATTATGCAGCTTCTAAAAGTGTTCTATTCAAAATATATATTTTTTTAAGTATTATTATTCTTCATTTGATCTGTATATTATATCCCTCTCTTAAAACTCAAAATTCATTTTTAGATTTGAAAAGTGGAGAAGTGAATCACACATTTTTGAAGGATGTTTAATCAAAGGTGATTGTGCCTCTCCCCTCCTCTGAGCTTTAATTAAAGAGGCTTCTAGGTATAGGGACAGAAACGCACAGAATTAATGAGCTATTGTGCACCTGACAAATTGTGAAACAAAACCATCCTCTCTGCTGCCAAGTTATTTGGTATTTCAGGCTCAATGAATGATGCAGGGGCCCTGCAGCAGATTACTTTGGCTCTACAGAGTCAATGCATCAGACAATTGTTCTTGCTTACTAATTGCATTCTTTGATTTCAAAAAGAAAGGCGGCACATGGAGAGTTAAAGCCCTCACCTGCTTACTGCAAATTCTTTTGCTCAGAGACATCACAATGTGTGTATTACAAAAGATACATATTTCAAAGAAATTACCATGATATAGGCGGTACTTTTTGTCACCTCGTGGCTACGTTCTTGTGTAATTTACTTTCTTGGCGAAAAGCAATTTCATCAGCAAATTTGGAAATGTACATGTTCTATTGGACGGCTCGTTACTTTGATTGCTGATGGCTGCCTCTCTCAGGTGCGTGGGAGGAGGAGAGAGAGACCGGTGCACAAATGCGTTCTACCTTTGCTGGGGCGGTCCATTCAGCTTTTTAATGGTGATAATAACAGACCTTGGATTATACACCCCACAACTCATAGAGCAGTACAAAAGCTTCTTATGTTAAATGTGTGTATGTGTGTGGGGGTAAGGGATGGTAAATCAGTCTCATCCGCCGACACACTGTTTCACCCACCTGATGTGTTAGGGACTGTGCATCAAGTCGAATAAAGAGGAGAACAAACAGCATTTTAGAACCAAAGGCGCATGCGAAATTATCGAATGGCCTCGTATTTGACGACGTTTTCTTTTTAATCAATTATGTTTTCTCCTCATTTAAATAATGGTTCTGATAATAATGGAGAATTTTTTGGGAGTACGACTAATGGAGAGGAGGATCAGGTAGTTGTTATGCCAAAATGCCTAGTTATTTCAAGCTTTTGCAGAAATGTAGAGACCTACAATGCACATAAATGTTATGTACAGTTGCTTTGTAGTAAGAGCAAGGCTGTAGAGCACAGCAGATTTCATTTTGGAAGGGAGTATGCAGAACAGAAAAAGGGAAATGTGCGAGCAAACAGAAGAAAAATGCAAGTTTTCTTGGCAACCCAAGTTTATGACTAAAACTGTTACCATGGGTTTTGGTCTAGCCATGGATTCAGCACAGAAAAAGAACCGCAAACGATGTTTGGAATTGGTTGGCAATAGAAGACTCTTGATCTAAAAGGCGTATGCCCTCAGGCTCTGATATGCGCTGTGAAAGATGAACAATCACTAGCATGCATGTGTGTGTGCGTGTGTGTGTGTGTGTGTGTGTGTGTGTGTGTGTGTGTGTGTGTGTGTGTGTGTGTGTGTGTGTGCGTGCCAGAGAAAAAGAGAGGAAGGGAGTACAGACTCATTGAGAGGTTAATTAGAAATTATTCCAACAATATTGTCAGAGGTAATTAAAAGGCACACAAAGACAGCACTGGAATGCAGCAGCACACTTAGTTAAGCTGGTGGGACTGCTGTGGGAGAGTTCACTGACGCTGATGTGCATGAAGTCATGCCTCAAATTCAAAATAGGAGCTTTTTTTTCTTCTCGTGGCCTGTATCCATCTGTCTCTCCGTCACATCGAGATGTGAATTGCAGACGAATGAGAAGACACAAACAGCATCCCTGTTCCACAGGGGTCCATTACGGACGTTCTCTCCACAAGATGAGAATTGACAAAAGGGGCACACAAGGCAACCGATCTTGTTTTCGAAGGAATAAAGCTTTCAGCTCATCTTAGGGGAAATTTTTTTATTCAAAAGCCCAAGTTCACTAGCCTGACGTTGTCATACTCATAATTCTAGTCAGAATATGAGTCTAATACTGCTCCATTGGGCTGTGATTATGGGGCGTGTTTCAACCGAACCAGGAAAAAAAATGCCTCTTCGCTCAATTGGATATACACCTACAACCAATCAGAGCAACGTAGTATGACCATAACGTAGACCATCGGGGCCAGCTGATAAATTAAACTTTTACCGAATCCTATAGGAAGGAACGGTAAAAACATCTTTTCGATCGACAAATGCCTTGATCGTGTTTCTCTGTTCCTCTTTCAAAATGAATGCGCTGTCGATGTCTTCTAAAACAGACTTGAATCTACACATCTCAGCTCTCCAGCGGCAGCCATGTTTGTTGAAAACAAATTCAACCCAAGCGCTCTTTGGTGATGTGGTTGATTACATTATTGTTGATCATCTGTCCATCATCGTATAAAGCCCGCCCTGACAATTTGATTGGTCTGAACCAATTTTTGATCGGAGATAGTTTCTCCCCAACGGAGCAATGCCAGACCGAACTTCCCAACCTCAAATGTTGTGGGCGGGGCTAAGTACGGCTGGCACCCAGGCTACAAGTTCACAGGCTTTTAGGCAAAATGTGTATTTAGAAAAATTTGGCCCAGGTGGATTGCAACATTTGCCTGTGAAATGTAAAATATCAGCAAAAGATACATCTCAGTTAGTACATCTCTAGTCACTAGGTCCCTATTGGACTGGTGACCTTTAGAACATGTTTGGCAAGATGATTTAAGCAGATCCCCCTCCCCCTGACAAAGGGGTGCTGTATGACAGAGATTATCAATGGCTGACTGCTTTCACCTCAGTTGAGAAATATCTCTGATGCATCAGCCTCCTTTTTTGGGGGGGGACAGAGGTATCTTCTGAGATTTTCCTCTCAGGGGATGTTGAGAAATTCTCTGTTGAGACAGAGACAGCACGCAGCATAGGGGGATTACGCCGACACCGGCTTAACTCATTGAGGAATGGTGAGGGGAGGAATCACATTAAGGTGGCCATGCTGTGGAATTGATAGCACCAAGCAGCGGTGACACACGACGATAAACCCTTGATCCGGGGATCAGCCCATGAAAAAGAGGTCCCAGCTGGAGGTGGTTTTAGGATGCTGACAAAGATGCTGAGGAGACCAAAAGGTGGCATGCCCAGCCGGAAGAGAGCTGGAGAACAGGGGTGGGAGAGCCTTAATGATGGCAGACGCGACATGGGGGAGCCTTGCAGCGGCACTAGATGAGATGCACAAGCCCATCGGTGGCAGAGGACTGTCCCCGGTTCCCCCCTGAACAAGCTGAGCCCACAGCCACCCGGCAAGTCCTCATTCACACTCACTGGCTTTATGACTAATTCGTCAGTTATTATCACCCCCGCAGGACGTGTTTACATAACTTGATGGAACTCTCCTAGTCTGGGCAGTAAAAGCCCTGGTGCTCACAGTCATAATTAGCGCTGTGCACGGCACTGACAGTGTTTCAAATAGATGGCCAGTTTTTCTTGGCATCAAGGGTCACATCTGTCAAAACGATGTTTTGTCAGTGTTGTGTCTTCCAATTTTACAAGGGGGGGGATTTATTGCATTTGTTACGCCACCGACATCTGTCGGACAACCGCTTCTAAAGCTGTGTGTGCCCTTTGTGCACGGGGTCGAATGCAGGGGTAATAGTCCCTCTGGAGAAATGCAGTACAGAATGCAAAAGGAGGTCAAGAGTGAGGGGGCAGACATGCGGCTGAGATGATGTCACAATCCCAATTTGACAACTGGCTTTGCTCTCCTATGCAATGTAAACAGTACCTTAGAAGTGGACGGGTGTACACAAACATGTCTGGCAGGTTTCTTCAGTAAGCCTGCTCTAAATGTCTTGATTAAAAAACCCTGTAGGATTATACGTTTCCAACGTCCTTCTCCTTTTCATTTGCAGATGAAGAGTTTTACGAGACGTCACCTTATGAGCCCCTCCATCCAGATGAAACCAGACGGGCCTCCATCATTTCAGGTAAGACTACTGGCAACTAGTCTAATTATATCTGTCCTTCAGTATAAAAAAGGCGCGGTGAGTATGCAGAACTCACAGTGCCTGGCGTGTGTATGGTCCAGTGGTGTGGCCCTGCTGAAGGTTAGCGCTGTCCTCCGTGGTGTGTGTGTGTGTTTATCTGTCGCTGGCATCAGACGGAGCAGAGAATTCTGTAATTGGATGCTTTTGATATGGAGAGAGCCGAGCTGGAGACAGTGAGGTGTGTGCTGCTGTGGGATTTCACAGAACACTTCACTTCGTCATTGTGAAGGATGAAGATTTCATTTCCACTGCGGAAAGGAACTCTTTAAGATAACTGTGTTCTGGAATGAATGGAACTTTTGAGGACTCTTGTGTCTTTGTTTTACATGGATGACTACTGGAAGTGCAACCACAGAAGAGAGGAGTTGCAGCATTAGGTGACTGTCAATTAGTGATAATGCTTCGAGCATAATCTTTGCAGGTCATTTGTTGGGTGTCTTGTTAAAGTTAAAGGGTGGCAGGCTGTGGAATGAATGGTCATTCTAATGACAATTCTGTGCTATTTGTCCAAAGCATGAATTATGGACGACTGCTTTTAAACACAGAGGGGTGAGTTACAGATGAATCTTTAAGAAAGAGAAGAAACACCCTTGTATTCTCTTCTTCTCCTCCTCCCCTCGTTATCACCTCTGAACAGATTGCATTGTGTCCCCATGTGAACACACAGAGATAGGTTCATAGGGATCAGGGTTATTGTGACATCAAGAGATGGAGGCGTCCCACTGTGGTTGGATGAGGTCTCAGGTGAAAGGAGGTTACTAAGAATACAGAAACATGCTTTGCTCCCTTCCTGATTGGGAAGAACAAAAGGTATCCTCTGTCCTGTCACGGAAAGCTATTTTCTTTCCAATTTCCCTATGCGACAGTTCACATTTCTCATTATTTAAAGTACTCTACAGGTAAGCTGTTGCCTTATGGAAGACAGATGAGGTTGAAATGTGGGTCCCCTCCCCCCGCCCAACAAAAGGAGAAAAGATAGATGACACGTTTTCTTCTGATTGGTTGCTGATGCCTTTGCATTTTTCTCATGGTCTTTTGGTGTGTGTAATGCGTATATCTGACGTATATTTCTTACCCATCAAGGTTATTTCACAACAACAACAAAATGAAGCTTTGCTTTAAGAGGCTCTCTTGCAGAGTACAGTTTATTTTACGGGTCATTTCAGTAAATGAAAACACTTCAGCCGCAATTAATGATTTAGTTGAACTTATTTGACCATATATATGCACAGCTCCTTCCCCCATCATCACCATGCACGGCACACATTAATAAGTGGCTAAAAATATTAAATAAAATACACTCTCCTTCCAACACCCTTAGTTTTTTAAATGTCAATTACCCCCCAAAGCAAAGAGCATTTAAAGAGCTGTGAAATGAAATTTGAACCTCTAAATGTTTTTTCTGCTTACACTCAGGAGATTGTTAGCATGGAACAACAAACTCTATTGAGACTGAACAATCCTGTTTCAAACACCAAGCATTGTTGGTGCATTTGGACTGAATTCAGTATTTCTAAACTACTTTGCACAGTGTCTAAGTCACTTTCTTTCGTTTTAGACTGAATATAGTTAAATATACAATATTTACTTCAAAATGCAACCTTGAGGAAATCCTATATCTGTTGGAAGCTTGGGTCACGCTTGAATGTAAGTGAACAAAATGTAGCATTACTTTAAAGATTGCAGCTGAGTTTAAGGGTTAAGAGACACCTTGCCAGTTTAAGCCATATCAAATCCCCAAAGCATTTGGCCGTGCAGTGCAGGATAGCACATCTCTGAATTATTTCATGCCAACAAAGTAGAGTCAGGCCCCGATTAGCCTCCATTACCGGTCATTTTCAATGGAAGGACCTCTGGTTGGGTGCTGTTTGAAGTTGTTCACTCGAGCTTGTTCAGTCCCTCTAACCAATAAATTGCCAATGAAGTTGAAACAGTGCATGATAGCCCGATGCAGAGCAGTCCTCCGGAGAGAATGGGGAGATAAGAGGATAATAGAAAGGAACTTTTAAAGAACAGCGGCACAAGAGAGAGAGGAGTGGAACATTAAAGGATGTTTTAGACAAGAGTGTTTCGAATCGATTACGCTGGGAAAAAACTTCACTGATAGTGGATCTTGAAAGATTGTTTACTGTTAGTGATAGCAGAGGAATAAAAAAAAGGAATTATGTCAAAAGCTAAGATATATTTGAAAAGGATTAGAGTTGTGTGAAATTTGTTGTTATGAAGAGTTATTTTAGGTAGTGGCTTTCAGGACTAACATTTGGCCTTTCCTGTTCCAAAAGTGTAACTTAATCTGTTATATTTGATCCTTATATCTGAAAAGACACAGGGGGAATGAATGGATATGATTGTCAGCATGTGTGAATACGGTCCTTGACCTTGGAACTGCAAGTAGTATATTCCATTTAAAAGGTCAATCAGAGAATCATGTCTCTCCCTGCTTATAAGCAATTGACACAATTTGGTCTTGATTTGACACCTGTAGATCTTTGGTTTTGTTTTCCCCCCCCCCCTCCCTATAAGCATATCAGCAGAAAAATGCAGAAGAGACCGACAGTGTCTTTCAGATTGTGACTAGTGCCTTTGTCTAGTGAATGCCAGCAGAGATGTCGGAGTTGCCAAAAAAATGTTTACAGCCATATTTATCAAGTCTTCTGGTCTACAGTTAGAGATTCCAAACCCCATTGTGGCCATACAGCAGAGGTTCACACCAGTAGTGATCCCAAAGTGAGTTCATAGTAATAGTTAATTCTTGCACTTTTTTATTTATGTATAAAAGTACAGTAGTGGTGCATTCAAATAAGTTACTACTCAGATATCTTTATAGGTTTAGAAATTAACTTCATGTCTCGTATGTGCCTATCAAATATGTTGACAGATACAGTTTTTCAGAATTAGGTCTGTTAAAAAACATAATTTGGTTAGTCTCCGTAGTGATAATGACAATGGTTTTCGTTTTTTTACAATAGCATTAAATGGTAGAGGATTCAACAATGGCTTCATTGCGAGGTGCTGTTTGCCAGTCTAACAATCTGTAGACAGGTACACACTCCACTTCCATGACCTTACCAAAGCTGGTGCTGCCACGTTTTGAAACCCCATTGCTTGATACCCTCCGCTTAAATAAAACATGTGTGCGAACGCCGCGGGGAAGGGCTTTGAGCTCTAGATACTGTAAAACCTTGTCTGTCAGGAAAATAACAAGGTAGTCTTGGCTCACAGCTAATTGGCCATTGCACACATGTACACAGAGAATATTTATCAGTCTTGCCGGTTTGGGTTGGGCCCAGGGCATTGCAGCCCCCCTCAAAACAATTTTGCCCCTCAGTTTTGCTGTGTGTTTTTTAGCGAAGGTCCGCAATGAGATAATGAGCGGAGTGGAAGAGCAGATGAAAACTCTGGGCAGTATGCCGTTGGGTGCAAGGGTTAAGACTTCTTAACAAGCATAGACGAGTTTGATTAAATCAGAACCTTGACATGCACACTCATTACAGATAACAGTCCCACTGCTGAAGTCTCATCCTGATTTAATCCATGGCTTTCCCTTCCACTGGAATGAGGACAGCTAAGAGAAGAAATAGCGAAAAAGAGAAATAGGGCTACATAAGATTAGGGCAGATTTCACTGGGTCTGAAAGGAAGTTTGACTAATGAACTATAATCGCCTGAAGTAATCACACTTGATGTGTTCTCATCTTATTAAGTCGACAGCAGTCACAAGAGCAAGCAGGTCAAGTCGTGTTGCGTCAACTACACTGAAAGTGAGAAATATACCTTCAGGTTATTTTATATTAAACTGAAAAAAAAAACTGTCTGTGAAACACTGGAATGAGCCTTCATAAACAGTGTTTATTTAAATTTGCATCCTTCTTTGGTATAAATTAAAAGGACATGCAGTTCATACATGATGTGAAAAACAACCTTTACTTTCTTCACAATAAATGGAAAAAGGCTGTTAAAAGCACAAATGCTGACAACAAAGCATTGTGTCCTTGGCTTCCAGAGAAAGGAGGCTTCTTAGAAAACTAACACTCTCATACCATACAGCACTGAAAGGTCAGGACATGGAATTAAAGAAGAGAGGTGCGGAGATGGAAGAGGAGCCAGCAAAAAAATACTATTGCTGATGAAATCCTTTTGGTCTTGACACAGTATGGTTTGTTTCAATGAAGTCACTAAGACAGTTTAAACACTTTGATCCATATAAATAGCAGCAATCTCGATCCAATCTGCTCAGCAGTTAGCATTAGCCGAGTCTTAGGCAATGTGGTCATAGAAACAAAAGATATCTTTGAAGCTGTATTGCTTTTATCAGACAGCTCTTAATGTTTTTATCAATTTCAATTTCAAAGGAATTATGTTCTTTGTTAAAGCAACACTATGTTGAGCCAAACCCATATTAGACAAAAGGATAACAATATTAGACAGCACAAGCCAGCAAACCAGTCTGCCGTGTAATCTTACATTATCTGTGTGTTGTGTTCTGCTTCAATATATGTGAGACTTTCTTTTCCCAGAGAAATGTGATTTGTATTTCTCCCAACCCTCCATAACCCCTACATACATGTGCTTTCCTCCTTTTGCAGCCATAGACTCAGCCTCAACCAAGGGCAACCTGTGTTTGGACACCGGCAGCCCTTGCAACCCCTGCCTGGACGCGGCCAAGGCCTGCAACCTGAACGACACCTGCAAGCGGCAGCGCTCCATGTACATCACCGCCTGCCACAATAAAGGCTCGCCCATCCAGCAGCCGCAGGAGCCTTGCAACCGCAAGCGCTGCCACAAGGCCCTGCGGCAGTTCTTCGAGCGCGTGCAGTCTGAGTTCAGCTACCCACTGCTCTTCTGCGCCTGTCGTGACACGGCGTGCGCCGAGCGCCGCAGGCAGACGATCGTTCCGTCCTGCTCCTTCGACGAGAAAACCCGGCCCAACTGCCTGGAGCTACGCAGGAGCTGCCGCTCAGACCCTCTCTGCAGGTAACACTCACCCAGCCAAACGGATAGCTTCCCAGGTCTCAGTCTCCCCTCCACGATCCCTGCAAAAAAAACAGGTCTGGAAAGGTACATCCCTGAAGACATGGAGAAATATTAAGCAAAATTCTTTTAAAATGATCTCAAGTGCAAAGGGGGGCACTTGAACATTGTGAGTTGGGTAATGTTAAAAAAGGGGCTTTGGGTAATGGTCCTGGTGGAGGCTAATCAGTGGGACTTGGGGACCAGCTGAGTCACCCTCTGGAGTTAGCGCTTCCTCCCAACCCATAAGGTCATGTGTCACTCATCCCCCCGTGGTCCTATAATAATTACCCAGCCCTTCATGAAGTCAAAAGAAAAACAGTTCTGAATGTCAGCAGAATTATTCATGGGAGTTAAGCATTACACCAGCATACTAAATCTTCTCCAGTGAAGTTTTTAAATGATTTTCACGACTTGAGAGGTGTTGCAACTTAAGGAAAATGTCATTGTGCCTCACAGAGACACCTTCTCTGCATGTTAAAAGAAGGCAAAATGTCACTGGAGTCATTCCCAAGATACAAAAAAGAAGGCGTTTAATTCAGCAGATTATTTAACTAACCTCAAGATAAGATGTTAAGTTCCGTGTGTCAGAATTGACTACACACAAAGGCCATTTCACTCCACCTCCTCACCTACTTTGTTCTATTCCCAGAGACATCACAAACATCACAAATCTCTCACGGCCATATTTACGAAGGGTGTTTTTCTCTTAGACACGTCTAACTTGGCTGATCGCACGATGACTAGGTGAGACCAATAAAGCCCCAATTTATGAAGGGAGATTATCCAACAGATGTTGAAATGTTAGTCACCATTTAGTCACTTGTGTCTAAATGACTTTTAAAAAAAATTGAGAATAGTTGGATGCACCACGATTACTCGAGTTTGCTCAACAGGACAAACAAGAACATTGTCCCCATAAATAGAATGAGTGCCCATGTAGCAGGTGATTGAATTTGAACACTGATCATCATCAGCCAAGTTAGACGTGGACAGCTAAACGGGTGATCATCATATGTAAATGGCACTGATCACCACTGTGTAGCTGTGTGCGTGCAAACTGTTTAACAAGTGTTTAAGTGTTAAGGTGTTGACCAGAAAAACACAGGCTAAACATCGTTCGTAAATACGGCCCTCAGTGGTTTACCCTGAGGAGTAAGCTCGTCTGGATCGGTCGATGTTGGCTGCTATGGAATGGTGTGGGTAGGATTTGAGGACATTCTGTGTAAATGGCCTTGAAACCAACCAGTTTTTAACGAGAGGCGTAATGCCAAAGACAAATCGCCTAACATTTATCTGCACTGGTATGCCGTCTTATAAATGTCCTTACTGCGACCAACCAGTCTACATATTTAGGTTCTTTCTTTATTTCAAGAGCCATGCCAACTACATAATGAACTAAATCAAATAAAATGGGTATCCTGTATCCTGAATACAAAACCAGATCAGATCTCCATGTTGATGTTATAATGTGCAACGGGACTTGAAGTTGTCTGCCAGCCCTCTGTCCCTCTCGAAGGTGATGTAATACACCATGATTTAGCCATTAGGTAAGGTTGTCTTGTTTGTACACATGTAGTGTTGAGTCACCCAAAAAAACGTCCCTCCGAGGCCACTCTCCTAATTATAGACAGGGCAGTGAAGGGTTGGCCTGAATGTCCTCATATAGGGTGTGATTGATGGCCAGCAGTGAGAGTCTGTGCGGTGTGCTTGGCCAACCCTGCTGCGTTGAGCACTCCATCAGTCTGCCACAGACCTCCAGGTATCACCTTGCTCTTGCCCACTGTGGAAAACTGGAGGACATCCAATAGAATGGGCCAGGCATAGCCATCCTGCCAGGCATGGAAGTCCCTGCTAATGTGCGCTATTTAACCCTGACCCGACCACGGCGACTCTCAATGGCTCACGTCAAACTAGGAAGAGAATGCCTGTCCACACCTGAAATAAGGGACATTATTGTAGTGACACTGAAGATGAAGAAAGTTTGCGGTTTATGAAAGTGTATTTCAAAGCAAAGCAATAACAATTACAAAACGAATGCACAGCCAGCCTCTGTGGTAGTCCTCCTATTCAGAGGGGATTATGGTATTAGTTTATTTACAGTATGGAGTCTGCAGACGCCAGGGATATGATGCTTGGTTGATCCTTAAAAGCTCTCTCTCTCTGCCTCTCTTGTTCGCCTCAGATGGGAGTGCAGACCCTGACAGCACAGGGACTATCTCGTGTAGGAGATTAATAATTACACTGGCTGCTCTGTAAACACTGGGAAATTGGTAAAAGAGACATTCTCTTGTCAGAAATGGCCTGAAGTGGGTTAAAGGTCTCAATCTTTTCTGGGTTCTGTCCACGGTTCTTTGGTGATGACTTCTCTCATCTCATGCCTGAGCACACACGCCATTGCAGGATTTACGTGCGCTTTTGACATCAATTGTTCTCAGCAACATTCTGATCAAGCGAGCGCTGAGATGAAGTAGCGGCTTAGGCGGGCATGGGGAAGCCACGGCCACAGCCTGTCATGGCTGTGATTTATTTTAGGTGACACGGATCTAGTCCCTTCAGACTCGCTGCGCCGGCTGTCGTGTGTACATAGCTTAAATGGGGGGGCGGCCTCTGACAAGTGGGTAGGTCATGGACCTGTGACTCCTTTGAGGACCTTATCCCTCTTTGGGATTTTCTCAGCCCTCTGTGCTTTTCCTGTCTACCATTACATACATACACACACAAACACACACACACACACACACACACACACACACACACGCACACACACACACACACACACACACACACACACACACACACACACACCCATGCACAGACACAGACACACACACACACACACACACACACACACACACACACACCCATGCACAGACACACATACACAAATACACACACACACGCACAGACATACACAGACACCCATCATCCCTGTTTAGTTAAGACCTTCAGACTCTCAATGTAGCAGGAAATGAGCAGAAATGTGTCCATATGTTATGCTCCCTTGCCAGACAGGTCCATAACCACCCCCACCCCATAAAGTGTTACAATAAATACCACAACATAGGCAGCCCAAGGAAAATATATGCGTTAGAATCGTTTTCACTTAGATTTGAATCATTCCAACAATTTGGAAGCACCAGTCAGCTTAGCAATAAAGTATGTGGACAGGTTAATGACTTCACAATTGGGGTTCATTTAGCCCGTTGTTAATGCTCTCTCTGTTCAATTCCACTTGGAAATGAAGAAATCTGGTGTCACACCCGACTGAAATCCATAGAGCCCCACCTTGACTTTCAAATAATGCGAGTCGGACGTGTTCCGCTGGCCAAGCGGGAGTTGGAAATGAAGGCATGATGAAACAGCCGCAGTGAATCCCGGCAGTTGCTGCTCTAATTGCCGCGGGAACATCTCTCGTCACAGCATTCACACAAGTGAGCCAGGAAGGAAGACGGATATGCTCGTCTTAAAATATTTGGCCCTCATACCTTTTCTCCCCCTTTTTTAGCCTAAATATGGGAGATGGATTGTTTGAGGATGACCATGCTGGGCCTCTGCCAGGGCAGGAAGATGGAACTCCTCCGACCATCTGCTCATAAACTATCAGGGATAAGCATTCGATTAGGTGTTATGGGGGCTCTGCTGCTGCTGCTGCTGCTGCTGCTGCATGAGACTCAAGCTATTTCTTTAAGGCTGATGAGTGTGCTCATGCTGCTTTATTCCGACGGCTGTTAAAGTCTCGGGGAGAGGGAGTCGGCACAGTCCGTCTCTTCTGGAGGTGCATTTTAAACCGCAGCGGCAATGGGTTTCTGCAAAATGGATGTTGGCAGCAATTGCCACATGGATACAAGTTATAATCGTATCTGACCTTTCTTGGTATAACTGCCAGTCCTAAGTGAAAGCAAATAATGAGTGTTTGTAAAAATGAAGCACCCCATTCATCAGTATCTGACTTCCACTGTGCCTACACACACACACACACACACACACACACACACACACACACACACACACACACACACACACACACACACACACACACACACACGGGATGTTTATTCAGCTTCACAGACCCTTGTAGACAAGAGGGAGTCTTGTGCGCACTGCAGTATAAAAGGGAGTAATGACAGAGAAGCCCTTGCGCTGCTTTCATTTACCAGTTTAATTTGTGGTGATATGCCTGCCATGGGCCCGAAGCTATGTGTTATCTCTAATCTACCACCTTTAAGTGTTTTGATGTTAGTGTCTCTGTATGTCTCTCTCTCTCTCTTTCTCTCTCTCTCTCTCTCTCTCTCTCTCTCTCTCTCTCTCTCTCTCTGTGTAGCTACATTGCACCCCTACAGGAAGACAGCTTGGATGCTAAATCAGTTTGACATTAAATGGCCTGAATTAAGATAGTCTCAGAGGATGGAACTTGCCGTCACAAATCATGAACCCTTTCCAGTCGTCTGTGGGTAATTCCATGTCACATCATCCGATTTGAGAACATTTTCCTGACTGACCATCTTTATGTAAATAATGTCATTGAACCCAACAATTAGTGTGCAAAGTATTCAGCTTGTATCTTCATTAGTTTCAGAAATCCGGAGGCTTAAAAAAAGGGTCGTGGCGTGCGAAAAAAATGAGTGTTACTGAAAAGTTCCATGTCATTACTTCATGTTAGGTGCTAAAATTCATGCTATTAGCCTGGTCATTGTCTGCTTTGTGTTCACCTGTTCCTTGTTGTGCTTAACCAATGATGTTTCCCCAGTTTGGTTTTCCTTGGGTATTTATAGCCCAGACTAATTAACAGAATCAGGTGATCAACATTTAAAAGATCTGAAGTGGTTCAGTGTGATGACAGTGATCCAAAGCATGAAATACAATTTTTAACTTGGCAAATATGCAACTGTAAGCCAAAAAGACACCTTATAGTGTAGAACAATCCTGGAAAAGAATGACTTTGTGATATGTTAGCAACACGTTTATAATTATAATTGTCATAATTGTCAGACTTTAATCGCACAAGCGACACACCACACACTGCAACACACGTGAATACATGGAGGCGACACAGGACACACACACACACACACACACACACACACGCACACGCAGGCCTGAGGTCGTTTGTGAATTTAGCTTCTGCATTTATCCCATCCCGGACTGTCCTTCCTCCAGGACCCCAGGAGCAGTGAGCAGCTTTTTTTTTTTTTAAGCGCCTGGGGACCAGGTGAGATGAACCGTCTGTCTTGGTCAGGGACCGACGAAGAGTGTTCTGTTCTTTTGCAGGCCACGACCCCTTTTTAAAGCCTCCACATCTCAGAAACTAAAAGCAGAAAATGTTGCACCCTAATTGTCAGATACAATGACATTATCTACATCAAGAATGATGCAAATCCAAGATGGCCAGTCAGGAGGCCTCTGTTGATTTGACATGGAATGACCCCTGTGAGCTTTTTCCAGGCATTATTTTACCATTTTATTTCAAGCGGCTGGCTGAGGTTGCCAGTATTCCTGTGAATGTGCGGAGCTGCAGTAACAGGTGGGGTTGGGATGGAGGAGTAAGATATTCTGACTGGGGATGGGGATCATGACAGGGAGCTTTGTGAGGTATGAGGGCAGTTAGTGAGGCCCCCACGTGGGGCTGCTGGGGACACGCGGTGGGGTATTAGCATGGATAATGGGGGGTTTCGAGTTTTGTCGGCCTTGCTTATCAGGGGCACACATTTACATAGCCTGGCCACTAATGTTAATTTCAACATGGAGGAATGTAATTACCAATGTAAATCAGGAGCTCTGGTGGGGGATTTGTTAATCAGGAGGGCGTTTACAAGGCACTTACTACGAGCCAAAAAAAAAAAGTAATAAAAAAAAAAGAATGAATTTCCCAGTGAATTGTTTTCCCCCATCTGCCTTTAGCCTTGCCTAATGGGAGCAGCAGAGCCACATCCTCTTTGCCATGGTCTAATATGGAGCTCCATTTTAAACAGATTACCTTCAATCCTTCGGGTCACCTGACTGTGCTCTTCCATAATGCAACAGTCCTTTATCAGCAATGCTCCTGCTTCTCACCTTAATGTCAGCATGCTGATAGGTGAGGCTTCCCCTGGGTGATTCCAGAGCAGGGATATGGGGAGCACATTCATCATTTATTTCTATCATGCTGCCGCCATGAATGACAGTTCTGGGTCAAGTACACTAATTCACCGTGCACATATGTTCACTGTGCTAGGTAACGATCATATTTTGTTTGCGTCTTCATAGGTTTCAGAAACTGATAAAA
This sequence comes from Clupea harengus, assembly GCF_900700415.2. Classification (NCBI taxonomy): domain Eukaryota; kingdom Metazoa; phylum Chordata; class Actinopteri; order Clupeiformes; family Clupeidae; genus Clupea; species Clupea harengus. Next base: position 4,384,986 of record NC_045163.1, on the reverse strand, counting down.
GTCAAAAGACTAGCTCTGCACAGTGTGTATTTCTATGCCTTCCACTAACAAGCACATGGAATTCTTATTCTTATTCGTGTCCTTATTTCACACATATTCTCTCTCTCTCTCTCTCTCTCTCTCTCTCTCTTTCTCTCTCTCTTTCTCTCTCTCTCTCTCACACACACACACACACAGACACATTACTTTAATCACCACTGATTAAACCCAATCAAGTCTGATTGGTATATTGAATAATTATCCTGCTTTGGAGAATGTGGACAGTCTATATATATATTGTATGCACGCACTCTGAGATTACAGCCATGATTGTCTGCTGCCGTGTGCTTATGACATCATCATTTGTCACCTCCTGACTTAAATGAAGGCTTGCCATGACTCACTCACACACACACTTACCGTACGCATGATTGACACACTCATCCTAGTTACATGGCACACTGCGTGAGGACGGAAACACATTTGCCTGTTGGTGAGAGAGAAAGACTGAGCGGTGAGGGTGACCTTTAAGCAGAGGGAGTGTGTGTGTCGGGGTTGGGTGGAGGGGAGTGTGTGTGTCGGGGTTGGGTGGAGGGGAGTGTGTGTGTCGGGGTTGGGTGGAGGGGAGAGTGTGTGTCGGGGTTGGGTGGAGGGGAGTGTGTGTGTCGGGGTTGGGTGGAGGGGAGTGTGTGTGTCGGGGTTGGGTGGAGGGGAGTGTGTGTGTCGGGGTTGGGTGGAGGGGAGAGTGTGTGTCGGGGTTGGGTGGAGGGGAGTGTGTGTGTCGGGGTTGGGTGGAGGGGAGTGTGTGTGTCGGGGTTGGGTGGAGGGGAGTGTGTGTGTCGGGGTTGGGTGGAGGGGAGAGTGTGTGTCGGGGTTGGGTGGAGGGGAGAGTGTGTGTCGGGGTTGGGTGGAGGGGAGAGTGTGTGTCGGGGTTGGGTGGAGGGGAGTGTGTGTGTCGGGGTTGGGTGGAGGGGAGAGTGTGTGTCGGGGTTGGGTGGAGGGGAGAGTGTGTGTCGGGGTTGGGTGGAGGGGAGAGTGTGTGTCGGGGTTGGGTGGAGGGGAGTGTGTGTGTCGGGGTTGGGGGAGGGGGGGGGGGGTGCAGTGATCTGCGGCGCAGCCCTCACAGGACCTGTCTGTTCTGTGAGGTCCAGTAAGTACCACACAGAGAGCACATGTCTGGCCCGCTAACCTGCTGCGCTGCCCTGAGAGATGGCCCCGTTAACACCTCACTGCAGGGGTCACTGGGGGTCATTAGGGCTGGAAGGAAGGAGCCTCCAGGATTCTGAACTCTCACATCCCTGAGTGGAGGCCTCTGAGCAGCTTCATCACCCCTCCCCTGCGAGTACACATACACACACACACACACACACACACACACACACACACACACACACACACACACACACACACACACACACACGTCTGATTCACTCACTAAATCAAATAAATGAAAACCGACCCAGCGGGGCTCAGCCAATGAGAGCCCAGGCTGATGCAGAGTTCACATGTACAGCATCACAGCGAGGGGGTTGGCTGGTGTAAGGAGTGCTTCCAACCTGGAATCAGAGCTGCTGTAACCCCCTGCCCTGCTCCTGTACATGCTGTGAGCCAGAAGCAGCCGTCTGTTTACTCTCTCTCACACACACACACACACACACACACACACACACACACAAGTGGTTCACCTTGGAATCAGTGGTGCTGTAACCCGGCTGCAGTGCATGCGGTGAGCTCGAAGCAGGAGTCTGTTTACGTCACAGTCACACATACACACACACATACACACACACTTGCACACATACAAGCCTCCCTGCTTCAAGGGGGGGATTTGAGGCATATTTCTCTGGTTTTGGAGGGACCACGAGCACTCAAACAGAAAATGGACTCATGTCAGGAGCCTGTGGCGGAGCAGTTAGGGACTGTCAGAATGCGTTTGGTGATGCACAGATGTGCATTGTCTCTGTCAGATCTTCTATGCCGATTCCAATGGCCATGATCGCAGAGGCCAGGACTGCTATAAATAAGAGCAGTGTGTGTGCAAATCTCCGCTGTCCACTTTTATCCAAACAGACTAAGGGGGAGGGAATGAGTGCAAGAGAACGATAGTGAGGATAAATAAGACCATCAGAGTGAGCGAGAGAAATGTATACCACACGCATGAAAATGGCAGAACACATCATTAATGAATGAATGGTATAAGATATTCTGATCAAAAGGTATTTAAAGAAATATGATCAGTAGTAATATTCCTTTAAACAGAAACTTCTCTCAATTTTGATGGTTTTATCTCTATTTTTTTGTTGCATAGGTCTCGACTGGCTGACTTCCACATGAACTGCCAAACGACTCGACTTACAAAAACAACCTGTCCGAATGATAACTATTACGGTTGTCTCATCTCTTATGTAGGACTTATTGGTGAGTAAACTGTAAGCACCCAAACCTACCATTGTATCTCAGCTATTTGAAGGTTAGGTTGAGATATAGGCTCTTATATCTTATATTATATCAACTTGCTGTAAGGTAGAGTTTATTATCTAAACTTCATGCTGTAATGAAACTGTAGGCTTATTTAATGTGAACATAAATTATGCATGCACACAGCTAAATTAAATATGAATTGAATATGTGAATTGAAGACCTGTTTCTCACCAAAAAAGAATATTAATGGATGTGGTGCAATTTAATACTCGTCCCCAAACACTAAATATCCAAACCAAAATGCCACCCTCAGCAATGTTCTTTCCTGAAATGTAGAGTATTTTCATATATTTATAGAACAATATAATAAATATGATATATTTAAAAAAAAATGTAGTGCCTTTGGGTTCTCATTCAGTGCTGTGGTGGCGGTGTGGAAATTGACAAGCATCTCTCTAATGTATGTTGTTCCCCCGTCTTATCCACTTATCTTTGCCACTGGATTTGCCTGACCAGGTCTGGACGTTACGCCGAACTACGTGGACGCCAGTCACAGCAACTTCAGCATCTCGCTGTGGTGCAGCTGCAGGGGCAGTGGGAACCAGGAGGAGGAGTGCGACGCCTTCCTACGCGACTTCAGAGAAAACACCTGTCTCAGTGAGCATCTGTCTGCCTCCTACACTTAACAGTCATGCCTCTGCCCAAGGGAGAGCCACTACACATACTCTTTCATGTTCACGGCTAGGGAAACGTGGCATGCTGGTCCTACATTAAGATATAATGAACCTGAATTATTTCTACTTTTTCTAATATCACACGAGGAAACAGCCCTGCATGCAGACATATCTAAACAAACACATCATAATACGTAAAGGTTCAGCCCTACATGCAGACATATCTAAACAAACACATCATAATACGTAAAGGTTCAGCTTTGGATGCCTCTGTTGAGTTGGCTTATGTTGACCGTTCTCGTGTGGTTCCCTTTCCATCATGTTCACACAGAGAATGCCATCCAGGCTTTTGGCTATGGCTCGGAAGCAGGCCACATACCCATGCTGGAGTCCCAGCCCTCTTTGCCATCTTTGCCACCTGTGCGCACGAACCTCCAGCCAGCCATCATCACCAAACCCTCCATCAGCTCCAATGATATCAAACCAATTGATAACGCCTGCATATACTCCACCTGTGCCAACCTGAAGGTAGGCAAAGCTGCAGGTTTTAGTCTTGTTATTCTATGCAGTTAGTTTGTTATGAATGTCTGGAATATGAGGAAACCCTCTCTCAGTGTGTTTTACTGTACGTATAGATAGACTTATAAAGTGAGGTTTATAATTAAATGCAAAGGTAAGAAAGGAACCTACTGTACATTATGTATACATTATACATTGGGGCATGTGTCTGTGTGCTTCTGGTATATGTGCCTTAGGGTTATTTGTCTAGAGGATTCAACACGGACCCCTATGATTGTTTATTATACATTCATGTACATGATGGGAAATTATGTAAACTGCAAATGGGGGGAAAAAAACATGCTGTAGCCTTTTAACTAAAGTGACAGAGCATAATGCAAAGTGACAGTGGATGGTAGATGGTAATGGGCTCATGAATAACAAATAACTATATGAAGCATAATATGTCCTCCCACCCCAATGTACTATTACAATTAGTTGAACATCCCACCACATACGTTACCAGTGTGTTCTCATTTGAACAACCTGCTGCTCATGGAGGTAGTATATCCACGTAAGGAATCTGCAGGCCACAGGTACATCATGCTATTTTAGAACTGGAGAGCTAGGCGGTGGTAGCGATTGTGTCAAGTTTATGTGGGAAGATTGAAAATTCACTTAAATAAACTAAAATATTACTCCTTTAAAAGATTTGCCTAGAGAATGTGTCATACATAAAGTACAATACAAAATGTCGTTTTATGGTAAGTTTGCCCAAGGCAATGCAATTCCCTAGCCTAAGGAGTGCATTTGTATGAAATGGGCTTCAAGACAAAATTATCCACAATATGTTTTATAATTGCAGGCAAAACCGTGTCTTGCATCTACTACCATGTGTGTCAGTGTGTGTTATTTACTGACTAATGTGATGTTGATTACACATACTGGCTTTACTGGGGGCAGCACTCAGCAGCCTATAACAGCTATAAGCTGTATTAGAAAGGTATAAATAGAATATATTAAATAGAATAGAATATAGAAATTTTCTGTGTAATGGTGAGTTTTTAGTTATACTCAGGAATTTATTTGGGAGGACATCATAAGTGGCTCAAACAATGAATTCAATACGGTTAGCATCCATAGTCAACAATTCTCTCCAGTTGATCTTCCTCTTCTCAACATTATGCCAGTTCATCCATTGCCCTTGCTTTGCCCGAGAAGCCGCTGCTGCTCGTCTAGTTCCCTCTTCTTGCTCACGACCAAAGCTGGTTGCCATCTGCCTCCTCTCTGGCAATGTACCTTTACCCCACGCTTTCTACCTGTCACCTGGCCCATTTCATCAGATTGACAGTATAACCATACTAAATTGCCATTTCATCAGATTGACAGTATAACCATACTAAATAGCCATTTCATCAGATTGACAGTATAACCATACTAAATTGCCATTTCATCAGATTGACAGTATAACCATACTAAAAGGCCATTTCATCAGATTGACAGTATAACCATACTAAATGGCCATTTCATCAGATTGACAGTATAATCATACTAAATAGCCTTGGTCTCTAAATAAAGGTAACCTGTACTTATGTCTTCGTAATGCAGACATTACCATGGGGAGTAGCTCTTTCACATTAAACCCTAATATAGCCCACTGGCATCACCCCCTCTAATTATAAAGCTCCATGTACATACATGCACAAATGTATACATGAATACAGAGAGATACATTAATACAACTGGGCACATGCATACATAAATGTAGACATACCTCCATGCATGTTTCATGCTGTTGGTAGCTTGTTAATCAATAGTATAGCAGTGGGAACAAAGCCTTTGCTGACTTGACCTTTTCTTTAAACAAGTGCTTTGCGTCGTCAGCCAGAAAAAAACATGCCTATGAAGGCATTTAGTGGGTGTTCAGAATCATGTGCTGTTGGGTCTTATTAGTGTCTTTGGTGTTGTTTGGTAAGGTAAGTGTATATCTGCATAGACCTTACCTCAGAATGTAATACCAGTGGAAAAACCAGTATTCATAGGTACTGCGGTGAGATTGCTTGAAGGGTACCAGGCTGTGCGTGAGTAAAGGCCTCAGTGATTGCACTTGTGAGAGTACCAGTGGCTGATGACGCCTGTGACTGATTGGGTGCAGGCATGGTTGAGAGCCAGTCAGAACTGATAAAAAGCCCAGGGCATATTCAGGGGTGTTGCCAAGAAAAAGACTATTTCTTTAGGACTGCCCACCCTTAACCGCCTGCCATCCATAATAAATATGCCCCTCAAAGGTCCCATTTAAACTCAACCCATGTCACCACCCCCTAATCCAAATGTGCACAGGTGCAATTGAATGTAATTATGGAAAACAAAAGTTCAGTAATCAGGAAATAGATAAACATGCTAATAGAGAGTTAAACAAGAGCAGTAGGGGCTAATTCTACATGCACTCAAAACAATAGTAGGAATATTTGTTTGGCTATAACAAACAATCAATAGTGTAGCATACAACTCCAGGTAGGGAAGTGTATGAAGTGAAATAAGTGACATAAAAAGGTGAACAAATTAACAGATTGTTTTGTTCACATCATACAAATGGATGCAATACAAATAAGATCTGGATTACACCTGCTTCTCCTGCTGTTTTCACACAAACAACAGAATATGTCATTAGTCACTGCTTACACATCTCCTCCCATGATTTTGTCTGTAACTCACATTTTTCCCATGACCCTCTCGTAAATGCGTATGCAAAAGTCAGTCTGCTGACACCCCAAGAGAGTGTGCATCTGAGGCTGCTACCAGAGAGGCAATCTACAAAGGAACCAATGCTTTCTGGGCAAGTCAGAGATCTGACACGTTAAAACGGATGAATGGTATGCAGCTAAGACCACCTGCTAAGAATCTTGATTTGCTTAGATAGACTGTTGTTTGCGTGGCAGAGGCGTACCAAAGGAGCGTGGCAAAGGAGTGGCAGCTCCTATTCTACATGGGCTGAAAAACAATCTGCGGGGATTCCTGATTTAATAAAGACGGATTTCAGGAGTGACTAGAATCAGTGGCCAGTGGCTGGGGTACCTTTGTCTGTGATGAAGAGTGGGCTGAAGGGTGAAGACTAGATGTAGTGGGCTAAGCATTGGAAAGGCTGGAGATGGGAAGCCAGATACAAACAGTGTCGTGATCACATTTGTGGGTCTGAGACGCAGGGATGTAAGGCTAAAAGTAGAAGTAGGGCATGTAAATGCACTACATCTCAACAGCCCAAGAAGCCAATAAAACATGGCTGTAGATGTGAAATCAGTGTGCTTGGACATACATCCATTGCATTTTAAGGTGCTGCTCAGGTAGTGTGTTTGGACATGAATCTTTTGCTAAGTGTTCTAAGGCAGAAGGTGAGAAGGCCATTCAGAGCCAGTTTATAGAAGAAGAAAAAGAATATCAGATAGGTATACCTTAGCGGTTGAGATCTTAATCTTATTGAATGTATGAGCGTATGAGATGTTTGTGTATCAAAGCTGGGGAAACTGAGTGAGTGGCTGGAGTGAAAACATTTAAAGAAGGACCAAGCTGTCCAGTAGGACTGGAGTGTCCTGGGAGTGAGAGCTTGGAGAGCTAGCTCAATCAAGATGGCCTGGAGATAGCTGACAGGATGGTGTGGTGGAAGATGGTCTCTGAGAAACTTGGCAGTGGCGTGGGGTGAGTGTCTTCTCCTGGTGCCTGGAATTCTGGAAATTGGAGCGAGAAAGAGTCTCAACTCTGTTTCATAGCACCCGATGGGTGCCGAAAACTCAGTGGACGGATCCATCGTGGCTCTGGGAAGGGAACAGGGAGGGGTGGAGGGGAAATGGGGAGGGTTGAAGGGGGAAAGGATACCGACTGGAGCTGTAAAAGGAGCGGAGGAACTTCCAGTTTAAATAACACAGTTCTAATGCACAGCAAAGCAAAATGCTAACTGACAGAGCAATTGCCCCTAGTGTTCTTTCAAGCAGCACATTTGTAAGTGCAGCACGTTGCCGATCATGAGCTGGTCACAAGCCACTACTGACATGTACACATGTTCTAAATCTAAAGAGCTTATCTCTTTCACATGCTTATATCTACATTGTCCTAGAGTGAAAGAAATATGCCGAAAGGGGTTGAAATGTACACAGTAACCACCAATTAAATGTCTACTATTGCACTACACATGATACAAAACCATATACCATATGGGAACATATGTAAAATAGAAGTGCAATTTTTAGAGTAAAGAAAAAAAATATTTTGGAAGGATGGACAAATCACCTGTGCTAAGATGCATCTCCAGGCTTGGTCTGGCCACATGCTATATGGATTTGGATAGCAGTCTATGTCAATCATATTACACCATGGCGAGAAAAGAATCCTCAAAATAGCCCAGTGAAAAGTCTTAGATTACCACAAACCTGGGTTCTGCAAACCTGCTCTGGAACAAGCATACTGTGAAGAATATGGGCAGTGTTGTATGGCCCGAATGTGGCATAGTGATGCAGTACACCGCTCTGTATAGTGGCAGCACAGAGTCCCATTCCCCCCCCTGCTGTCAAGGGACACTGATAATGGCCCTCTGTGCCATTCCATCTCTGCCCTGGTACCTGGAGGTTTTGGTGACCATGCAAATACACTCATAGAGAATTTCATGAGCATCTAGCTCCAATATTCATATAAACAGATTCGTCAATATGGTACAGTCAAATACCCTGGCTCTGTATGTAAGTTTGAAGTACTGGAAGTAGTGTTGCTTACATCCACATAGTCACATCACACAGATCTCCGCTGGATGATGTGTTACATTGTGAACACACAGTATTGATGTGGTTGAACGCTGTTGCATCATTTAGGAGATAATTTCGTATCTCTCTTAGCCTAGGCGGTCTAGTCCTTCATGCAGTCTTTGCTTCTCCACTCTTTAGATGATTAAAAAGCAGTGTGAGTGTGTGGAGTTTATTATGTGGTGGTCTGAGGCCCAACGTTTTTTTGTGGGGCACCAGGAAAATATCACCAGGAAAAGTAGATGGAGGAAAATAGAGGTGAGTTCAAGATTGAAGGAACTTGCTGAATGGACAGTAGAAACCCTTGGCCCTGTTAGCTCAGCATAGGAGACAATTAATCAATGCAATACATTCTCTATCAGTGTATATTACCAATGGCTGAACACTTCACTTTAACCCCAAACATTCATGTTTTGGCCAAAAATAATAATGAGTCATCTGTCGGACCATACAAAGAAAAGAAATCAGTCACATATTCTCTGTCAAACCCTCTCAGATTGGGGCACTTATGGCAGTCAGTACCGTAATTTCCGGACTATAAGCCGCTACTTTTTTCCCACGCTTTGAACTTCGCGGCTTAAACAATGACGCGGCTAATTTATGGATTATGATACCTGTGACTGTATACAGTGGCTTTGTGTTTACGGTGGCTTTGTGGAGCTAGGATGCTAGCATGGATGCTTAGCTCCACGCGATTTCTCAGTATCTCTCAATAACTTAACTAATTTAAAGCACTTTGAGCTGCATTCTTTTGCATGAAAGGTGCTATATAAATAAAGTTTTATTATTATTATTATTATTATTATTATTATAATGTCAAAATAACCACAGTCTACCGGCGTAGACAGAACACAACTCAAAACACTTTAGAAAATTCAAAAAAAGTTTACAACGATACAAATCCAGTCTTTTCAAGTTCTTTAGCTCACTGGTTTCAAACTAGCGTCTTTCTTCTATCTCGCTGTCTTCAATCTAACGTTCCTGTTTCTGATTGACTCTTGCAACTGTGCTCTCTTAAAGGAACAGTGCACTTATCGTAACTGGCAAAACTAATAATATGCATCACTATTGTATTACTTTTGATATTCATTTTAGCCTGTGTAAAGTTAATTTGTTTCAATGTACCGGTAGGCACCTGCGGCTTATAGACATGTGCGGCTTATTTACAGTGGGTGAGGCTTATATTCAGGTGCGCTCAATAGTCCGGAAATTATGGTAATGAAATAACGAAAGGCATTCACTTCAAAAGCGGTTCCAGGTTCCCCCAAATCACAATATTTCAGTCCTTTAGAGAGTGTTTGTAAGTGTGTGATAGTCAGTATATGCTATACTGTGCTGTATGGTTGCAGAGCCCGAAAATGGCCAAATACATTTTTTATTAGTTCTTGGGCACGTTCAAGTAAATTGTTGGCACGTTCAAGTAAATTGTTGGCACGTTCAAGTAAATTGTTGGCATGTTCAAGTAAATTGCGTGCATGTTACGGAACATCATGAGCTCGATCTACTTAAACACACCCACGATGTGGAGTAAATAGTGCACACATTGTATTACGTGTACACAAATACTTTTGTGCGCAGGTTATACTTTTATGAGACCACACTTAATTACTTTTGAGGGCACAATAAAGGAAAATGTGCGCACAGATTATTACAGCTAGAAAGAAAATTCAGCTCAGTGGTCACGGGATGAGAGATCAAAAAAGTCTGTGATAATATACTGTCGAAAGGTCAGAGGGGATGAAGCAAGAAAGAAAAAAGAGACAGGTAGTTAAGATGCTTCAGGTGTGCTTGGCTGATCGTGTTTTGGAACCTTGTTTAGTGTGTCCACGAACAGAAGACCAACAAGCATTCAGACTCTCAGAGCAAACAGACTCTCAGTCCAGTCTCCCTTGTGGTTAACCAATGTGATAGGTGAAAATTCACCCTAGTTACCTCAGGACTCCGGAGCTGCATAAAAGTATATTTATTAGACAAACAACAATTGCAATCGGGCTCACTCCCAGCACAAGGCTGAAAGTGAAGCAATGATAAACACATCGCACAAGGTTTATATAGACAGAAGTTGAGTGTTCAGCAGGGATAACCAAGTGGTGGATTTCTGATGTCCGAGGCAAGGATGGAAGTTTTGCAAGGTCGGAGGAAGCACAGTTCGACCCTTCTTATCACCTGGTCTAAGCATGCTCTTGTACATATGCAGACTAAGTGGCACCTAATACACACGCACACAGAAAAGCCATGTTCCTGCTTTCATAAGCACATGATTCATGCAAGGAATATATTAATACAAGGCACTTAAGAATATAATAATCAAGTCATTAACAGTGTTTGGAAATGATCTCCATCACAATGGTTGGTCACATGATCAGTAAGCGTATCCCTAATCTCGTCAGAGACGGCTCTCCTTCTTCTTCTTCTTCACCCTCGTCCTCTTCCCTGTCTATTTGTTGTCCTCCTCCTCTTCCTCCCTTCCTCCTTGAACTTGTCCTTGTCCTCGCCCCCTGCCTCTCCCTCCCTCCACTGTTCTAAACAGGTCATCTGGCCTCTGGCCTATTTATAGGACCACACTAAACAGGGCTCAACATTAACAGTTGCCCGGTTGTCCTTGGCAACCAAATTGACTGTATTTTTAAGATATTCATGAATAAAATAAAAATATTTCTCAGTGATATCCGAACATCATCTAAGACCCACTGCACTAGCCATGAATTACGGCAAAGTTTAGTGCGACTTTATTCCCACATGAAATGGAATGGAATGCCATTTAAACAGTTTCAACCATTTTTGTATTCAAACACTCATTTCTTAAAGACTATTGTAGTACACACATACACACTCAGAATGAAGGCTGATAATGATGGCAACCATTTAGTTGGGTTTGGCAACCAAAAGTTCATACCGGGTTGCTCTGTCTTCATGTCGAGCCATGCTAAAGCAGTGATTGGTGAGTGATCAGTTAAGCAATTAGTGTTCGCACTCTGGTGCAACATTTTGATTGGTTGTATTCGGAAGAGGCAAGCAAGTTACTTCCTATTCGCAAAAAGTTTGTGAAAACTGAGTGAAAGAGTATTAGGTGTGCAGATTTGGTGCAGGGTTTTGCTCTTTGAGTGACCGGTTTCAGAAAGTGTGTGAAATGTAAAGATTAAAGAAGTTAAAAATAACTGTAATTCTGGCATGATGTCTAAAGGCATGCTAGCAGTGCTTGGTAGTCATACCTGAATTCACAAACTAACTATGGTTATGGGATAGTACAAGCTAAAAGCTACCAGTGAATGAGGAAGTTAATGGGGAGGAGGTGGGATGCTGAGAGGTGAGGCCGAATGTGAAAGTGGGGGTGAGTGACCCCATGAACTCCTCTTGAACCTCTTAATAAAACATCCTGTGATGCACTGTGATCATACGAGGCGATCTGATCATACATGTTGACATGTTCAAACAGAGCTGGTGTTGTGCATTAGTGTAATTAAGGTCCTCAGGGGACTGTACAGGTAAATAAACAATTCTCTTAAACCATGTGGACTGCTACACAGATTGTTTCTTATAAGGCATGCAAAGGTGGGAAGTGGTGGATAAATGTCTGGTTTAGGCAGGATTGAGAGTGTGAATTTATGCGGCATGGCGCTGGGCGCATTTACGAACATGCGTCTGTTCGCCTGAGCGATTCCAGCATTTAATTTATTGGATAATCCATGTTTGTATGGGGGCTGCATTGTGGGAGCGCAGGCATTGTGCAGACGCTCGTCATATAATGCTCCCAGCGCTCGCTGAGCCGGGGACATGATTATTAGTCTCCAGATACTGCAGCAAATGACTGCACTCTCTCATCCGTGCTGAAGCAAATTACCAAAAACCCCACAGACAAGAATATCATGGAGTCACCCGGGAAATAACTGGTTTAATTTGTGTCTCTGGCAATTGTACTTAGAGGCACAAGTCTATCTCTGACAGCAGTTATTCGTCATAGGGTGCCCAGTGCCCCGCTGATTGCCCCATGCACTTGCAAGCTGAGTGGTTTGAACCTTAGCTCTCACTAAAGATGGTGGTGCTGTTCAACCAAGGTGAATATTCACTTTTTGAATCATAGTTCCCCCAACACTGGCTGCATAGTATTCATAATGCAAGTTACATTTCCTCGTGATGAACATATATTTTTTAAATCACACCTTTTTTCATTATTTTAATCTTTATTGACCCTATATTTTAGAATTTATGCAAGCACTTTATTTTTTAGTGAAAACTTTCCCAATGAAAACAGATTTGATATTCAGTCATAAAGAATAAAGATTATCCCAATATCCATTTCCAAACTACACAGTAGATTTCATTTTCCTCCCTGAACCACAGTAAGCTCTGTGAATAATTGATAAAGAGACAGCGTTGGAGAAGGGTGCTTTCACAATTTAACATAGAAGACCATAAGTTTAAGCATTTGATTATATGTGTAGATTTTCCTCATGTTGTATGACAGAATGGGAAGTAATGGGCAGTTCACTCTGCAGAATGAAAGCCACACTAGAAGAAACCAAAATACAAGAGCAGCTGGGAAGTGACGAGATTTAAAGAACTGCAGCATCTTTGCATTTTACAGTCCATCTGTCAATTCAGATTGTGAACTCCAGGTGGTTTCTACTTTCCAGTAGATGGACTCAGCAACAGCAACTGAGTCTCCTGTTATGACATAAGAGCTTATGATATAGAGCCATATGTTTAACTTTTTTAGCATTTAGAAGTCCAACGACATGAGCAGCTTGGAAACCAGAAACTGAACTTTTTAGTCATACACAACCTTGGCACACTGAGGCAACTCATAAGTTTGTACCTATACTTTTTAGTTCTGTTTTAAGGGTTAAAGTTGTTTATTTTTGACGAGTAAAGTTGTGTGTGTTTACTTTGCAGGACAATGGTAAGAAGTGCACTCCCTCGGATGCTTACGAATGTGCAAATGAGGTAAGTGCACACGGTTCCTGTTTGGGTAGCCCTCAAGCTACAGAGCATAGAACATCACTGTATCACCTGGTGTAAAGGAGAAGGACGTTTTGTCACATGGATTGTTTATTGGTATCCTCTCAAAGACCTATAAAACTCTAATGCTAGAAGCTTTATGCATCTTTGTAACATAACATCCTTGTTTACTTCCAGTGGCCAGCCTAGGACTTTTACCACTGTAGTCCGTTTTAATGAAGATGCATTTGTAAAGTTAAGACTTTTGGTACATTTCTAGCGATGTGTATACTGAATGTCTGCATTAGACCATTCTCTGCATTTGGAGATTGAAGAAATAAATGTAAATGCTGTATACATTTAATTCTATCCCCCATGACCTACAAATTCAAATAAGCATGGAGCATGGGCGCATCGGCTCATTTCTGAATTCTGAATGTTTGTGAGGAGGTTGCCTGTGTGATTGTTGCTTGGCTCTCCGCCAGTAAAATGGCTGCCCTGCTATCTCCCCTGGCAGAACCTGCTGGCCCCCGGCATGGAGGGCTCTATTGACACCATGGGCTCCCATCAGGCAGCAGACGAGAGCGCCAGGCAGTCGTCTGCAGACCCCCGCCACCTGTCCACACCAGTGGCCCTCCTGACGGGCATCATCCTCAGTCAGGCCCTGTAAACATCCCTGAGTCCCACCCTCCACCCACTGCACCAGGATCATCATGAACGCACTTGAGAACTTGACGCCAACCTCACTCTCACTCTCCCATTGCATCGTCAAGCAACCCTAACAACCCCCCCCACCCCCCACCCCCCAACATGGACATTAAGAGTGAACATCGTACAACATGCTAACGTGCTTTTAATAAAAAAAGACTGCCGTGTCGTGGAATTCACTCTTACCTCAGCCTGGGAGTGTTCAGAGAGCTCGCTTTTTTCTTTCTTTCTGCTGACTCCCCGACCACAGGAGGGGTGGAGCAACTTGTGAGAAACAGCAATCTCTGCCAGGCTCCCTGCTGCTCCAGAGATCACTTCAAGGTAACTGATGGAGAGAGAACAGCAGTTGACTTTTTTTTCATGTTCAGCTCAATTGGGAAGCAAAATCCCACAAAAAAGGCATGAGTAAAGACACAGAGTGGCCAGTGTCAGGCTGAGAGACACTGCTGTTGTGTTAATTGTAACCTTGTAGAAAGACTCCTCAGTAAAATGCCCTCTGCGTCTCACATCAGCATTCACAGCACTCCTGTCTCGCCTCGCTCACTCACTCGCTCGCTCGCTCGCTCGCTCTCCAAATTCCCTCTTTCCTTGAAAAACAATCTAAATCTATCTACTGCCTTCACCATAAAAAAAGGGTTTTATGGTAGTTGTACAGTCTACAGTCTATACATGGACATGATGTAGGTATGTGAACTCTTTTTGGAACACCACATTCTGTTGTTATGTCACAGATTTAAAAAAAAGAAAAAAAAATGTTTTAAAAAAAACGATTCGATTAAACATGTAAAGATCACACCTTAACTGTTTCAAGGGTGCATGGATGCCACCTAGTCCCACCCTTAATGTGTATCATGTCTTTGACTATAGATTACCATTCTCCTTTGCTATATTTTTCTGTCTTTTGGTTCCATTCGTTTTTATGAAACATTTGAAGTAAATAAAGAACTTAACTGTTTGTGAGAGATGGCAAAGAGATGTGCTGAGAACAGGAGGAAGATTGCCGTGTGAAACACGTCATGTCGGAGGAGGACTGTCTGTGCGAATGGAGCCCTCTTCTTCTTAAGGCTGTTATTATGTGTAATCTACAGAAAAAAGAACTGGAATTATATTCAAACAAAAAGCTTGATGGAGAGAACATGGCTACATTTGCAGAGAGAGTACATTGTTCTATTGGTGTATTTTCTAGTGTGCAATCTATTGTGTGGCCTTACTTTTTTGTCTTTGCTTTGTTCCTCTCTCTCTCTCTTAAGCAATGGGGTGTGGATAATGTTACTTACGGAGTGTAACCAGGGAGTGATGAGATGCCAGGGAGAGCAGTTCGGAAAACACAACTCTGTTGTGTTTCTGTTTTGTACTGCTCTCAACTGGGGTTGACAGACAGCTGAGAGCATTATGTGAAATATCTGTTCTGACCTAAATTAAATGAATAAATCAGTCATTTCTGTCTGGTTTTTGTTTATTTCATTTTTGCAATGGATATCCGTCACAGGCACCAGGTGAAAACACTGGAGTGGGATGAGTTTTAGTCACTTGGTAATTAACCATTTTCTTCAACATGAAATCAACATGTGCGACACATTTGAGTCTATTTGAATTAGACTTGTAATTTTCTTATCTTGGCCATACAGACCAGAACTGAACAAATCAAACATAATTGCAGTCATCATAACCATATTAATAACCCTAACCATTTTTCAGTGTTATCATGACCCCCCTCTGATTTTTGTATCTTTTCTACAGGCATATAGCATGAGCCAGTCACTTGACTACAAA
Source organism: Clupea harengus (assembly GCF_900700415.2). Lineage (NCBI taxonomy): Eukaryota > Metazoa > Chordata > Actinopteri > Clupeiformes > Clupeidae > Clupea > Clupea harengus. Next base: position 4,369,208 of record NC_045163.1, on the reverse strand, counting down.
TGTTGTACAAATGTCTGACTATGATTTTCTTACAGTTTTGTGACCTTCAATCAGGTGGTTATCATAGAGTTGGACACTGCCGCCACCTTTACTTGAGAAATTGGGACAGGCGTACACAATATTAAAAAATTCTGCTTGAAAGCTGGTCCCAAAAAATCCAATTGAATAGCATTGTGTAGAAAGTCAGACTAAAGCAATCATGTAAGATGGGAGAGCAGAGAGGGGAAAATGACACATCCAGACACTATCAGCAAGTGTGGATTAAAACTCTTTCAACTTTTCAGGCTGGCGAGGCTGAAAGAGGGGGGAAATTGCTCAAAGTGTGCTTTTAAACAGAGGGCTTTTCACCACTGACTACTTCAACGGCACCTGAGGTGACTCACAGCAGCACCCAGGCAAATGCACTCAGGGACAGCGCCGCCAGACAGAAACCGGGCCCGGTTGTCATAGCGCTCTGTGTCTGTAGCCGGGGCCCGGTTGTCATAGCGCTCTGTCTCCGCGTATCCAGCAGAATACAAACACTGACCACCAGGCGACCACTGTGGGTGACAGTAGGTACCTTCAGACAGGACCAAGTGTGCAGTGCATTTATGATTCATAATTGGGGCTGCCCAAAGGGATGTTTTTGAAAGAAATTCGCCAGAAGCTGAAGCTGTTGAGTTTGTGTTGTGACGAAAGCAAATTCATGCTAAGCGACTGCGACGAAGTCACAGTGAGTAATGCTTGAAGCTTGAAACTGATGAGGCAATTTGCTCCCTAGATGCCTTTATTCTCCTGCTATAATTGTCAAGAAATGATTATGGTTCACTTCAGTTAAAAATAACGAATGAAAAAAACATTAACACAGGAACAGTAACACAGAAACAGAAACTGCATTTTTATTTTGATTATTACTTTGTGAGTGTCTGCTTTTGGTCACAAATGCAAGATTTGTCCATTCCCAATATGTTAAAGGACCTTGAAAAGCTCACAACCCTATTGATTCAAAACATTTCACAGTACTGCCAGCTATCTCATACGCATTTTAGTCAATGGTATTTCTTGTCTGTATGAGTGTAGAAAATTCATGGAAATTGTCTGTGGTAATCCACAGGTATACACAGACAGCACACACAGGTAAGACAGAAACATATTGTAAATATTTGATTACTATTAACCATCAATTAGAAATAGAAGTCAGCTACTTGGAAGTTGCTTGATTAAGTTAGATTGATTCAGGTGTTCTACTGAGCACAGAATAGTTATTAGAGATCACAAATGACCAAGTAAATGTAATCAGAGGCAGCATAATGGCATCATATCATGAATCTTAACCAAAGCTGTAACCTTTATCCTATAACTTTGTACAAGAATGAATAAGCGCTCAATCAAAATACAGTATGCAAAAACCCAACTGTTTAAATGAGACTATCAGGTTGAAAATGTATCAAATTCAGGTTTGTCCTCATGGAATACCGTAAACTGTTATTATGCATTCAGTAATCTCCGTTAGGCCAAGGTTACTTCTGACTGAAGTTACGGCACAACTGCAAAGGGCTTCATTAGTATTTCTCACTGAGTGTAACTGAGACTGCACTTAGAACAGAAAGACACACATTTAAGTATGCCGCAATGTTGGATAGTAGATAGATCAGTTGCCCTTGCCTCACTCCCACTGCCTTTCACATTCACCACACCATCCAGTTTTAGAAAGAGACTGGGGTCAACATGAACAGACTGCAAATCCTGATATGGAAAAGCCTCTGCGATATTCAGTACCATGTAGGTTGCACTATCACTCAGAATGGTAAAAAAAAACAGGTAGCTCAGTGGGTGGTTGAATATAATATGCGTTTTTATGCATGATACCGCTGATAATATTGAGGACAACATATTCTTCAATGTACCAAAAAAGTGATTTTGTGTATTGAGTACATGCTTTCTATCTTTGGAATGCGCTTAGTGTGACATTAAAGACATGGCAATTGTTTCACGAAATCAGTTTCATACAACTTTCAGTGGCCATAATTATTTTCCTGGTTCAGCACAGTTCAGCGAGTGCATTCCAGGTCATGCCCACACTGATGTGTTTGTAAATACATTAAACGATGTGCTAAATGCATGTTGTGATTTGCTGTGTTTTTAAGTATGGAGGTGGCAGAGTTTCACACTTGGATCCTTACATTTGATCAAGCAGATGTGCTAAGGCATTAGATTTATACATGTGACACAGAGCTCTTGAAACTATATATTTTTTGCTACTGTTTTAGAAAGTTGTAATTTAAATGCTGCATTGCTATAAACCTGTTATCCACTTGTTTCTGTTCAAAGGTCGAAGTGATACAATGAATACTCCCTGCACCATTTCCTCCAATTGCACATCACTAAACCACTTCCCCATGGTGCGGCTTGATAATAATACGAACAGACACCAACACTGGAGTAGTGCTCATGCTACAGCCACATGGAAATGGCAGATTTAAATACCTTGATAGGGAGAGTCACTCAAACTAGAGGTCCTTCCGGAATTTTCTGTCTAGCCCCGCTGATAACGTTAATGGAACAATATGACCCGTGGTTTACACTCTGCAGTCTATTATTCCTGTTCAGAGATTGGATAAGTTACTACAGCAGGGGGAGTAACATTTACTGACATGTTGTGTTTTGTTCAAGAAAGCTGTGTAATTGAAGAAGTTTTCAGCCCTTTTTAGCCTTCGTCCCTTATCAGGCATTAGATGGCTTCATGTCTTTCTCTGTTGCCAAATCACCATAGTAACCCTATTGCTTATTATCAAAGGCCTGCCACACCAGGTGTCCCTCTGTGGCACCAACCTCTGTTTCCTCAGTCCCCTATAGACTCATCATAGAAATACAATTCTCCCACAGACCAAAGAATCTCAAATTATATAACCAGACATTTTATTATCAGGTTATAACTGAAAATAATTTTGCATGTAACAGTATTGGGTATATGAATGAGAGGTCGGCATGTGTGTGTGTGTGTGTGTGTACTGTGTTTGCATTTGTTTGTTTGAAACGCTCACCTTTGAGATGTGGAAAATCACAGCCTCGTGTCCACAGGGCTCTGAGGCAGCGGTTAGTCCCTGAAGTGGTTGTCAACTTGTCTGTGAACTGTGATCCGCTCTTGGACTGCAGGTCATACCATCCCCGGGGATGGAAGTGCACTTTAAGACTCAACTACTTGCTCTTCTACAACCAACCTCAGCTTTTTTTTTTAAATCACAGCTGAGGCTTCTACAACAGATCAAAGTCAATTTACACTATTTATGAATTCTGACTGAAGTGTAATGATTTGTAGCAACACACATTCAAAATAACAACCAACTTGCCAAAGATGATTAATTAAACATGTAGCATATTCCATCCGTTTAGTTTAAAAGTATTCCACAATATAATGAAATGAAGTCAGGGAGGAGCTGTATAACATTTCACTCCAAACGTTTCAATGAGCTTCAACAAATAAATAAATGTAGAGCCAAGAAAGATATTTAGATATCTTCCCAAGCATTAGATCATCATCATCATCATTTTAAACGTTGCTTGGGTAAGAGTATCTTCTAACTCATCGCACAGTATATTTCTAGAATCTGCATTGGGTGTGTGCATTGGGCACTGAACAAAGCCACTGAGAATTATGAATAAGTTCATATGATATGGTAGATGTGAAATAGAGATATGGGTAATACAGCTGATATTAAAATGGTAACTTTGCAGGCAGGACAATTCAATAGGAAGGAAATTACTCTGCTCAATGGACTGGCGAAGGGACAGAGATATTGTGCTTAAGGAATCTGAAATAGATGAAGCACAGCGTGGTCACCCGTAAGCCAGGGAGGAAGAAGAAGGACAGAGAGAAAGCGTGGCACATACGTGCACTTGGCATGTGAGAACGCAAAGGCGCTCATGATCAGAAGAATAAGACAGCTCCTAAATGCTTTGAACCTCCTTCTGACAGATCCATAAAAGCTTTGCGGCTGGTGGGCCGAGGGGTGACCAAAGGGGGCCTTTAGAAATGACAGCCATGATGATCATCACACATTTCGCTCTTTTTTTTTCTTTTATCTCCTTTTAGGGTGTGTGTGTGTGTGTGGGGGGGGGGGGGGGGGGGGGTGGGGATGAACATGTCAACAAACATATCTGCTGATAGAAATGTCTGCGCCTGGAAGCGGCGCAGTCACTTCGCTGCCATCACGTCGAGGGCGAGTGCCATGGTTGCACATGTCAGACGAGACGACGGCAGAAAGACTGATTTGGTATGGGTGCATGATTTGATTTACTCACTGCTGGGTCTCTCCGCCTAGGAATCAGACAAGACTGTGAGTGTGAGAAGTCCTGTGAAAAAAAAAAAACCTTTTGGCACATCAGAGAGCCTGATTGGAGTATGATAAGACTGTATGTTTTCCAACATGATGCAAATTCATCATGAATGCAACATCGCTTTGCTTTGATTTGCTTATTCAGGCCAAGAATAAAGCACCAGCACAGCACAGCACAGCACACACACACACGCGTTCCTGACTTCATCCCCCACCCAAGGAGGACATTTTTGGTGAATAATTAAAGAAAAGCATTTGGGAAATCCTAATATATGTGTGCAAAAGAACCCTTGTCATCCGCATCAGTATTCACCATTTGCTGCATTTTAAGAAGTAGAACTGCAGTGCAGACACATCTTTGGGAAAGAAATGTTCGCATTTATGGGAGCCACCCCGAAGGATAAATCATAATTGTTGGGTAGCGCTGATGCTGAGCATTAGAAACAGTGATGTAATCAAAGCCCACAAGCCATATTTAAAAATATATTTGGTGAGTAATTTAATTACAATCATTTAAGTGATTGCCACAAACAATATTTCATGTTGTGGTCAGTTGCAAATACAAAATCTTCGACCAACTGCATGAAGAAAGGGCAATTCAAAATATGATATGTTATGAAATGGTGAGATATGAAATGTTGGTTAAGTAGCACATTAACTCTAATGTTACCTCACCACAGCGGTTCAAGATGCATAAAATGTCTTTTGAGTACATCATTAATAAAGGGTCATTTGACAACACATATGTTTGCCTTTAGTGCACAAAAAAGTGGAGCATTGGATTGAGCTTTGGACTAGATTTATGGGATCGACTGTTCTGCAGCCGTCGAGAAGAAGTAGGTAAAACGAGTGAAAATGTATGCATCAGGTGACGGCGGATGTTATTGATGTGGGTCATGTTGATCATTTGTTGTTGCTGCCACAAGTAATTGTGGGACGGCATTATCTCCTTTTCTTTGGTAAAGGATGGTCCAGTGCACCCTAAAGGAGATAAGAAAGGAATCACCTTTCCTTCAGCATTTAGAGAATTCGACCAGCTCTTATCATGGCTGCCACTTAGACACTTCTGGGTCATTTCACTCAGTTAGGAACCTTCCTAAGCAAAAGAGTAGTGGATGTGCAAGGTATAATCAACATGGATTGTTTTCTGTTAGGCTGGTTATGAAAGATATGTAATCTTACAGCCAGGTTTGGCAGGAATAGGCTGCCTGATCTCTCAAGTAGCTGCTGGTCTATCTCTTGCCACATGCCAGCAATATCTTTTTTTCCTCAAATTCTCCTCTGTTGAAACAGCATCTGCAGACTGAACCATGAAAAATGTCATGTTCATCTATCCCATTGCTTCATATTACTGAATATGCATGTCAAGAAACCGCAAACTTTTCACACAAACACAAGACATGTAGTGCCATCAGATTGGAGACTGTGGCAGAGTTGTGCATCTTAAGCTTGACCCGACCATATTTGTGCAGCATTTATTTATATAATAAGCCATCATAACTTTCAAGCGCATTACTGGGGTAAAGAAATGTATTTCATTAATAAGACTGGCACATATTTAGATTTCTTGCCACTGCAATTCTTACAATAAGAGATAATTCTGCTTGATGAAATTAGTGACAATCATTAACAATCTTCAGTGGCCTTTTTGGAACACTTTTATATGATGCAAATGATCACCTCTGTTGTTTTTTAATTGGATTTCATATTGGTTCATCTTTTGGTGACATGAGCTTTCCTAGATGGAAATTAAAATTTAAATAAATATGGTAAAAAAAAACACCAGAACACCACCTCAACACCAACTAACAATGTCACATGGATAAATAACAAACTAAAAAGTTAACAAATGCTCGTCACCAACCCAAGTCACGGAGTCACTCTCACTGGGTGGTGTGGAGCAGCCTCTCCCTAATGAAGACCTTCAGCTGGGATCTGCCAGAGACATGACAGCTACGGTGATTCTGGGGGATGACTTTGTAAAGCCAATTAACGCGGGGGACTTCGATCAGAGTCTTAACTATCATTCATCACTCCCATCCTGCTCTGCTAACCCCTCCATTAATTAGGTTTTATTAATTTGTGCAGGGCAGGAATTGCTCAACCCTCGGGGGCTAAAGCACTTAAGGTAATCAGCCACCATGAATGTGAACGATGTTCAGTTGAAATGAATAATTGACCAAGTACATATAAGGACAAGATCACTGTGGGCGTATCAGGCCCAGACTAACTGACACAGCAGAACTGGCTGCCATGATACCATGTCCAATGTCTTACGCAAATGAGCAACTGTCCTATTCATGGCTGTATGCTATCTAGAAACTACAAAAACATTGCATGCTCAGCTCAAGAAGAAAAGCCATCAGGAAACATCTAGCATTGTCTAGAAAGGATACTTTCATCCTGATGCTTAGAATCTTGCTTTGTTATGTTCGTTTACAGCTGAGATTAGTTGTTAGACTGGTCAAGAAGTCCTGTTTCCTGTAATAACATTTTAGCCTTGTCTGATTATTAGACCGATAGGATTGCATCAGTTTCTGCAAAAGGTGCACACTTAGTGTACTTTACTCAAGGGTTGAGGAGAATAGTATGCGCAGTATCTATGCCCAAGCTAAAGGTTTGCAGTAAGTATGTTGATAAATGTAGTCATTGTATACATTTGGACAGGATTTCCCACACAACGCCTTGACAGGCACGAGAACAAGATGTAAAGTCAAAGTTTATTTATTAGATATGTCCTCTGATCCTAAATGTGTCAAACCATATGGAATGCCTAGTGTACCAGACCTTTTATCATAGACAGAAGGCCTTCTCTACGACAAAATGCATAAATTCATTTTGAAACCATATAACGCTGTAGTTCATTTTATCATTCTGTGGCAGTCAATGATCATTTTGTCCACATAACAGTTTTGCTATTTTACTGAAAGTATGACGTGCACAAAAGGGATTTAGTACAATGCACTCTGTAACTCCGTAATGTAGCATTTTGCCCACTAAAGCAAAGGCTGCTTGAATTGTCATAGACAAAGTACAGAATGAATGATGTCAATTCATTGGCTATATTACTGAAAGTATGATGTGCATAAAAGGTCTTTGGTCTTTTGGCATAATGTTCTTAGAATCACTCGTAGAAAACACTTGTCACCGCTCAGATTTATTATTATTGGCAAACGGGGCCCTCACTAGAACCACACAAACATGGGCCCTCACTAGAACCACGCTAACATGGGCCCTCACTAGAACCACACAAACATGGGCCCTCACTAGAACCACGCTAACATGGGCCCTCACTAGAACCACACAAACATGGGCCCTCACTAGAACCACGCTAACATGGGCCCTCACTAGAACCACACAAACATGGGCCCTCACTAGAACCACACAAACATGGGCCCTCACTAGAACCACACAAACATGGGCCCTCACTAGAACCACGCTAACATGGGCCCTCACTAGAACCACGCTAACATGGGCCCTCACTAGAACCACGCTAACATGGGCCCTCACTAGAACCACGCTAACATGGGCCCTCACTAGAACCACGCTAACATGGGCCCTCACTAGAACCACGCTAACATGGCTCAGCCAAGTGTTTTGAGGGCTGAAGAGTTTTTGCTCCAACAGACCAAAGGGCAGAGTGACAGGGATCCCAACGTGTGCCAGGAACCAGAGGTGGGTAACAGACAATCCATTGTTGGTTACAAATAGAGGGTGTGTTTGAGATGTTATTGAACAATATGAGATTTGGAGGAACGATAAGAGATAATTAACCAATTTTGATAGGACATTTACTCTGTTAGACTCAGACACCATTCATTTTTGTATTAAAGTTCTGAAGATCGCAGTCTCAAGGGTGAATTGAGTGCTTGAGGCCAGTGCTAGCAGTCGAAAACTTGCATCTTAATAGCCCAAAGTATGCAACAGTAAACATGGCGTTTAAAGAGTTAAAGACCAACTGGTCCAAAAATGGACAAATCATGGGGTGAATGGGTGCAGCAGGGTTTGTACTGCGTGGACTGCTGCCATGGACTGCTGCCATATTGCCACTGTGTATAAAAACTCTTTCGCCTGACCAGCTTGCCGTGCAGGTGCAGCGATTACTACTTACAGGATTCATTTTTCTAAAAAACGCAAAGGTTCAAACGATGAACCAGCATACACTGAAATAACCTCAGAATCCAACTGAAGGCAATTGCATCAGTAAATAGCTGGAGGTTTTCAGGAGAGTAAACATTGTCATCATCAAACATTGAGAGGCCATTCCACTGATGTAAAAACAACTGCTATAATTCAAGGTCAATTAACATTTTTCATTGAGAACAGCCTAGTCTGTGTAGGGCCTGCACAGAATGGGCGGCTAGAAGGAGGTGTGAAATATAATAAAGATATAATAAAGGGGTGGCCTTGGGGAATCAACAGCATTGTGAAATTGATATGACAAAGCAGGAACAGCTTGTCACGTTTTGTTGTGAAGACAAAAAGGCTATTTTGCAATTGATTTTCTCTTATGGGAGAGAAAAGGTGAAATTACTGGGGTGAATTTATGAAAGGTGTTTAGCCTCTGTTTTTTTTGCTCAAAATCGGAGCCATAAACAAAAAAAAAATGCTTTGACGATGATCATTGTTTGTAAATTGCACTCATCACGTATTTAGCTGTCCAGGTCTAAAATGTGATGCCTAGCCTGCTGTTGAGACATGGCCAACATGCTGAATTCCTTGTAGGGTGAACTAGACCCTCTGTTATGTTCATAAGCCAGTGGAATTATTCTTTTGAAATTCTATATCGCATTAGGGTTAGGGTCACTAAACTCTTTGAGTGGATTGCTCCTATCGGTGAATATTCTGAATCCTGTCGGCCATGACAATGTTCTTCTATCTCCTCTTGAGCCAGCTTGAATATTTGCAATGCATCCATTTAGCCAAATGTCCAGAAAATTGCATTAGACACCCATTAACCTAGCCCTCACGAACATCATTGTCATTCAATCACAGGTGACTAAGGTGTTTAAATGTTATTCACCCTTTGTCGGTTGGTGATTTAATTTTGAACACTTGATTATCTTACAAATAGCCAAAGTCGACGCCTAAGAAGACCCTTTGTAAATTTGGTGTTTAAGGTAATGCCTAGAAATTCCAGTGTATGTTTTTTTCAAGAATACTTTTGTCCCTGAAGACTGAACACTGCAAGGAGCAGGAGGAGCTGGAGAGTGGCAGAAGCATCACCCTTAAATGCTCTGGCTACGGCGTGAGGATTGAGTTCTATGTTTACCAACTACACCTAGGCAGTGTTCAAATGACCCTGCGCCGCCCGGGGGGGCTCTCAGTACACAACACTGTATAACCTCACAACAATTATGCAGGCAACAACTACGCACAGCAATACAGCCATGGCATTCATTGCCAAGAGCACTGCTAGTCATAGTAGATGAACCTCTGCCACACACCGTAATAACACACAGGTAGCATGAATTATTACTAAATTCACCTGGATGCATAAATGGAGAGATTATACAGAAATGAATTGTGCTAGAGCATATACTGTACGTAGGCAACAATTATATATACTGTTGTGAGGCACCAATTATATATACTGTTGTGAGGCAACAATTACCAGTGGGCCATAAACGTCTCACTGTCAGCCACATTTATTGTCCAAAAACGACGCACACCATAACCACAAACAACATAACCACTCCCAAATGCATAGAAAGCTTACTATCACTATTACTGCTGAACATAATGGAAATAATGTGTTGACATGTCAGAAAAGCAGGCTGAAGAAGGGATCAGGCTGAAACGTACGTGCGGCATTACAATAAAACAAAAATAAAACATCAAACATGGTTAAGTCAATTGGCTTTTATTTTGACTATCACTGTCATCCATAATTTGGTGTCAAAAGGTTGGTATTGGGGCAGGCGATAGATTCACGTCAGTTTGTCACTGGATCTTTTTCAACTGCTACCTAGTAGCTTTGAGGGAACCAACAACAGTAAACGTGTGTGAGTGTGATCTCCTGGGCAGAAACAGTGCCCCTTGCATTGCATTGCATTGTGCCTGAAAATTACACCCAATCAATGAGATGGCAATTTATCACACAAGTCATAGAAATGAACGAATAGGAGAAAATTATTAAATGACCCCCCCCCCCCCCTTGATTCAAATGTATCCCGGTCATCATCGTGTTGAGAGTGAATGCCGTTGGCAAACTCAGAATAAGTTAACTGTCGGAGTTTGACACTTCCTGTCACAGTCTATTTATTGGATGTTTTCCATCTGTAGGTTAGATCGGTATTCTATCATGAAGTACTATCTTCCCCAAAATATTCTTTGGGGATATAGAGACAGACCGAAGAAAATCTCACTATAAGCAAATAGCAATACATATGTTTGAAAATGAGTAAAAACATAAATAAAACCTTACAACAAATGATCAGTGACCTTGGCCAGCATGTCAGGGCAGCTGAGAAGAGAACACTATAAAAAAACATTGTACAACGAACACTGTCCAGATCAATTAGTTGAAGCCGTTGATGTACAGTAGATCCTATAATGGTACTCTCAGAATAATTTCATTAGTGTGTAATTAGAAGCTTAATTTAGCCCACTGGCTCAGGGGTGGCTACCTTGCAGGGGCACGCTGCCCGGCCGAGTGAACTCAGCAAGGGGCAGACGAGGGGGATGGGACTCCGTGATGCACCAGAAGAGTAAAGAGCACGGCAGTTCAGAGACACGGACCAAAGCATCCAAATTTAACATTGTTATGTGCTCAGAAGTGGGAAAAATCCAGTTAGCTAAATGAACCTTATGTAGAATCACTGTAGAGAGTGTATTTATGTTTAAATGCATGTTAAGAGGTCACTGCAGCTTGAGAAGAATGAGAAGAAACAGATTCCCCCCCCCCCTGTTTGCATCCTGCTCCTTCAGTGACCCAATACAGTTTATGGATTCAGACCCACAACTACCGACTCTCTGGCATTATTTTCACTGTGTTTGTCGATGTGTTTCAGCGAGAGGTCATTTGGAGCTGTTTTAGGTTACCCTTCCAACAGTCTTCAGAGGAAATAATATGAATGTCTTTGCTATGTTCACATACTGTAGAGTTAAATATTTCATCGTGGGGTCACTCTAGCAATTAGTGTGCAGTTGAAATTTGCCCATTTATTCACCAAAAAAGTAAGTCATCATATAGATTTACCATCTAGATGGAAAGTGAACTTTGACAAAATGGTCCCAAATGTGAAAGTGAAAAGTGGCTGACTACTAAAGCACACTAAAGTGCTTCCATAATAGATGTGAAGTATGACTCATTATTTTGTCTGTTGGCACTTCATAATGTTAATTTCAATGGTGTTGATGCTTAAGGGCTAGGCCTAGGTTAGAAAAGCATGCAAGTAAATGCTGAAAAATGTCCATCTGTGGCAATGACACAGCTGGTGGGCCTACTGTAATGTTTGTTTCTCAATGAAGGTGCAATACCATCAATCCAGCCCCTGAGCACCCTATGCTCTGCATGTTCTCGTCATTCTCCATCCTGCATACTTGATTGAACTTGTCAGTGGCTTTCTTGATTAGCTGACCACGCCTGATATAGCTAATCAGGAGCATTATTTTTTATTTTTTTAGATTTATTTATGGGCTTTTTAGCCTTAATCAGGAGCATCATAATTGCACTCATTGTAATCAGGTGTGCTTGGAGCGAGACTAGAAAATATGTGGGGTACATAGCTCCAGGATTGAGAGACACTGCTGTGTGTTGTCAGACATACCAAGTATGTACCTTAAGATGTACTCCCTTAAGATGGGCAGACACTGTGATTTTGATCCATTGTGTACATTGTGTGAACTCACACAGAGGGCAGACCAGGGGGGTCAAACCTCAGTACTGCTCATTTCTAGTTTTATTTTCTCATAATAAATCACCAATGTACCACTGACAACATTCCTTTGAGAAGTGTTGTGTGTGTTGATAGGAATATACAAATTGCGAAGGGGGTACACTTTATCATGGATTCAATGTCCTGCTAATAACTGCCTATTGGATAGGGAAAAGTTGAGTTCATGCAGGGGTACAAACTAACACCATCAACATATGACACAGTCTCTTCAGGCTTTGCAGTATATTTCAAACTAAAGGTTAAGATTAAACTCCCCAAACTTTAGAAGCATTAACTAAAATTTAGCCAGAAAGTCTTTCACCTCTGATTTATCCATCTTTAAACAATTCACCCATGCTCCAAGGTAACCTCTATACCGATGCCCATAAACTGTCCACAAGTGGACAAGCCTATCCTGTGTGACACTGTGCATTTCCCCAAAAGCCTTCAGTGTAAAACTGCACACCTCTCGATCTGAAAAGCAGACAGGACAGCTAAAGCAGCCCAGGATTTCATAACAGCACTGCACAGTAGAGTATCTATCTACACTCTAAGGCCATATCTGCCTCTCGCTCCCATTAAGAGCATGTTGTCTGACACATGTAAAAACATTGCCATTGTGTTGCTAGGTACTTTAACGACTGAATAGAGGCATGTAAGTAGCATTACAGTTATGTTTTGCATATCGGCTGATTGCAGCTTTTTCTGCATAAAATCAACCAGTCCTTTGTAAAAGTTGATGTGAAGTGGCAGTTGAATTTCAGCTGAATTAGGCCCTGCTTGTGGCAGGGAGATGATGTCACTCCCCATGCAGTAGCGGTTCTGTTCTGTCCACTCCGCAGTGCCTAAAGCAGTGCACAAACTCCTGCCTGTTAAGTGTTCTGGCAGCACAGAAACATACCTAAACTACAAATATTTACGTCTTCCTATTCATCATTCTATACACATCAGTGCATTTGTTAATGTTCTATAGATTATCTTTCAAACACCACAGCTGTGACTTGACTATGAAACATTCCATTGTTCAGCAAAGGAGTGCAGGGTTGTAGGCTGGTAAAGCTCTTCTTTACTGCCAGTGACTGTGTTTTTCTCCTGATTTCTTCATCTCCCCAGACAGTGGCCTCAGTTTCAGGTCAAGATTGAAAATTAATGCCACATGTTTTTAAAAATGCAGGCATGAGTCAGTGCATCTGGAGGGAAGCGATCTCTTTCTGATTATCCAGAGACTCCCAGTTATCTTTATTGCATACAACACTCCTAACCAGATTAATCTTGGCCAGCAAAAGCTATGCTTCTATTTCAGAAACATGAAAATAATTTTTATGCTAAAATATGCTAACCAACACATTATCAGAGGATTGCTACCAGAGAGTTAAAGATTCTGGCAAAATGTTCTTGATATTTCAGCTCAATGGCCAATTAAATTAGACCCCCTCCCAATAGATTATGTGTGAATAGATTATGGCTCGGTCCGAGTCACCTTGGTTCCCATCTACAGAACAAAGACTGTGTACAGGAGGGTGTATATTTTTAGCGCACACAGAGAACAGACAGCTAGAGGACCGTCAGCGGCAATCAGCTGAATTTGACAATCAAAGTTCTGGCTCACGACTCACAAAATAGATTCGACCCAAAGACCTTTCGTGCACATCACACTGTCAGGATAGCCTATGAAAATAATTAATTTTATATTATAGCAAAACACTGTCTGTAAGAGTTCAAGCAGCCTTCAATAGTTGGATTTTTGTTTGTTTGTTGTAGCCTGTTGTTCTTTTAAAATATATATATATGGAGGTCTGGGTCACTGACATGTAAACTCCAACTGATTGCCTGTCCCTGGGCATGATCCTCCTTTAAAAAGAAATCTGCCCGACATAATCCACTTTCTTGGAGCTGGGGGAAAGGGATGATGCATAATCTCACTTCAGCAAACCATAGAGCTTCACATTTATACTTCACTCCCATTTGCCTTTTCATACAGCATGTTTGTGTGTCATTGCATAGACTAGCTATGATCTACCCCCCAAAACACTACATTGTGTTCATAAGGCACAGATGTTAAACTGGGCAGATCTCTTAACGTCACATGCATTCTTATATCTATCCAACCCACTTCAGTCTCAAACTAGATCTCACACTTGACACCACAGGGCTACCCAGGGGTAAGGGATGAGACCCCCCCCCCTTCTGAGTTCAAAACAGGCTACAGTAAAGGTTGAGACAGGGTGCAAGGGGTTGGGGTTGGGATAGCGCTCACAAGGATATGAACCCAGATTAGGGTTAAGGGGAGAAACTGGGTATGAACCCTGGTCACCTTGTAGGCATCCAAAGAGGCTACACCACATGAACCACTTAGGTTGCATCAAGCAATGGCCCTGGGAGGGAAGGAGTCTGTGAGTGAAAGGCACTTCATTTTTTTCCACCTCTCTGACTCTTCTGTGGTACCTGACATGTCTTGTAAGAGGGTTGGCTGGTTCCTATACTGGTGACAGTGTGAGCCTTGAACTGGTCTAAGCTCTTTGTCCTGACCTCTCCATCATGTTTTTTTGTTTGTAAGTTTTCTTTGGGGAGCATCTTGGTGGAGCCACTGTTGAAATGAATGATGTTATGCGTTGAGCTTTTTCCTCCTTGGGGAGGAGGGAATGGTTGCAGAAGCTTGAGCAGAGGCAGGTCAGGCAGCAGGCCTTGTGCCTTCGTCAAAGCCAGTGAAATGCATTTCAATTTACAATTATATATATATATCAAGGGTTAACCTATAGGTTATATATATATAGCCTAAAGGTAGTCCAATAGTTACACTGCTTTTCTCTTGATTGACATTCATTTGTAAAATGTGACCTTCTTGTTTTCGAATTGTATCGAAATTGTCAATGTACATACCCAGTCAGAGGTCCTGTGTAAATGTGAGCACTCACATTGTGCCAGGTGGCGTCTGCAGTGTCAGCATAGAACTCATGGGTTGTGTTCTGTCTGTGCAGAAAGGCCCACTACAACTACATCAGGTAGTATGAGTTCACACATCGTACAGGCTTCATGGAAATCATACAGCATCTGCCCAGCTTACATTGTCAAATCACTGATGAGTATTTGATCAAACGTTTCTTCACTCATCAATTCATACTAATTCTGTATAATGTTTTTTTATGGTGATGTTTCTGAGGCAGTTTAGCATTAAAGAACCCTCACATGCAAAAAAATAAAATAAATCATGTTTGACATTTTGTTACATTGCAGAATTCTCTTTCACTTTCGGATGGGGCCTCATACAAGATATGATAGCTATGATTGCCAAACGCATAGAAGCGTCTTAGGGCTTTCCTTGAATTTACCAAGACACATTGCCATTTTCACACATTCGGAAAGATGTTCAATAAAACCATTAAATATAACAATACTGCCAAGTTGTAGTGATCCCTTTTAAGTTCTTAAGACTATATTTAATAAATACAACATAAGCAAACAAATAAATGGGGAATGGATTAAGAAATATTGATTCTGGTCTTGCTGGCACTGAGAGCAAATGCCTTTTACTGGACCTCAGCATTGACGCTCATCTAGGCTAATCAGTTTACATTATATTTCATCTCTATGTTTAATGCACTTCTGTAAATTATACATGATAAAATGCTGTACCCTGTTTTAATTTAAAGTAAGATTATATTTAGATAGTAAACAGAATATGTAAACCTATAATCTGCAAATGGAGAGTGTAGTAACTAAAGTGTGTGTGTGTGTGTGTGTGTGTGTTAGAGGTGTACAGAGACGTCATTTTCTATACCTGTATCTGTTCAACCAACAAAATTATCGGTTTCTGTATCTGTATTCAGATATATGACTGTAAGTGTGCGTAGTTTATACCAGAAGTCACGTTAAATGGTGCAAATGTTGGATTTTCTAACCGAATATTCATTGGCAATGCAATTGTTGTTCCTTCAAAGCATCAAATGTATTTAATATTGTCACATAATTAACAAAATATTATAAAATATATTTTCACATCCTCAAACTGTACTTGTCATCTCTCTATCTTTTTTTAAATTTTTAACCCCCCCACCCCCACCCTTTTAACTGGGAGACATTCAACAATCAGAAACTGAAATACTGTTCTATAAATTGAATGATTTTGTTTTGCTTTAGAAATAAAAATGATTTACACTAAACATTATAATCTCAAAAAATAATATTCTTAAATTCCAATGATGCTGCATTTGCGTTTCTTGATATGTACCTACTTATAAATTGTTGTAATATAGCGATCACTTTTCTATAAAGTGTTATTATTGAAATCACATGACTGTGCGGCAACACACAGTTCCAACCTCATCGTTAAGTTTGCTGACGACACAACCATTGTGGGCCTCATCATTGACAGTGACGAGTCAGCCTACAGAGAGGAGGTTGATACCCTGACAACATGGTGTCAGGATAATAACCTCTCTTTCAACGTCAGCAAGACTAAGGAGATGATTGTGGACTATAGGAGGCGGCAGGGGAGGAGCATGCACCCTTACACGTCAACGGATCCGAAGTGGAAAAGGTCAGCTGCTTCAGCAATGATCTCACCTGGTCTGCTCACACGGACAAGGTGGTCAAAGAGGCCCGGGAACGCCTCTTCTTCCTGAGGAGACTGAAACGCCTCTTCTTCCTGAGGAGACTGAAGAAGTTTGGCATGGACTCTAACTTCTACAGATGCACAATAGAGAGCATCCTGACTGGTTGCATCACAGTGTGGTATTGGCCTGCTGCATAGCCAAGGGCCGCAAGGTCCTACGCAGTGTGGTCAGGTCTGCAGAGTTCATCATCGGCAGGGAGCTCCCAGCCCTGCAGGACACCTACCACACATGATGCCTCAGAAAAGCTGGCAGGATTCTGAAAGACTGCTACCACCCTCCCTTCAGACTTTTTACCCCGTTGCCTTCTGGCAGGCGTTACAGAAGCATTCAGTCTCGTACCCATAGACTGGATAAACAGTTTCTTTCCGAGGCCTAGAAGCCTGGCTTCTAAATTGACAGTGATACACTCTCGCCACTTTCTCACTCGCCACTTTACACAATGTCACTTTCAACTACTGTTTGCACTATCGTAATATTGCACTACCTGTTACTCCCACACTTGATTTGTTTTCAGGTTAGTATAGGTTTATTAGGTTAGTATAGGTTATCATATGTATATTATATGTTTAGCATATTGTATTGCATATTTATTTTGTATATTTAGTAGGATTATTATTTGTTTATAATATGTGTAATTTATGTTCAGAGTACTTATATGTTATGTAATGTTATATTATGCTATGCTATGGTTATGTTAGGTTGCTGTGCGGTGTCTTGTCTTAAGAATTTCAGTGCCCTGTCTGACTTGAAATCTTGAAATCAAAGTCCTATGTTGTAAAAAGAATGGGCATTTTTATTTTGTGGCCATCCACAATGATATGACTGAATTTGAAGAAACATAATGACTGACACACAGACATGTCAATCATGGAGCTGATTTTCCCCCCCAAATAACAAGCAATTTCGGGTAGAAGAAACATCATCAATAGCATTATTTGTGCTTTCCAGAATAATGTATTCGGATTTGGGTGCATCTCTAGTGTTAGTGTGTGTGTGTGTGTGTGTGTGTGTGTGTGTGTGTGTGTGTGTGTGTGTGTGTGTGTGGCGGGATTTGAGAGATACAGCCTGGCTGCAGCTCTCAGCCTGAAGCGTGGATAATACTGCATCTGCACTGAAACAAGAGTTGCTTGCACAAAATCTAAAAGCCTTGATCAGACAAACCGTAAAGTTATATAAAGGCATCTCTCTGTCTCGATTTCACTCTCTCTCTCTCGGCTTTTAAGTTGATGCTACAAACAGCTTGAGTTCTGTCATTCTACATTTTTCCTCCAGAAAACAATGCCTGAGCATGGCCAGGGGTTGGAGGTCTGCTTAGATTAACTGCAGATCACGAAGAATGCACAGTGCTGGTCCCGTTGGGAAGCCTCTTCCATTGTGTTTGTCTATTAGTGGCATGTGTAAAAACAATGCAAAGATCTGTTCCAGAGTGGTTTTGCCATAAATGTTTCAGTGTCATCCGATAAGATTAAATTATTATTTTATTGCAGTGTTTTACCACGTGGGCCTTTGGAGACCTTTAGACACTGTAGCTAAAAGCCTGAGGTCTGAATAGCTCCAGTCTCTTGAGTATGTGACCCATTCTTCCATTATGGAGCACCTCAGTGCACAATTACAATATGTGGACTCAAAAGGGAAACAGCGTTTGCATGTAATTTGACAACATATCTGTAGGTTAGACTGCTGCCATGAAGCTGCCTGCACTAGATGTGAACATGTTGTTTTTAGGGGCTACAGTTGGTGATATAATGAGTGAATTGGTTCTAAAACATTATGACAAAGACAGTGATACTCAAAGACTAGGAAAACTGAGGACAAACAGCCTGGTCTACACTTAATTGTTTACACAGAGCTGTTGATTGAAACCATTGTGTGCAGTACACTCACCACACATTAGAGGCGCAGTCCGTGATTCTAATCAATACTCTTTTTCACGGCTAATTGTTCCTTATGGTTTTGTAGCTATCTGTTCAGTGTGTGCGTTAAAAAAGATGTTGGTGTTCATATACAGTCCTGGCACTGTTAATGGGAAACAAAGAGAATGGTTCGGACCGAGCCATAAACAACTCCAGCCGGGAGCACGATACACTTCTGGAGTATGGAAGGGAGGAGTGTAATTTGATTGGCTGTCCAATGCCAGAATTGTGGACTTTGCCTTTAATAGTCTGGTAGAAAGGCAGGGATCCAACCATTTGACTGTACTGAGGACAGTGCAGGTGAGGCCACTGGGTTTACCTCAGGCACATGAGATATTCCATGACCAGAGGAAATGTTGGTTTTAGGTCACAGAACTCAGCATGCCCAATAATGAACATGCCAACATGTCTAGCATGGTGAGTGATATGTTCACTCTCCAAACTCAAAAGGTAAACATCTCAATATCTGTAGTTGGATGTCTGTGTTATTATGATTATGAGGCTATACCATCATGTTAATAAAGCAAACGTATAATGAGAGGAGTGTGCATGAGTAGACGTTCTAGCAATGATCACAGACACAAAAATACGTGGTTACCTGGCATGCAGTAGCATTTTATAAATTCTCTACACATTAGTGTACATTAAATGTTACGAATACTCCTTAAATTTCATAAATCAGTTTACCACTGACTGAGCATTTTTTTCACCATAGCTTTACCTATTCCAAATGGGATTGAATTGGATACCATTTTTAATTTGTTCAAATGTACTGTGCATTATGTAATTATATGGTAGATCTTAATGTAAAATGTTAGTGAGTAGTGAGTAAAAATAGACATGGCTTCAAGTTCTCCAGGGGTTTGCCACATTCAGGCCCTGAGAGAAAGAATGAATTTGGATTCTTCAAGGACATGCTCACCAAGGACAAGAGCCAAAAAGACCCTCTTAAAAATGTGTCCTCCACAGCCATAAACAACAGCAGCTTGCAACAATATATTTTTGACTTCCACAGAGGGATTGTAATCTAAAGCAACTGTGTGTTATGAGCTACTCAGTCAAATATTATTATTAACATGACATTCCTTGAAATCCAACAAGCCAAAGCCACAGGTCACTCACAAGCCTTTAGTCTCAGGTCGACCATGAAATAACCATCCCAGCAGACTTACATGCTTTAAATCATTAGGAAAAGAATCAAGGTTAAGCACACCTGCTCATGCTCACAGATTGATTGGTGGTATAATAGAAGTCTTTGAAAGGACAGTGTCAGGAGTGGATATGTTAATAAAACTGTTATTTTGGTTCAAATGTGACAAGATATATACCTACCCCACCTATTATCTTAAAACAAGAATGATTTCAGCGTATTCAAACTTAAATTAAAACTGCTTGAAGTTTCAGTGATAACTGGACATTAAACTAAACCTTCAAATGGACAAAACAATGCTGTATGCCAAGCATTCTCAAATTAGCTGGGGACACTCAAATCCCCAATCCGTATAAATATGTTTTACCTTTTATATATTTTTAGTTTTATTTCTGATACAAATCTATTATGAAACCCAATCAGTGGACATCGCTTTGGGTTTAGGTATGCCTGCATTGAGTGCCATCCACTCTAGTGCAACAATGAGCCATCGTTCAGCCTTTTCATCGCAGTTTTTGAGGAGTTTTTACAACTCCTGATCCAAACGAGCTACATTGGGCCAGATCTTATTGTGCTGCTGTTCATCGCACAATTATCTCATGCTCGATGAGACACAAAGAACCAGGGGAAAGCGTGGGGATGTGACCTGCAAGCAGATGGTGTGAGTCATCAGGCCCAGCATGCCTCACCACAGTCACTTCAGAGGTGTGCTAGCAGAGAGGGATTTTCACCTCTGAAGGGGAACTGGATACAGTCAGAGTGACGGGTAGTATTGTGGCTAACCTAAAACAAAAATCATCTGCACCATTACAGCCTCTTACATTTCTCCACTATTGGTGAACCATTTTAGGCACAGCAGATCTTTTTGATTTACTTATGTTCTTTCAACAACGGACTGTTGTGTTTGCACTATTAATTTCCCTAGGTAGCTGTGCTTACAGATGGCCACACGGTGGAGGCCCGTGTGTTCTTGGTTGTTTGAAAATCATTAACAGATTTCCGAATTTAAATTAATTAGTATAAACTGTTCTTGGCAGACTGCACTCCATGTGCTGCAAACAGGAGAGACAAATAAAATACAGACGATAGGCAAAAGCCGGTATTTACTTTTTCAGGACTCACACTGAAGTTGTAGTTCATCTACATATATTACATATGCAGAGTTATGCATGTGTGTGTGTCATACTAAACCATAGCATTAGGATGAAAAATCTCCAATGTAAGGTGCATCTTTGTTGAGTTTGCCTTTCAGCACTGTGATATATGCATACTTACAGTACATACAGTGTATCATTCAGATATGCTGCTGAGCTGCGCTGTTGTATGTTCTGTTTGTAGCACATCGCTGTCGTTGCTGAAAGCTGGAGAGAGAGAGAGATGTTACTCCTGAGAGATCCTAGTCTAGCATGGCTCCACAGGGCGTGTGTGAGGACCCCCTGTGATGGAGGCCACGGGCCTGCAAGAGAGCAGCAGGCCTTCAGAGCTCTTTAACAGCCTAGCAGCATGGAAGACCTTCCTCCAGTGGTCAGTGTAAGGTCACCTAGTATGTCAGCCTTTTCCAGCAGGACTTTCTGGAGGCCTGGTGGGCCACTGTCTCCCTATTTGACACTAATTGATGTATGTCTAAAAAAAAACCTGCCTCAGTTATTAATGCTGAGAGCTCCTTGGCATCTCTGCTGATACGGTCTAGCATATTCTAGCCTATGTTGAATGAACACAGTGTAATCATACCACGTATTTCCATCTAATCAAATTAAGTGAAATTAATATGTGATGATTATGCTCTATGAACAAAACATACATTTGTGGATGAAACAATCTTTTCATGTCAGTTGTACTTATTTTCCTTGCTTTGAATCCAAATGTTTGTCTTTAGTAAGTGTAGTTAAATAAACTAATACATTGTTTGGCTGTCTTACTAGAATCAGTGTTGTTGAATGAATTAGTGACATTTGATAGTTTTACCATC
Organism: Clupea harengus; assembly: GCF_900700415.2. Lineage (NCBI taxonomy): Eukaryota > Metazoa > Chordata > Actinopteri > Clupeiformes > Clupeidae > Clupea > Clupea harengus. Next base: position 4,347,367 of record NC_045163.1, on the reverse strand, counting down.
TACTGTGTCAATGTTGTTATAATTAGTTATAATTGTTGGTAGCCCTAGTACGTATTTAAATACCAAAAGGTTACCAAAGGCCAATTAATAAAAGGTCAATTGATATAAAGTAGAAAAACAAACAATTTAATGTTTTATACATTCTCATATTTAGTTCTAACATACAGCAACAGCAACCATTTTTACACTCTCATTCCTTCCTTTTGACTTCCTCTTGGATCAACAGCCAGGCTACAAGTTATATTCATGCTACTCGCCTCACTGTCACCACTTACCGTTTCTGTGGAGAGATGGCTTACCCAAATATCAATGCCACGGATACAGCTGAGAAGCAAGAGAGTTAAGCATATAAAAGATTAATATAGAACAGTTCAATTCGAAAAGGCATATAGCGAATTTCTAGGTTCTCTTGGTTGAAGCCAAGTTTAAAAAAAAAATCTGCACTGCAGAAATACAAACAAATACTTGACTTTTACTAGCATTACTTGACTTCCTCTTTTTCAAACTAATTTACGCAAGAAGCTCCTTTTTGAGAAACTAAGGGCTTGGTCTTTGTGCACCCAGATTTAGAAAGATCTTCTGCAGTACATCAAACGTGCATTTGAGTTCTGGTTCAAAGATTCAAAATTGAAATCCAAACCGTAGAACACAAGCCTGCGTAATGATACCCAAACCACTGAGAACCTCCACACTTTCAATTAGGACACCACGGCCCTCTGGGCTGTCCGCAGGCTATGCACTCTACCATCAAAGTTTGCTCCTTGATACCATTGGCCTCAGTGTTTGTATTCTGTGGGGGAAAAAAACAACAAAGGGCCTATTAACAAGTAATACAATGTGAAAGTAAAAGATACAGTTCAATAGAAGACTGGAGACAAAACAAAATGGATTGAAATATGCATTTTTGGAACCCTCTACATTTATTTATGAATAAAATAAATAAGCGGCATTAAGAAAAATGAAATGCATACATTAAAATACACTACAACTCCAAAGAGGCATATTAGGGTATCCTTGTCAAATCAATGTTATCACATGGTGAGATAATCCCTTTAAAGGTGCAGTATGTAAGATTTAGTGGCATTTAGTGGTGAGGCTGCAGATTGCAAATAACTGAATACCTCTTCCTTTTTCAGGGTGGCCGCCAGGTGCCATAAAAACACAAAAGGACCTCTGTAGTGGTTTGGTTTGTCCATTCGTGGAACTACTGTAGAAAACATGGTGGCGCAACATGGCCCACTCCCTATGTAGATACAAGGGCTCATTCTAAGATAACAAAAAACGATTCATGGATGCAGGTATATGCTACTGAAACAAAGTTATGAATACTATATTCCATTTCTGCTAATTGATCAACCTAAATCCTTCACACTGCACCCTTAACATGTCACTTGCTGATAATGTTCTGTTCATGTGTTCAGTTTTCAGCATTCAGTTTTTCTTCCATGTGTAATTTCAATCATACACGTGGAAAAAAATCATTGTGCTCAAAGTTAGAGGCTTAACACAAATACCAGACCTTTCACTGTAACATGCGTTTTTCTCAGGGGGTAGGGTCTACACACCTACACACAGGGCTGTATGAACTATTTACAACCATCATTCTGCCAATTCATAATTCACACACCTTGGAGATATTGAGTAGAAGAAGGCTTATTTTTCTTCCGTGTCGAATACTGGTCAAGACCAGTGAAGGAAGTACAAAGAAGTGGTTCAGTGGAAATCAGCATGAACAATTGGGATGCAAAGATACATTTATTCCTGAAATAGAAATTAGCTGGTAAAGTTTGGGTTCACAGAGTAGCTTGACTGTTTTTGTGTTCACATATTCATTCCCTCTTCTCCATCTGAATTTAACCACAAGCCTCTCATAACTGTCAACACTTCAGCTGTGACAGAGAGGGAATTGAATGTCTAATCTGTTTTTAATAGTTTACAAGGTCATAAGTGATTTAGCTCTTCATTAATTCAGAATGTTCAGTCATAACAACCTGGCAATTCTTCAAGTGACTCAGCAATTGATCAGTCAAGTAAGATAAAGCTGGATGGGCTGGGACACACCTATGGAGTCATCTGAATAAAATGTGTTCATGTGCTAATAGCACAGTCTCTCTCTCCTCGAGCCTGTTCTCGCTACTTGTTATGAATAACAAAGTGAAGTAACTTGAAGTGTGGCTGCCTGATTGATCCCATCTCCTTATAGTCAGTGTGGTTTAATGTAGTATTACTTCAGGTGAATCCGTTTGGCTGTTCATGAATGGGGGACATCTGACTTAGTGATAATCTGGGTGATAATAATGGTGTAATAATTCTAGTCAAGGTAAGGTGATCAGCCAGTTCTGAATTCTCAATCAATCAGTGTCTGACCTAGTTGTGTATGACAGCAGACTAATCTTGCCCAACAACACTGTTTTTTTGTTATTAGGCCCTGCTGAAACACTGGTATGGTTAATTAAACACTACATTTTCTATTAAATGCTCGAGTGAATTGATCAGACTTATCTATTCCACCGCTCTCTTCCAAAGTCCATGAGAGAAAACGAGACTGATTTGATACATGTTAGTTTGACTACACCTAGAACATCTAGCCTTTTTTTCAACCTGTATTTAAAAACATATGGTAATCAGATCATTTAAATTCCACCTTCTTTGGATAATCTTTGCAAATATTGCAGTGCACCCACAGAGGATTTTCTTAACATGTTTTTTCCCCCTGCTGCGTTGCATCTGTAGTCTCATGGAGTAGTAGCTAGCGCACAGCAGGATTCAGGCATGTAACACCAACAAACCCTTCAGTAACCCAGAATGTTTGTATGCATTTGTGTGAAATAGTCATCATAATTGCAATAATGTGAATAATAGGTTGACATAATGTTGATGACTGTGGGTGATATCGTCAAAAATGGCTGAAATGTCGAAAATGAATACCAGCTAAGCTAGAAAAAAACAAAAAACAAACAAACAAACAAACAAACAAACAAGGCATCAGGAACCTGACACAGTTTGACTGAAAGAAGGGGCCATGAAACTATGATCAAACATGGACAACCACAGGAAACCTACCTTTGCATGCACATATGGCCCACATCTCAGGATGAAAAAAGAACTGATCATAAAGAAAGTGCAACTCAAAGGACCAAAGACCACAAACATCACTTTCAGAATCAGTATATTGCTTGCTTTCCTTCCTCCAGATAACCATTCCATACCCCCAGCTTGAGGAATAATGGAGGCATAGCAAACAATGTGGCTTCAAAAGAAGACTGACCCTTTTCATCTTTCTTAGGCCAGATGCTGAGGAGGAAGGCTGACGCACAACAGTAATGGAATTCAACGTTGATCAAAACAAGCGTCGTCTCAAGTTTATGCATCTCGGTGCACACTGAGGGAGAAATAAACATGATGCACACAGGCCTGATGATGTACTCTACTCTGTGTGCAGTAGTGCTGGGCAATATTGATACTGAAACCCTACCGAGTGGAATAAATCATATCTAAAATTAGTATTGGATTTTTTTTTTTGTATTTGACCAATTACCTTTAATTGCATAAAATGTGTTCATACAGTGTTGAACAACAGTTCTGCACAAACAATTGCACAGTCAATCATCAGAGGAAGAATGATGTTGTATTGTTGGAAGTCCTGGAGCTCTATTGATTACTACAGAATCAGCCTTCACGTGTGCGAGTGTGGGCACACTGAGCTGAGTATGTTGGATGCTTAGTCTATACAAGGTCAGAATGTATCGAAAGGTCTGTGGAAAGGTAATAGCTATAAGAACCTCATTCACAGAGAAAACCCACAAGGAACACAAATCCCATGATGATTCACTAAATGTCTAAAGCTTTAATTCATGCTAATATCACACGTTGACTGAATAGTTCCTCAGCTTACTTTTCAAAATTACATTTTTATTTATACTAGACTATTGCTGCAAGGAACTAAGCACTGTATGACTAGGAATCCTTCCCAGACATGCCCTACCAAGATAAAAAAAAGAAGCAAATAAAACGAATTAATTCACATAAAATAATTATGCCGGCTAATGTAGTGCAAATGGATCTGAAGTTGTTGAAATCAGCTTGTAAGGAGCTCCAGTGTTTAATGTCATTACAGATTATTGATATTGTGCACCGAGGTAGAAAATGTGCTGCCATCCATGTTTAATGAAATTATGGACTACTCAAAACAATACTGTAATATTAGATAATTCATTTCATTTAGATAATTTTTTTTCAAAATGAATACACAAATGAAATGAAAGCAAAACAGACAATGTTTCCAAATCAAGAATTGTTTGTGCATGTTTGTACACGTGCAGCAGAGAATGGACATCACAGGTACTGAAAGATGGCACTGATCTTGACAACAGGCTTGGAGTCGGCCCCTCACCTTTCCTGCTTGAGATGGAGAATTGGATCCCAGCGGGGAGTGACAGGCAGGGAGAAATGCACCTCCCTCTGCAGTGGCATTGGCAGTTTGATAATGGCACATTGCTGCCTCACAGTCATATTTTGACACATGGATAAATACAAAGAGGCTTTTTAACAGCTGTGAAAGCTTAGCTTTGCTAAAGGTTGGGCAAAGCTAGGGGGCTATTAGCATCAGAATATGACAGCTCTACTGAAAACGTTTTTTGCAGTTTACTATCTTTCCTAGGCTATTATGGATCATGTCGTGCTTGGATTTGACCAAGTCGTTCAAAATTTCAGCACACCATTTAACAATATATATATACATGTGCCGGATAAAATAATACTATTTCTAGGGACTTAATATATAAATGAGATTAAACTGTAGCCAGCTAGCATTGCAATTACAAAGTGTTTTTAGCATTGATATTTAGGCTTTTGTCCAATAATATTATTGTTCTTAATGTGTGGATGAAATATTTCTCCGGATAAATATAGCCTAAACATAGCCTGAGGCTATTCCTTTGCCTCTCTTACCTCAGTTTAGAAGTTCACTTAAATAAAAAATGTTCACTAACTGCCCTTTTACATCCGTTGGATGACAAGTGTATCTGTACTACTAAAATCATTTGTTTACAACTATAATGTATATTTACTTGTACAAAACTCTGGTGTAGATGCCTTGTAGTGCTCAGAAAGGGGCCATCTGAGGCTCAAACCTACCACAGCTGCAACTCTGTCCTTGCTAAGCTAATGCTGTTTTAACGTTGCCACTTTAGGCTGTGTTGAGCTGTGCTCATTTGCATATCCATTCAGCCACTTAAGGTATACGTAGAGAGCTTTCTCTAAGGGGAACTGTTAAGAGATGGTTTGGGAAGCGTGTAGAAAAGTAAACAACTTAGTAAGGTTTACCTTTCAAATGTTTGCAAAACACTTAAAGACTCTGTTATCGGGATACCCAGCCCTGATTAGTTAAGGGCACATGTTTGCTTAGAGACATCAGAGAGGAGGATATCTGTGATGGTGCCCAGATTGTTCAAAGAGCCAAGCTTATATAGGCCTTTGGCAATAGTGAAGCTGCAGATCTCCACTCACACACTTCAAAGTACATGTCTGTAAGATCGAATGTGAGAAGACGGTTGCCTTTGGCATGGCCACTCATCTTTGGCATAGCATGATGACTCAAAGAATTATGACAAAGTATATAAGTGTATAAGTAGAACAAGGAGTCCAAGTCAGAAGCCTTTGTACTTTTTTCAGGGGGGAAGAATTGTCCTTTCTATCATGGTGGCCATCACTATTATTGAATGAATGATTAGGTTAAAAGCGCACTAAGAAATTAACATACATGGTAGGGGGGTTCACCTCAATACCATGTGTTGCTATGTGATGCAATGGCAGCCAGTCTGTCCGGGATTTTGCCATTTTGGAAATTCACACAAATTCAAGGATTTCCTATAATTGTAATTATGTTGCAGTTTTATCTTATGGAAGTTGTGGAATTTCTGCACTATTTGCAATTGCGTTTCTTAGCTAAATGTAAAAAAAGAATCACCAACAAGAATTCCTGTTGGGATCCTGGTGGGACGGGCCAGTTTAGCATTCGCCACACATTTGCTATCTGATAGGGCCAGTTAGGGTAACCAACCATAATCTTTCCAATCACTGTTTTAGGATTTTTTTTGTGGCCATAGAGGTCATGTTTACGCTGCAGATCTTAATTCTGTTTGTATTTTTTGCACTTAGTGACTCATGTCTGATAGCTGCATTTACAATGTAAATGTATATATTTAAGTCCTAAAGAGACCCTTGAAAGATCCTGTGTGCACACATGAGTTTAGATGACGGTGGTGTTTAGATTATGATGGTTATGCATAATGGAGTAAACAATGTAAGGTAGGATGCTGTGAAATAAAGTCAGCCAATCACTGGACCTCTCTCCGATCTTCTCACAACAAAAGGCTTCCTTTGGTTATAGTAACAGCAACCACCACAAAGGGCTACCGCACATCTGGGGAAGTAGACCACACATCTGGGGAAGTAGGCCGCACATCTGGGGAAGTAGACCACACATCTGGGGAAGTAGGCCGCACATCTGGGGAAGTAGGCCACACATCTGGGGAAGTAGGCCGCACATCTGGGGAAGTAGGCCGCACATCTGGGGAAGTAGGCCGCACATCTGGGGAAGTAGACCGCACATCTGGGGAAGTAGGCCGCACATCTGGGGAAGTAGGCCGCACCACCTGTTGTGAGGGAGAAGTCAGTCCCCACATTGTGTACGTACCCCCATCACCTAGGCACAAAAATGACCTTGACCTTAAAAATGACTGTAGCACCTGAATGACATATTCATTTTTAGTCTTGAATTGATCTTGACAATATGGGAAGTATCCTAGTCTGGTCATGGCAATTCATGGCAATCTAAAGTATCTGCATGTAGTTGTGCTTGACTAGAATCTCTCTTTGGTTCTGTGTTCTAATCAGCCTTCATGACACCTGTCCCAGCAGATGACCAATCACAGGATGCTGGCCAAAGAGGCATGGTCTTAGGACGCTGAGCAATAACATTGGATTGGTTTGTGGAAAAGTAAGGAAATTGTTATTAGGGTATATAATCAGCCATTTTAAGACATTAAGCGCTCTTGCTTTCTGGCTCTCTTCTGTGCCTCTTCTTTCCGGCATCCCCACTGGGGGCTTGCTGCTCTCTCTTCCCGACTCTAGCTCCTCTTTTTGGGCCCTTGCTCTGGGGCTCTCTAGCCCTCTCTGCTCTACCTCCCCTTCTCATCTCTTCATCTCACTCACTCTCTCATTTGGGTTTGTTTTCAGGTTTGCATTCGATGTATTTAGGTTTATTTGGTTAAATTGGTAACCATTTAATTTAAAGCTGTTGTCATTGCTTATGGTTATTGACACCAATGTGGCTTTCTTACACTGAATCCGGTCAATACTAACCCAAGAATAAACTGTTCATTCATACAGTTTTCATACAATTCCTCTTGTGCCATGCCTGTACTTATTTAATACCTGGCCAAAATTTGCAAAGTACACGGGTAATGTTACGAATTGCAAATAATTTCATTGGTCTTACAAAGGTGACCATAAGCTCCGGGATAGACATGACCAAATTACCTTTCACAACAGACACTACCAAAAAGACAAAACAGGCAGTTATGTTAGTGAAAAGGCTCATCTTAGCCTGGGTGTGTGCAGTAGTCACTGCTGGGATTTGAGTTCTAAAGAGAAGGAAACATTTAAAGTTTTGCATGAATGGTTATTCATATGCATGAATGTCACCTCATACTACTGTTGCACAAATGAGACCGGAATCACATGTACCATTGAATTCCATTCCTGCGGTTACACAGCAGGTCCATGAGAATCCATTTCATATCCAGGTTAATACCACATATAGATATCGCACAGTTGGAATATGAGGATGTCAGACTAAAGAGAATAACAAGTCAGCCTGCACTTTGGGGGGGTGTCCCGATTTAATGTCCAACCACATTGCCCTTGACCATTCTATCTGGCAATATTGCCAATATATCCAGTATGTTAATCTCCAAGATTAAACAATGGTTTTGTTGTCCTGTAAATCGCCCATTAAAAGCCCTCTGGTTGACTAGGGTGGTTAAGAGCACCATGATGACAGGAAGAGGTTGGAAGAGGGCCAGTATGTCCTGAATCTCAAACATCACATTTTACCTCAAAGTTAGAGCCCACAGAGGAGGTGGGTGGGAATCAACATAAATCTGTACAATGCATATCAATCACACGTAAACTACGTGTACATTTCTCAGTTGAAAACAGTTGACACCTTTTTGGCAGCTTGATATAAATATGCTACTGTTCTTGTTGCCATCCTGGAGTCTCCTGATAACAATCATCAGCACGTGGTGACCTGCCCAAAACACCCAATACACATTCACTGCCCTACGCATTTCCTGCTGGATCTGCGATACGTGCAAGGCGGCCAGAATGCATAGATGAAGCGATACTATAGAATGAGCCCCATGTGTATTGCTGCTCCAGTAGTCATCTTCAGCAGCATGGCATCCTGAGGCCAGTGTGACGGCGTTCTTTACTCACTGATGCATTCGTCAAGTTCCACTTGAGAGGCTGTATAATGCTGGTGCCCCCTTTGGAAGGGCTTCTAAGTTATTGTGCTCTGCAGACGTTTTGCCTGGTATGGCACTAAACTTGACCAGATATTCACCTGAGGAAATGAGGACAGGGCAGTCTCTCTGAGGAAGCACAATAGAATTGTGATCCATATCATAAGGAAGTCCCATGTGTTACCATATTACACGTGCACAGCATACTTTGAAGAGAGGGGACACAGCTCTGAATTTATGCACATTGACTTTAAACACACACATACACCGTCATGACTGCAGTCGAGAGTGGAAAGAAATAAACATACACTCTTAAGTAGAAAACCACAGTCAGATACTGTGAATGTATTGCAGTGTCTGATAGCGTGTCATTTATTTGATAAAAAAAAAAAAGACTGCATTTTTTCCTTGGAATCAATTTGTGTGCATATAACGTTACCAAGGGTAACCATAATAGTGTCACCTTCAATCTATTATAAGTGAACAGTTTCTCCTTCTCTTTCAAACATGACCTTCATAACATCATGTAGGTCAGGAGTAAGCAGAGGACATTTATTGTGGTTGTATAAAGGCTTTAATGAAGTCTCTTCAGCAAAGCACTGTGTTTCAGCTGTGACAAGATGGCACTAACTTCTCATGCATTATTCCAAGATAAAGTATGCCTAAGAACACACAAGTTCAATTTGAAATTCAGAAACGGTGAGAAGAGACTCTAAAAAGCTAATGAACACTGCTTTGAAAGGGCGGTTGGTTGTTGCAAAACCAACTAATAATGAATACTTTGGCACTACTTTTTACACTGCTCTCACAGAAGTGACTTGAAGTTTGCACCCACTGACTTTGTGTAACTATACTGATGTTAAACCCATTGGTCAAAAAGCTGGGTAGTGGCTGCTATCCTAAAGATATAACAAAGGTCAAGAGAAGTCAAAAGAACACCACTGCACCTTTGAAAACAAAACTGGCAGTGGCAAATGCCATTTTAAGTCAAAATAACAATATGTTTTTTCCATTGCAAATGCCATTTTAAGTAAAAATAACAATAGTTTTGCCATTGCAAATGCCATTTTAAGTGAAACAACAATAGATTTGCCATGTAAGATTCATTAGATCTATCTCTAATCCCTACTGAACCAGGGTCTGTTCTCCTAATCCTCACGATTACGTAAGACAATGTCTCCATACGTGAAGAGAGCACATGGCTCACACTGCCTGCGGCCCAGGAAGTCTTAATGCATCCGTTTGATATCAAACACAGATAAGTAAAGCCGAGGGAATCAGAACAACCTTGCAGGCCAACAAATGTTTTTGAACACAGAGCAACATTAAACATCCATGATCAGCTCATCAGTATCGTTATATGCTTACAGCAGCTCAGTTGTTGAGTTTGAAATTTAAATGTAAATAAAACTCTTGGACGGCATGTTTCAACACACTCTGTGGATGAAGGCAAATTAATTTTATACAGTACATTAATATTCTGAAAATGGAACCAATTTGCATGACGTCCAGTATCAGAGTTTTCCATTAATTACCTAACTATTTTCATGAGCATCCACAATAAGTCGCAAGTCACAATGAATGCATGTTTAGTGCAAAGATTGTTTTCAATCTGTCTTTGCATAAACCCTACCCAGGAGATCTTGACTAATTGGAGTGAACATGCTCTTGGGGTTCTTTACACAGCAGAGATGGCCCCCTGAGATCATGCGCTTCTGAAAATTAGACTGCTACTATGCAACTGTGTGGAGAAAAGTCTGTTCCAAAGAACCATTCAAAACACAATCACAGCTTGCCTATTAAAATACCCAAACCTACTCTAAGGTTAAAAAGTCCAGAAGGAATCATAAACTATACACCAAGAAGAATTAAATAAGATAATTATGCTACAAATAATTAATCAAATATATGAACCTATGGCACACATTGATTTAAAAAAAAAATGTGCAGAATAACTTTGGTTTGGTCATTCGTGAAGGTGGAGTAGCCTCCGCTCGTTCTACTGGTAAGTATGGGTGTGTTGCACACGAGCTGAGTGCCTGGCGGTATTTGTTTCAAGGGGTATTTGTTTAGTTCAGAGAGTGAAATAGAATGACTGAGGGTCTTAAACTGGCTTACTGATCTAATTCAAATAATGTTGTCGTAATACCTCCTCTCATGAATTCATCAACTATCTTTGAACTTCAAAGCTGCAAGCTGAATTTAACATCCACTAACATCTGCAGCTCCACCTTTTTCCATCCGTTTGGCGTCCTCAACTCATGCCTAATTCTCAACTCATGCTTAATTAGTCTACCTGAATATAATTTAAATGTTCGTTTGAACCATGTAATTGTCATAATTTCCACTGGATTTGCTTGGTAGGCCCCAAGGTGCTCTTAGTTGCCCAGAACAGGGCCATGCAGCCAAATCAAGCTGCCTTGAGATGATGCAAAAATCATATATGTTTTTGCAGTGGTCTTGACTGAATCTTGGTTATAGCCAGGTAATGTACACTTTGTTTTCTGGTTTTCAACTACAAACCCGAATGGAGTCTCTACACTTTAATGTGGAGTATCCTTAACATTTAATTGTATACTGCCACACTTGGTATCGCATTATGTATGCTAATTTCTATAAATAATAAAAGTATAGATCATAGTCTGGTCAATTTCACAAAACACATATGATGTGTTCTGTGTTCACTGGTTTAGTAACTTAGTACTTAGTAACTACTTAGTAGTTTTCAGTATGTACTGTTTATTAACAGACTATGTATTATCTAATGTTTTGCTGTATGCTTGTGCAACATTGCATTCTAATTTGATATGCAGATGCACATTTGAATATTCACAGTTGAATGGCTTAATTGTTGCACTACTACCTTATTCAATACATTCATTTCAGAATATCTATTTGATCAGAGCTTTTTGAAAAAAAATAAGAATAAAAAAATAGCCATGGATCTATGAAGCTGTCATTTCCGATCATCATTTAAACCCCTTGAAAATAATATAATATTGTTGATCAAAAGCACGAGTACATTTTGAATCATCTGTGCATCATTCAGGCTGCAGATCAACTTCACACTATATGGCATGGGTGCATTTTGTGTGAACACAAGAGAGACAGAGAGCGCGCCAGTTACAGGGCTTGTTATTGGTGGCAGCTAGCTAGCTGATTCACTAAGATTCTTAATTATGGAAGGGCTGTCTTTAGGCTTACTGTATCTGTCTCCAACTGCGTGAAAATTGTGTTATTAGGCTGCTAGAATTTAAAATATTAAAACACACACACACACAGGTCTAGGCTACCCCAAACTTATAGCAACGCCCCTGCCTCTGAGATTTACAGCTTTTTCTTTGTCTAGGTATATAAAAGTTCAGGTGGGTAAATTGGGCAATGTAGACATTGGGGTGGACTGTTACAATTCCTTCCAGAGATAAATGAAAGCATTTCAAAACTGTATGTGTAATAAAGACGTATCAGGAAATATAGAAAAGAGCACTGCTTCAGACACATTGCCAAATATACAATGTTATTGATTAAACCTCAAAATCCCAAGGATGTGTTGCATCACTAAAAAATATTTAAAGATTTTTACCTCCGCCAAGGATGTTATGTTTTCACCCGGTCCTACTCTCTATGGAGTGCCATTCTAGATTGTCCTTGTAACCTTCCTCTTCAGGATGCAGGCTGCATTTACGGCCAGGTGTTGCTTGGCGGTTCATTTACTGTCCATGTAGCTGATGACAAAAGATCCCACTGTTTGCTTTAATAAATTGCTTAGCCCAAGAACAGTACACCTGTTGGTAGCGAAAATGTTCTTGACCCCTCAACACATATTTTTTTGATAATGTCACAGTTGTACTTAATGAAAAGTAACACCATTAAAGCCAATAAGCATGACAAACACATTCATAGCAAACCGTAATGATAGGGAAGAGAAACGTGAAGTGAGCTGAAGATGAGCAAAGCTGCATTTTCACAGTCCACCTCACATCCACACATCTAGGCAGTGAAGTGAGAAGTAAAGGTCATTCACTACCAAGCACAGGACATGAGGGTCAAGCAGGTTTCACCACTGCCAGAGGCTGACCTGGGGTCAGTGATGTGTTTTCAGTGCATTAGCTATTAGGGGAATATCTGAAACCAAATCCCCCTACAAGAACGGAGGTGGTATATCAGAAATGTGTTACCCATCAATGTGCAGTTATTATTACAACTTTTTGTAGTGTCGAGCATTTAATATTGCATTTGCGCCACTTACATTCATGGCACTATGAATTAGAATTGTTTCTTTCTCATAGCTTTTGTGCCATTAATGTGATAAGATATGATAGGGCCAAATATAATTGTTCTGTCATCACAAAGTCTACTGTGATATATTATATACACATTATATTTTTAGTCATTCCCTCAGATTGGCAGAGGTGCTGATCTTTCTCCAGGTCATGACTGAGACTCAGCTCCATAGCCTGACGCCACATGTTATTTGGGGTAAACATGTTCCCAGCAGATGGGACTACAAAGTGACTCATCCTCATTGAAATGCAAGAAGAGGTCTAGCTCACCTCATCATTTCACTTCCAATGGATGACCGTATTCAACAAACAAACTCGCTATATAAGCCAAAATCATTTTACAGATGTCATGTGACATAGATTTCAGGCCCCCAAAAAACCTATGAGGTGATTAAATAGATGGATAGATATATAGATAGATAATGTCAGATGTCAATGCAGAACAGAGAATTGCATATATATTACACACACAACTACTACAATACCAGATAAAATAAATAGAAAAAAAAAAAGAGATTAACTAAAAAATTATTGCTATTAATATGCTAAATATTTATCAAACGTGTCAGCGAGAAGAGTCATGGTAGATGAGTATTGCGGTGGGCAGGATCTTTTGATCTCTACCCTTAGTCTGAGGCCAGGCCTATTAGACTTGATTCTCTGCCTTTGTCTACAACCATGACAAGACGTACATACACACTTTCATATCCCCTTCCTTACAAGGCCCCACCTTACA